>NC_081184.1:7301347-7901347 GCF_029867415.1 Vicia villosa | reverse complement strand
AATTAAGAAATCTGAAGAAGTTAAGGTTTCTAAAGGGGACGATGATGAACAAGATGATGATGCTAGTGTCAAATTTGATGCGAAAAGCAACCACGATTCTATTAAGCCCTATGAGGAAGAAGAGGACTACTACTATGAGGACGAACATCCTGATGACAAATACAAGCTGCTGGAAGAACGTATGAAAGCCATGGAAATTCAGAAGGTACCCGGGCTGGATTTTGAAGAACTAGGACTTATCTCAGGGGTTGTCATTCCTCCAAAATTCAAGACTCCAACCTTTGCTAAGTATGATGGAGTCTCTTGTCCTAAACTACACCTGAGGCCTTATGTGAGGAAGATTCAGCCTCACACTGCTGGCAAGAAGCTTTGGATCCATTTCTTCCAAGAAAGTCTGACTGGAACACAACTGGAATGGTATTATCAACTGGAAGGTACCAACATTCACACCTGGGAAGAGTTGGCAACCGCTTTCTCCAAGCAATACAAATACAATGTTGACCTCGCGCCAACCTGCATGCAACTACAAAGTATGTCTATGGGTCATAAAGAAAGCTTCAAAGAGTACGCCCAGAAATGGAGGGATCTGGCAGGCAGAGTTCAACCCCCGTTGGCTGACAGAGAGTTCGTTGATATGTTTATGAGCACACTGATTGGTTCTTTCTATAGTCATTTGCTGGGAAGTTCAACGCCTGGCTTCACCGACCTGATACTAACTGGAGAACGTGTCGAAAGTGGTATCCGAAGTGGTAAGATTCAAGTGGCTACAGGTGCTACAAAGAAGTATTTCAATGGGAAGTCAGAGTCCAATGTTGTGTATGGGCAGAAAAGGAGTAACCATGATCAATCTGTTGGGGCAATTATGATCTCCACACCGGCGCCACAACAAGGTCGTCCAAACAAGCAAGACACGTCTAAGCGTCAGTTCACAAAGATCAATATGTCGCTGGCTCAAGCCTTACAACATCTGCTGAAGGCAAATTTGATTACCCTGAGGGACCCTCCTAAGAATCCTAACACCTCCTCTCCTAGCTATAAGCCCAATGCGAGGTGCGCATATCATTCCAATAGTTCGGGGCATGACACAGATAATTGTTGGCCGCTGAAGAATAAGATCCAAGATATGATCGACGCAGGTGAAATTGAGTTTAACCCCCCTGAGACTCCTAACATGATCACCGCTCCCATGCCTAATCACAACAAGATTACTAATGTTGTGGATGGCTAGAAGGATGGACTTTCAGATCATTAGTTTTACTTTTCATTTGCAATTCCTTTTCTATTTTGTTTAAACATTCGACTTATGATAGACATTATCTGTTTTAATAATTATCATTAGTGCATTGCATATGTTTGTTTTGAATAAATTATTTCGCTATCACTCTGTCATATCCCAATTTTTGACCCTAAGATCATACATCAACTACATCAAATCATTAATCAAAAGCACCATTGTGAAGCTCTATCTCTTGATACTGTGATTATCTCTGAGGGGAATTATCGAGCATTTCTAGCTTTTTATTTGTTTAATACTAACCAAAATCCAAAAATATGTATTTTGTCTCTTTTGTTTATATTTTACAGGTAAAAGATCGGGCAAAAATCAAAATAGTGCAAGAAAACAATTTTTGAAAATTTAAAGGTGGAAATCGATTTACCCATATGGGAAATCGATTTCCTGTGCGCAAATTCAAAAAAAATAAGGAGGGAAGCATGACATCATTTTGGCACCTATTTTTCTTTGATCATTTTTGTCATTTTACTAATTTTCCACCTCACCAAAATTTATCCCTTCATTAAACCCACTTAAACCTCATTTTACCATTTTTACCATTTAAATGCCATTTAAACACCAATTAAACACAAGTTTATTAACCAAGAGCAAAAAGACCAAATTGCCACTACTCTTACTCTCATCCTATAAATAGAGGTCTCTACTCTCTCATTTCTCAAGCTTGGAAAGCCAACAAATTCCTTGCAATTTCTCTCCTCATCCCTACCAAATTCACCAAAGCTCTTTGTTCTTTCATAAAGTTTGTGAGTCACACCTTGAACCTCACAAACTTTGAGCTAAACCACCATTCATTTCACTCTTTTTTCTTCAATTGTTGAGAGATCAAGATTTGTGTTGGTGATTATTGAAGTGGATCTAAGTTTTGTTCAAGATTTGGTAATTTTCTTCATCCTTTTTCATCAATCATAATGTGATTCTTTTGTGTTTGTGTGTGATGCATCTTTGATGCTATATTGGTCCTATTTGATGGTGAATTGGTGGAAAATTTGTGCTCCAATGGATATGTGATCATAAGGTGTTTGTATGTTTGTCTAAATCAAGTTTTACAATTCATAATGCTGTTTTTTTGAAAACTGTGCGCAGGAAATCGATTTCCTACAGAGGGAAATTGATTTCCACTCTATTTTTTGTGCTAGATTTGAACTCTGCACTCAAGAAATCGATTTCCTACAGAGGTAAATCGATTTCCAGTGAGGCAGAATTCTTTTTTTGCCTTTTTTATGCTTGTTATGGCTTTCTTCTTCCTCCACTTCATTAATATCATTGGATCTAGGATGTTGATAGGTTTGAAATGACCAAATACATATTATTAGATGAATGATATTAATGATAGTGTGAGTTGATTATCTTTTATGCATTTTATTTTTCTTCCTCCACTTCATTAATATCATTGGATCTAGGATGTTGATAGGTTTGAAATGACCAAAGCAATAATATTAGATGAATGATATTAATGATAGTGTGAGTTGATTATCTTTTATGAATTTTTTTCTTCTTCTCCTTCTTTTTTTTTCTTTTGATCGATAAAAGTCTTAACACCTTGAGAATTCTATGGATTCTTGGTAAAGACTAGATCACTACCTTTTTTCTTTTCGTGCGGTATTGCTTTCGGAGAGTGATCTACATATCGCTTCTCTCGCATGTATTAGCACATAAAGTTTTGACCGGCCTCGTTGTAGGGTGATTTCTACATAAATCACTTGGCGATTTGCTTAACATAGCGCAATATTTCGTGTCCCGAATAAAAAAAAATCAAATATGGAAGAGAATTGTATGCGGTTGATTTAAGACTTATGGAGGTTTATCGTGTAGTCGCTATGATTTTATTAAGCTTCTGATAAATGTCCATTGAATTTAAATCCGAGAACATCCTTAACTCACCGTCGATCTTCATTACTAACTTTGATAACATACTTGACAAGTTTCAAGATGGTTATCTTTAACATCTAACAATTGACTTTAATTTCCGCAATTTATTATATCGATCTTTATATTTCTCGCCTTATCGCTTTATTTTATCATTTCATCATATTTACATTCCGCTATTTTCTCTTTGTCCATTTGGACGCTATGTTTATGTTTCCGCTATTTTCTTTTTGTCCACTTGGACCATACTTTACTTTTAGGCTAAAACACTAATAATCAACAAAAATCTAAAAAACGTTTAAGGCTCTATTATGGACTATTGGTTACTATCCCGAGCATTTTGGAGATTCGGACTTATGGACTAAGTACCTCTGGACTCTTATTCTATTATTACTCTGTTGTTATTCTGTCTGTATGGCATTGGATTGTGGTCTGTTTGTGTATGCATGTATTTCCTTGAAAGTCCTTGATGATTAATTCCAAGGCATTGGTATAAGGATTTTACCCGAAAACAGCCGTTACTCTGCCCGATTTTCGTCATAATTTTAATGTGCTTAATGCAAAGTGGTGCTAAGATAATAAGTTCATCTGGATCCCCAAGTGAGGTGTTGGTTTGGTATTGATAAGTCCAAAGGATGGGAAATCTACCTTGACTCATAATGTCAAGTGTTGGCTTGTT
Source organism: Vicia villosa (assembly GCF_029867415.1). Classification (NCBI taxonomy): domain Eukaryota; kingdom Viridiplantae; phylum Streptophyta; class Magnoliopsida; order Fabales; family Fabaceae; genus Vicia; species Vicia villosa. The sequence continues at coordinate 7,897,508 of NC_081184.1, read as the reverse complement.
CTTCGGTTAGACCGTTCTTTTCCTTAGCTTTTATTTTACGCAATAGGATAGCCTCTTCATCTCCTCCCCTTCTTAAATTTTCAAAATCTTCTCCCTTTTTACAAAACCTTCTTATGTTTGCAACCTTTTCAAAACCTTTTTATTAAAATATCTTTTGCCCTTAGTGGCCTTTTCTTCAAAAGTTTAGACACGACTAATTGTCGAACCGAGTGGCGATACCCCACGATTTTGAAATTGATTGATATAATGAGATCTTTTCCGCGTGAGAGAGCTAGTGGCATACTCGTCGATTTCTATCCGAGTTGGAGCCCTTCTTTCATTTGCGATGCAAAGAAGTCATTTGTTCTCATGCTCAAGATCAATGGCTGAGTATTTCTCTCCGACGATGATAAAATATTTATTCGTTTTAAAATGTTTTCCCTTTAAGTGGAACTACATTAGCTATGACTTCTCCATTGCACCGAGGAGGTATGTAGGCACAAGGCTTAATGTCTTGCCGAGCTTAATTTAAAATAAAACAAACCTTTATTTTAGCACACACGACACAGATTTTCAAAAAGGTTCCTGTGGAGTACCACAGATATGAGGAGTGCTTAAAACCTTCCCCTTGTATAATCAACACCCGTACCTAAGATCTCTTCTTTTTGTTTTAAAAAAAAACTTTGGGTTTTCTTCGTTCTTTTCCCTTTTCCTTTGGAAATAATAAAGCGCGGTGGCGACTTTCACTGAAACATTGAGTCGAGTCAACCAATGGCTTCGATCTCAGATTTTCCCCGCTATAGAAAAATAGCAACTTTCACTGAAATATCGATTCGAGTCAATCCTATGGCTTCGATCTCAGATTTTCCCCACTACACACTCATTTTAATTTGTGTCTTTATTATGCTTATGTTTTGTGATAGCCGACTCCTGCTAAGTTGTATGCCTTTTGAGGGTGGATGATGAAAATGATACCGCAGCCTCATACAATATGCTTTCGAACAGACTATGCTGACAATGTACATGCATTGTTTCAATTCCTAAACAGTGGAGATATAAGGATGGTAATCCCTCGTCAACCCCTTTGATCCTAAGGTGTATGAGTTTTCTTTCACGTGCAAATTGAAACCCTTTAATCATAACCTGGGGCAGGGTAGCTACTCAGTTAACTCAATTATACTAGCCGTTTTTTACGTAAGTAATGATGGGTTCCCGCAACCATCAAGTCAGGCATTCAATAGCCGCAAAAAAGAAAAAGTTGTTAAGTCAAAACCTATGAAAGAGACTTATCAAAAATCAAAACATCCTGCTGACTGTAATATCAAAATAGATAGTTCAGGATAAAGTTAGGTATAATAAAGTCAAAAAAGCAAAAGAGGTTTTTATAAATCCTCGACAAAAGAAAATATTACAAAAAAGGACGATTGCAAGTTCCCTAAAAAGGACGACTGCAAGTTCCCTAATAAAGTCACCTATAGTATACATCTCATAAGGTCCTCGCGAGGCGAATCTCTTCAAGTTCCCTACTAGCTGGGGCAAAGTTATGCAAGGCATGTTCGAAACTTCGACCAATACTCATTGTTATGTTCCAATCAACACAAGCCCAGGAATGGCAATCACTATGATCACTGGGGGCAATGTTCATGGCATCCCCGCCTCCCCACAGCGCCTGCTTCACAGAAGCATATCCCCACAGAGTAGTCCTCAAGAAGCTATCTTCGAATAATCACCATAAAGGTTGGCACTCACAATTGAGTTGAGTCAGATGGGACATCGGAGATTATATTCATATCTCGTATCCCCAATCAAGGTACATCAAAGATCAATCATTCAAATCACTCTCATCCCCAAACAGAAGTCATAAATCCCCAGCGGTATATCTTCAAAACAAGATCAGACATCAGAGTCACTATAATCTGGAGGTTTATTTTCTCAATCAGGATATTCCAGATAGCAAAAGTCATGTTCATGCATTCATACATCATGTACCCCATGGCATATGCATAACACTCTCATTCATTTCAAAAAATAATACAATACATGCATGACGACATTACATAAAATTAATGTTTCTTTTTTCAGTCTATTTCTACAATCAAATGAATATTATCTTCTAGATATAGTGTAGAGATAATCAAGTCAACGATTTAATTCTGACACTCATTCTAGATGGAGATTTAGTTCTGATACTTAATTGTGGATGTCTTCCAAAGATAGTTCAGAAATAATCAAGACAGAGATTTAGTTCTGATACTTAGTTCCGGGTATTCTCCAGAGATAGTTCAGAGATAATCAAGAAAATGATTTAGTTCTGATACTTAGTTCCGGGTATTCTCTAGAGATAATTCAGAGATAATCAACAAACCTTCCAAGATCTAATTCAGTTACTACGAACGATGCTGACACGATCAACAATCCAAGATCTAAATTCATCAATACAAACGGTGGAGACGATCATTCCAAGATCTAAATTGGTTACCCCCATAAGGTGCCGAGACGATCGACATTACAAGACCTAAATTGGTTACCCCACAAGGTGTTGAGACAATCGACATTCTGAGATCTAAATCAGTTGCTATACACAGTACTAAGACGATCGAAGATCCAAGATCTAAATATATTCTCACAACGGTAGAGACAATCATATTCTTAAGATCTAAATCAGTTACTACAAAGGTACTGAGACGATCGACATTCAAATTAATCTAACAAGTTAGGTGGCATCTTTAAGCCCATTTCATATTTTCTATTGATGGCATATCTAAACTCATCCCTGACACAAGTTCAAACATCAACAAGCGCAAATTTCTGGGTATTCTAGTGTTCAATCCTCTTCCATCTTCAGATACCGATTGGCATACAAACTGGTCTTACCGAGCAGATCAGAAGGCCAACAACAATGAAGGCTTGAAGTTCCGAACGGTTGAGGGGGGGAAAAGGGTTGTACCTGCAAGGCAATCCGATGTCAAAGTAAGTATTTGTTCCACAAGGTACAACAAAGTGAGAGAATTTTAGGGGTAATAAAAGATTACCTTGCCCTCTGTCATGAGAGGGCTATTTATAGGGTGCCCTTATGCAAAATTGGCTCCGTCTTCTGAGGCGGACATTTTGGTGACGCGTGGACTGGCTGCTTACCGGGCACGAGTGTGCCTCATGGTCGGTTGTCCTAGGCATCTTCCCGGAGCGATCTGGGGGAGGCTTCCAAGCGTGGTCCAAAGCGCCTTGGGCCGAAGCTTGGATTGGCCCAATTAGATTGATTAGGTCGGCCCAGAACACAAACCATTCTACATCTTCAGGTTTAAGAAGATTGAACAGGGGCAGCTGTTATACCCCAAAATTCGCCCACCATATTTTATACTCAAGCTCACTTGAAAACCAAAAGCTCAAGGACTTGGCTGAATGCACACTCTCCTAAGCAGGGACTTCTTGAATTAGGGTTTTGCATTCTTTGGAGAAAATTAATGAATCAAGGCCTCCAAAGGGTTTCATGTAACTTATGATGTTTCAAAATATCCCTGTGACAAAATGCAAGCTTCAATTCCCAAGATCACTTAGTAAATTGCTCAGATAGTCAACAGTCCACTAGTTTGACCTAAAAGTCAACTGTGGTCAAAGTACAATCAAAATTCCTGATTTTTGGTCAACATCCTAATTTTGAAGTATCATTCATCATTTGATCAAGGATTGATCATAATTCATCAAGAAAAGTTCAGAAATCAACAAAATTCAAAATTGCAAAATTAGGGTTTTTAACCTAAAAGTCAACTGAACTTTGACCAGGCATAACTCTCTCATGATTTATCAGAAAAATTCCAACCAAATCTCATTCTCAAGGAAATTCAATTCTCTACAACTTTGATGTTGGGCCCAAGGTCAAGAAATGCTTCCGCATAAGAGATATAAGCCAAAACATTACAAGTCATTTTGAAAGTCAACAAAAAGCAGTTTTTTGTCAAAGCCCATATCATCAAGATAACTTCTCCAAATGCAAAAAAGCTTCCAAAGTGGCTTGTATAGGACATCTTGGGATTTCCAAAAAGTACAAGAACACCTTCATAGGATCAAAATTGAGGGAGATATGCCTTGATGAATTTGACCTTTTTTGAAAAAATGCATGAAACAAGTAATGACCAAAACTTGATTCTTTTTCAAAAAATACCCATTATTTTGTGATTCCACCTTGATTCTCATATGTTCAAGGGCATTCACAACCTATACATGGTTCATGACATTTTTATTTTATTTCTAATTAAATTTTATTCATTTAAAGTTTAATTAAAGTGAGATAATTCAAGGATAATGCAAGGAAGCTTCACGTGATGCAAGCAATCACCATTCAAGATGCTTAAAGATAATATTGCAAGATTGGAGAGAATAATACTTGAGTGATTAAACTATGGTTAAGTTTTTAACCTAGCATAAAAGAATATTCCATTCTTTTTCCACAAAATCAATAATGGTTTTTTCCACATGCTTGGCCTCCAAGATCAAACTCTTTTCCTATAAATAGAGCTCAATTTTCTCATTCAAAAAAGGAGGGAGGAACAAGAAGAACAACAACAATCACCACAAAGCCATAACTTAAGAACTTTATATTTTCCAAAAGTTTCAATAAACTTGTAAAAATCAAGGCTCATTCAAATAGCCACTTTCAATCAATTTCAACCACTCCATTCCACTCTTGGAATACCATAGAGTAAGCATCATGTAGCCTATAACATGTAGTAGTGTTAGAAGTTCATGAATTAAAAACTCCATTTTTATGCATATTTCAATTTTTATCATATTTTTATTATTGTTATATTTTGTTGAAATTTATTGACACTAAAATGTTCCTGGGAATATTTAGAATAAGTTTGAATGTTAGTATGAAGCTTTAATGGCCAAAACCAAGAGAACCATGTTAAAACACCATGTATGAACATAACCATGGCCAAGCTCCAAACTCATAGCTACGTTGATCAAATGGAAAAACTAACACCGCTATCATGTTCAAAGGGTCAAATTAGGTGATATGGGTGGCCCTTGTTTTTTTCCATCTTCATTTTGTAGGTCGTTCAAGAGCTTGAAAATTTGAAGGCAAAATCCGCAGGAAAATCCGCAGGTAAGAGGTTGAAGAAGATGAATAGTAAGTTTTGAAACTGGACCATCCCGCGTGGCTTTTTCCTGCGACGTGATTGGCTGGTCAAACAGTCAGCCCTCTCTCCTCACGCTGACTAGGGTAAAGCTGTTCCAAGTCATGTGCTTGCTCATACACGCATCACACCATACACCCTCCATCTGAACCATCAAATCTTCCAGCACTTTCATCCAATGCTCCCAACATGAGCAGACCACCATGGTCCTTCAGTTGATCACCACACAGGATCCAGTTTATTTAATTTTTTGTATATCTATCTATTTTCTTTATAAAATTAATTAAAAATACCTAAAAAATCCAAAAAATATTTTAATTTTAGTTTTAAGTTGATAAAATGTTTATTTAATTTTTAACATAAAAATATTTTTTTTCATAATTAATTTATTTTGCTTAATTAATTAGTAATTATGTAAATATTGCTTTTTAATTATTTTCAACCAATCAAAAAACTCCAAAAAATATTTTTCTTTTAGATTTAGGTTTATATTTTTATAATCTAATTTTTAACATAAAAAAACTGATCTTATTTATTTTTGTATATTATTTTTTATCCTTTTCTTTGTCTCGAATCGGAATAAAAGATCAAATATGGCATAGATTGTATGCAGTTGATTTAAGACTTTTGGAAATTTATCGTGTAGTCGCTATGATTCTATCAAGCTTCTGATAAATTTTCATTAACTTTAAATCCGAGATCATCATTCACTCACCATCGATCTTCACTAACATCGTGGATATACTTGACTAGCTTCAAAATGATTCGCGTGCTAACGTACTAACAATTGACTTTAATTTCCGCATTTTATTATATTGTTCTTTATATTTCTTGTTTTATGCTTTATTTTATCATTCATCATATTTATGTTTATGTTATTTTCTCTTTGTCCATTTGGACGTATTATTTATGTTCCTGTTATTTTCTCTTTGTCCATTTGGACGTATTATTTATGTTTCTTTTATTTTCTCTTTGTCCATTTGGACGTATTATTTATGTTTATGTTATTTTCTCTTTGTCCATTTGGATGTATTGTTTATGTTTATGTTATTTTCTCTTTGTCCATTTGGACATATTATTTATGTTTCCACTATTTTCTCTTTGTCCATTTGGACGCATTGTTTATGTTTCCGCCATCTTCCTTTTGTCCATTTGGACCATATTTTTACCTTTGAGCTAAAACATCAATAATCAAGATAAGACTTTAAAAAACACTCCGCACACTTGCATCTCTAGGGTTTCCCCTGTTGTTACTTTTTGATCATGCCATCATCCAAGAAAAGTATTAAACGCATAGGAAATATCTTATAAATTGAGAGTAGGTAACTCCTAATTTCTTGCTCAAACACCTTTCATTTTCAAACAACGTGTTTTCAAAACTTCTCATCTATTTTCAAAATCTTTCTTCTGGTATTTGAAGGGCATTATTCCCGATGAAACTCTTCAGAGACCTATGTGACCTAGTGTCCATCTTCACTTCTTCTATTTTCAAATCAAATTCAAAACGGTTTTCAATCACTGTTTTCCCAAAACAAATTTCAAAAGACTGCACTTTGTATAAATCCAAACAAGGATCATTACAAAGTTAAAGTTCTTTCTCAAACAATCAAAAATATCTTTCAAAGATAACCACTTTGTATAGATCCGCACAAGGATCATTGCAAAGTTAAATTCTTTTACAAAGCGTTTTAAACACACACACTACACTTTCAAACAAATCAAACATTTCAAACAAATCAAACATTTCAAAGTTAGCTAAGCAATTAAGAGCCCATGGATAACCATGGATACAAAGGGTGCTTAAAACCTTCCCTTTGTATAACCAAACCCCCGAACCCAAAATCTATCAAAAGGTCTTTCCTGTTCTTTTATGCCTTCCCTAAATATTGGATAAAATAAAAGTCGGCGGCGACTCTTGCTATCCGCAACATTTTCTAAAAGATCAGTTCTCCCACCGTGTTACAGTGTTCATTTATCTTTTAGTATTGTTTTTAATTATTTATACCTTGCCATTGTGTGTTACTCAGAGATCAATGTATGAATATCTTTTAGGACATCTGAGATCTGAATACCAGAGTTTCAATTTGAATTTTGATGCTCATAGTGTGACTTGATTCAATTCCTCATATGACTAAAATAATGAGGTACCTTGAATCGAATCACATTTTTATTTGAATCGAATCATGAAAGAGTTCTTCATTTTAGAATTCATATTGATAAACGTTACTTGATCCATGCTTTTGATTGACTTCAATCACATAACTCAAATTAAACTTGTGAAATATAAATTTTATCATCTTGATTTAAACCAATATCTCACTTGAATTGAGTCATCCTTTTTTCCCTTAATTTGAATTAAAGTGTCATTTTTACTTAGTGTTAGTGTTCTATCTCTAGCACATATAAAATAATTTTTTCTCTCTCTAGTTCATAACTTGCAAGAATAATTTTGCATGACCTTCGTAATCTTAAAAAACATGTGAGTGTTTTGTCAATTACACATGCTTCTCTCCGATTAACATTGAATAAAATCTTTCTTGACTATTGATTTCTTGAGTAGTGAAAACGTGTTATGTGAGATTGTTATTAAAACTTCATTTTCAACCTCTAGCCAAAAGCGCCGTTTTTTAGAGTTTTTCAACTCTAAAAGAGAGTGTGGTATCTTGTTGTGAAGAGGTTCGTTAGGAGTTCTAAAGTTCTTGTGAAGATTATTTGTTTCAAATTGAAGAATCAAATTGTGATTGTGTTTTTTTTTGGATATTGACATCCATAAGAAAAAAAGAGTTTCTTCTACAAGGGAATTTATGTAGGGTCGATGTGCACAAAATCTCGGAGTTTGTAGCTTCTTTATCAAGTTCAAAGACTCATACAAAGGAATTTCACTGTGCCTTTTCTCTACCCCCCACTCTTTTGATTTCTGCATAGAATTTACAGGTTCTTAGATGTTATTCGCTTTCTAGTTTGAATGTGGTTAGGTTTTATTACTCATATATAGCCATTTAATGTTTAAGCTTAATTCAGTTTTAGATCTTATATACTAAACATTTCTTTCTGCTGATTTTTTTTAAAATTTATAAATCTCGATTATTGTATCCATTAATCAAATTCTATTCAAACATATTGTTTGGATAAATCGAATTAGTTACCATATTTTTATTGGGATATTCATTATCATATTTTTATCATTGAATTCATATTTACATAAATTCAACCATGTAATTCCTTTTCAAACTTTTGGTCCTACACATTCTAAACTCTGATTTTGCTGAACTTTTTGAAAATACTTTTATTGGGGAATTTCCTTTTTATCAAGTTTTGAGAATTATAAAATTGTGTATGAGTAAGGAAGATCTGAAGGGTGCATACAACAGTATTGTGAATTACTTAAATGTTTTATTCAATCAATAATTTATTATATTATAGTTTGACCTAACTCATCCTTACAAAACCGGTTGGTAAGGTGAGGAGTGTCCCTCTATATATACTCTTTAAATGCTCTATCTCCAACCAATGTGGGACTTTAGGATCTTCCTAATACACCCCATCACGCCCAGCACTCTCTTTTGGGCTTGGTGCGTGGATATTAATGGTGGGCGGCCCATGGTCCGATCGATAGGCTCTGATACCATATTAGAGTTTGACCTAACTCATCCTTACAAACCGATTGGTAAGGTGAAGTGTGTCCCTCTATATATACTCTTTCAATGCTCTATCTCCAACCAATGTGGGACTTTAGGATCTTCCTAATATATTATATGAGGCAAAGAATAGTGGAAACCAAAATAAATGACCTTTAACAATAATAACCAATAAGTAGAAATTATAACAGAATAAAGCGAAAAAAGACGAATGATTTGTTTATCCATTTCGATCAAAAGGTCTACTCTGAGGGAGTGAACATATCTCCAATTCACTATCCTCAGAAAGTTGTTACAAGAGATTACATATAAGTTACAAGAAAATAGCTTTCGCCTTCAGAGTTCCCACGAACAATCTTGAAAGCTCTCAATAACAAACCCCTATTTTCTACCAAAGTGTTTCCCAATCTCTCTAATTCTCAATATATGAATCACTTAAACTTAAGATTTAAAAGTAATTGAAAATCCACCTAGATAAATTCAAAGGTTTTCCAAAATCTTTGTCTTTCTAATTTTTCCCTTGAGACTATCATAAACCTAAGACTGTCTAATCCTTGGATCCTAAACCTTATTTTCTAAAGATTTAAAGTTGTCACACATTCAAACAACAATGATATATATATATATATATATATATATATATATATATATATATATATATATATATATATATATATATATATATATATATATATATATATATATATAGGGCATATCATATGAGAATGACATATTTATATGAGAATGTGAGAATGAATCTGAACCATTGGATTTTAAAATAAATGGTGGAGATTATATATGAATCTTTTTTCTCTCTCTCATGCATCTTGAAATAAATGAAGTAGGAGAGAGAAAAAAAAGATTCACTTATAATCTCCACCATTTATTTTAAAATCCAATGGTTCAGATTCATTCTCACATTCTCATATAAATATGTCATTCTCATATGATATGCCCTCATATATATATATATATATATATATATATATATATATATATATATATATATATATATATATATATATATATATATATATATATATATATATATATATATATATATATATATATATATATATATATATATATATATATATATATATATATATATATATATATATATATATATATATATATATATATATATATATATATCAGCTAAAACCCAAACCCAAAAACACAACCCATTAATTATTAGAATAAAATATTATAAATATTTTAAAATATATTTTATATTAATTTAGACTATTTATAAATTTATATATATATATATATATATATATATATATATATATATATATATATATATATATATATATATATATATATATATATGTATGTATTCAATGTTCTAACATTAAATAACGGATCCGCAAACCGAACCGGTTAAACCTGAAATTTGCGAACTGCCCAAACAGAACATTCTTGTTGCTTTTCGGCTTCTTAATTTTTGGCATTCTTGAAATATATTTTCTTTCTCTTCATCAACAAAGGTTGTAAGGCATACTTCAATAAATAGAGACCTCATATTCAAGGTAGAGAATTACATGTACTAAAAATATGCAAGTAAGTAAATTTGATGTCGGTTGATAAATTGATTTGGGTTACTATCGAGGTCGATTATTTCATCCCTGAAAGTATCCTAGATGTAATTTTTGTTAAGAAAGTCCTCAATGATTGAAATGATGAGGAAACTAAGAAGGCCTCTTATTATTTGAAATCAAGAAATATACTAATTTCTACCTTGAGCGCTTATGTGTATTTCTCAATTTCACATTATAAAACGGCTAAGAAATTGTGAGATGCTTTTTAAGTTTTTAATAAGGGAACTCAAGACATCAGGAAATTTAAAACTAACATGTTAACAAAGAATTATGAACTCTTCTATAAGGAATCTGTTGAGACTGTGATTTCCATGCATATGATGATCTCCCACATAATAAAAAATAATCAAAAAGTTAGAAACTTTGGGAAATTTTTTAGCTTACCGGGATTATACTAACAAAATATTAAGGTATATGTGTTAGGAATGAAAATTAAAGGTGAATTCCATAAAAGAATCCAATGATTTTAAATCACTAGACATATCTATTTTATTTGGAAAGCTTACTGAGAATGAACACGAGTTTAAAAGACTCAAAGTAAGAAAAGCAAATCTGAAAAAGAAATAAAAAGTTAAAGAGGGAAGGAGAAATATATTCTTGAAGTTGTTAACCTCCAATAACAAGGTAGAGGAAGAGAAAGTTAGTACCAATGAAGAATCTTTGAAAAAATAGAGATGAGTTTGTTTGTCAGACACTACAACAAATATATTAAGAGAATTTTTTTAAAGAATTAGGATAAAAACTTAGTAAAGTTTAGAAAATGTAACTCACCAAGGAATTGGGAAGATAAAAAGAAGGAAGAAAGGAAAGTGATTTGTTACGAATGTGGTAAACTTAAACACAACAAAATTGATTATAAAAGCTTAACTAAGCGTAAAAGCAAACAATCTTTCTACAAGATGAAGAGTCATAAAGCCAAAGTTTATACAACTTACATTGTTCGAAAAAAAGATGAAGACACTTCCTTCTCCCGCTCAAGCTCAGATGAAGATGAAATAGAAAATCTATGCTTAATGGCGTGTCACAAGAAAAAAGACACGAAGGTACGTGATTTAGACTCACATTTTAAATACTCTGTATAAAGAGTTATCAAATACTTTTCAATATGTGTATCTTGAAGGATAAAATGCTTTTAAGAAAATTTCCTAAAAGATTCCTAAAAGAAGAAGCGACAAATTTGGGAGTAAAAGTGATCCATATATGGAATGACTGATTTCAAGCTCAAGAAAATTCAACAAACAATGTTCGGGCTCATCAGGCTTTAGTTTGGAGTGCTCCATCTGTGGGCTGGCTTAAATGTAATGTGGATGCGGCTTTTAATAACAATAACGACACTACTAACAGGGAGTGGTGTGTGCGTAACCACCTTGGAAACTTTATCTATGCAGGTACTTCATTGGATCCCAGAACTCTTCCCGTCTTTGAAGCTGAAGCTTTGGCTCTTAAAGAGGCTATTCTTGGAGCTATTTCCTCGCATTTGGAGTTTGTAACCTTCGAGAATGATTCCCAAATAGTGACACAAGCTATCCAATCCAATAGGAAGGGTGATTCCGAGTTTTATCTTATTATTGAGTCCATTCGTAGTTTATTGCTTTCCTTTCCAAACTTTGAGGTAAAGTTTGTCAAACGTCAAGCGAATTCGGTTGCTCACTCTCAAGCGAGGGAGGCCAATTCTTAGGCTCGACGTAATATGTTAGTTTCGATTCCTCATTGTATTGAACACATTTTAATTAATGAATTACATTGAGTTTGTTGTGATAAATTTTTTTTCCTAAAAGATAAAAAGATTTTAAAACTTGAGAAAGAAATCTTCTGACTTAAAAGGTGATTTAAGATCCTTGAAAGAGAAACATTTATCTCTTGTTAATAATGAGTTTCATATCTCTAATACTTTTGAAATAAAAAGTAGACGTAGAGGAGTGTAATTCTTATCCGAGTTTAGATTGTAAAGTTGAAAAATTGAAAAGGACAAATAAACATCTTTCCCATTCAATCCGAGTTTAAATTGTAAAGTTGAAAAATTGAAAGGACAAAAAAAACATCTTTCCAATTCACCTAGTATTACATCTATGAGTCCTAATAATAAATATTTTTTTATAGAAAATCTAATAAGAAATGTCAATGTCACTTATAAGAATAGAAAGAATAATTCTCATAAATTGATTTGTCATATATTATATTAAAAACATAAAAATCATTAGTGATCTCATGATGTGGATGCCTTAAGACCTAACATTAACATCAATATTACTATTAATTAAAACTTAGAGATAATAAAATTATACCATTATATATTCAAATTTATTCAAGATGTTTTAATATTTGTAAATTATAATTGTCATCCACATGTTCTTATTTTAAAATAGTTTTAAAAGAAATTTCTTTCATTTTTGTTATTCTAAAACACACTATTTTTCTACCGATGTAACCAACAATTATGTTTATATATAATGTCCTGTATGGTTAACCCAATCTCTTAAAAATTGAATCGGTCATCAAATCGGTGAGAGTACTGGATCACTATTTCATCGCTCGAACTACTGAGTTACTCGTCGAATCGCATGACCAAATCAGATTTAATCGGAGAACCCGGTTTAATAAACTTGTCACTATAACCAAACCATATAGGTATAAAATCGGTCAAATCGGATCATTCAATCTCTAAAAAAATATAATTAGCACTTAAATTTTTGGAAAATAAATATAATAAATTCACTAGTTTGATAGATTAAATTCAAATTTAAACATTAGTATCACACGTAATAAAATAATACAAATTAGAAAGTCTAATTGCAAGCAAAGTCTAATTACAACATAATCTAATTGAGTACTTTAAAACAAAAATACTCCAATATCTATTAAATTTAATTTTAAGGAGGTAAAATTATTTCAATGTTGGCTTCTCCTTCAATATCAAAACCATCTGCGGCAAAATCAATCGCATTGGCCACATCTTCCCCATCAATGATATCATTACTTTGGTTGTTTTCTCCGGAGTTAAGTTGTGCATCTCCCTCAACATCAACCTCATCCAAATTTAATTCATCTATAACAACATCAATTTAAAGAGTATATAAATTGACATAATTTAATAAATTAAAATAACATAATTGTAAACACAAAAACTAATATCATACTAATATCATTTGAAATAGGTTGAATTGTATACTAGCAAGATCTTTGTGTAGTGCTTCCACCTCCTTAATGGTCAAGAATAGTGTGCTGCACAAGGAGACCAAAACATCTTAGGAAACTCCCTTTCCAACAACTTTCCAGCAACAACATAATTCGGAGCATTATCTGTAACGATTTGAACAACATTTTTGTGGCCATCATACAACGCTACTTCCTTGAAAAGCTTAAACAATGTGTCTGCAGTGTTAGAAGCACCGAAGGCATCAACAAACTTTATGAAAACAGTTCCTTTGGGGAAATAAACTAAAAAGTTGATAAGAGTTCTCCTACAACAATTAGTCCACCCATCTGCCATAAGAGTACAACTTGTATCCTTCCAAATAGAACGATTTCACGTCATTAACCCACTTATTTAACAAATTACCACGAAGAGGATGCATAGTAGGAACTTTATATCCAACACCCATGCAACAAAGAGCATCAACTGCAGGTTGAAAATAAGGCGAATTTGCAGCATTAAAAGGAATAGATGCATCAATAAACCACTTGGCAATAGCAATACCACACTTTTCTACCACTTCTTTACTTTGCATCACACTTTTTAAAGTAGGCTAAGCTCCTGAAGTTATTCTGGGTAAAAAAAATAAGTATCAATGCGAACATCATTCTTTTTTCATGCACCAATTGGCGGGTTTGTCTGTACTTTCAATTCACCATCCTCCGTAGTAAATGACTCGCTTTCAACCACATCTGAGTTTTTCTTTTCTTGCTCCGCTTATTGAAATGTTGTTTCATCTGAAAACAAATTTCTGCGGGCACTGACTTACAAATTTTAACATTTCCTACTATTTCAGTCAAGTGTTGCTTTACCCTATGAATTTCACCCCAACAAAAATTTTGTGACAGTATATATAAGCAAGAGATTTTTCATCGGGACTTTTAGTACAATACTATATCAGTCTTTCCTCTAACGTTAGTTTGAACTAGATTTTAAGCCGAAAAGACTTCTTGTAATAGTGGTTGCAATGATGTTGTTTTAGATGGTGCCATTTTTCTGTAAAACAATTCAAAATTGCTGAAGTTTACAAACATAGATTAGCAATTGTGGTCTTGACACAATTTGAAATAATAAGCATAAACTGCAAGATAAGGAATTGCCATTAAAGGTTTAAAGTTACATGGTATATAGTTCCCCACTAAATTACGCCATTAATCTAGAGAAATTATAGGCAAATGATAGTACTACCAGGCAATCATATAATTTTGCGGTTTTTGTGTGTTCTCTTTTGGAGTCTGCCCTTCATATAGTTACACCACCCAAATTCTTAGCTCAAAAAAATATTTTTGAAAATTTCATAATTAATTTTATTTTTAGATATATTACTTAATTAATTAATTTAGACAATATTTATATATATATATATATATATATATATATATATATATATATATATATTTACTTATTTAAAAAATTTAATATTTTTTTATAAATAAAACTAGAAGGAAGTAGTATTTAACCAATAATATTATACTATATCCAATCCTTTGAAAAAAAAGTACTTATGCAAAATTCTTACAAATCAATGAGTAAAATATGTTGAGAAAATCTTAAAATTTCACATTAGTAAAAGATAGAGATGGAAGAGTATTTATTGAGAGAGTAACATCTCTTATTTTATATTTTATAAATTGATTTTGTAAAAAGACTTAGATTCCAACAACGGTGTGTCTATATATATATATATATATATATATATATATATATATATATATATATATATATATATATATATATAAATATATATATATATATATATATATATATATATATATATATATATATATAGGTTTTTTTCCTATAATTTTATTCTAGTTTATGCCTAAAATTAGATTCATATTTCCTAAAATCATATCTTTGTTATCTACACTATGGTGCACCTAAGAAAGTTGCGTATAAGCATCTTAAGTCTGCAAGCAAGGTATAAGCATCACATTTTTGCTCAACTGACAAAAATGGGGTAGTTTAGTGTGAAGTGGTCCTATTAATAAACACCTATAACTATCAGTGTGAAGTCACAGCAACTCTCAGATAACAACAAAATCAATAATTTTAATTTCAATTTCAACTAACTCTAAATTTTAACCCATATCAAAATAAAAAATGAAAAAACATACGGTGGATTGGCGGAATTGAAGATGGAGGCGCGGTGGCGGGAAGGAAACGGCCGCCAACGGTGTTGTTTGTTAGGCAAACGGCACAGGATTGTGTTGCTTGTTTTTTCTTCTTCGATATTTGTTTTGCAAGTGCAAATTAAAATGTGGGCGTGTGTTTCTATAATTGAAACATTTTTTTAAAAAGTTAAAAATCTCAAAATGATGTCGTTTTGAGTAAAATATTTATTTTTTTTAAAAAAAAGCATTGAACCATCAGTTTTCTTGATTCTCACCGGTTCCCTTCGATTTAAAGATATGGGCGATCCTATAAACGAATCCGACCGGTTCCCGATCCAACTAATCCGACCGACCAGTCTGATTTTTACAACACTGCTTAACCCTTAACGAATAAAACTATTCAATCATTTTAAAAAAATACAGAATCTATAAAAATTGATAACATTGTTCAAAGTTTAATAATTTCCTATTGCCTCCCACATAACCAACAACAAAAATTAATCTGTTTCAAATGTAAATCAAATTCTATTACAATTATTATATTTAATGGTACTACAATTATTATATTATAATATCATTATTGTAAAAATAATTTATATGAAAGATTGATTTTAAAAATAATCTGATAATTTCAGAGCATGAGGTTTGTAAACTTTCTCTGAGTCTTTAATTTATAGTTTGAGTTTTGTAAGCTCTCCTTAGGTTCTATTCACATTTATTTAACATCATAAATCAATAATAAATCTGTGAGATATTGGATCGAACTCTAGTATGGTCGAAGGATAGCTTCTTGGTTCGACAGAATTTGGCATGAAGTCGAAGGTTGTTCACATGCTTGTGTCGAAGATGCTAGGGTTGTTAGCATGTTAAATTAGGTTTTAGTGTTTAAACCCTAATTTGTTAAGTTAGCTTGTTTATTAAGTTGGCTTGTGTAATGGGCCTTGTGGAAAAAGCCCATTAGTTAGTATGTTAGGTTTTATTATAAATAGCATACTAGTCTCTCATCATTGTAAACTGCAAATCCTAATTTATGGTGAGAGAGGTTATTTTTTATTCTTGTAAACTTGTAATCTTGTTTTAAGAGAAAGTAAAAGAATAGTAGTTATAACCAATTCTTGTGTTCTTCTCATCTTCCCTAATTCCTATGATATTTTGTTCTTGACATCATTTTTCACAACAAATTGGTGCGGTGAGCGTGGAGAAGATGCCTTCAACAAAGTATGAGATTGAAAAGTTCACCGGAGTGAATGATTTCGGTCTGTGGCGCTTGAAGATGAAAGTCCTACTGGTTCAGCAAGATTGCTTGGAAGCGTTGAAGGGAGAGGCAGTCATGAATGCAGAATTGACGGCAGCGGAGAAGACGAATATGATCGAGAAAGCACACATCGCAATTTTGTTGAGCCTTGGTGATAAGGTTCTCCGACAGGTATCAAAGGAGACGACGACATCAGGGTTATGGGTGAAACTTGAAAGTTTGTATATTACCAAATCGCTGGTAAATCGACTCTACCTGAAGCAAGCTTTGTATTCATTCAAGATGATTGAAGACAAAGTGTTGGCTGAGCAGTTGGATATGTTCAACAAGCTGATTCTTGATCTTGAAAATATTGATGTGAAGATCGATGATGAAGATCAAGCGCTGTTACTATTGTGTTCTTTGCCTCGATCACATGCTCAGTTCAAAGACACTCTCCTGTATGGAAGGGAGTCCCTGACCTTTGAAGAAGTTCAATCAGCCCTGTATTCTAAGGACTTGAATGAACAAAAGGAGCATAAACCTTTGACTGTTGGCAAAGGTTTGGCCGTTAAAGGAAAACTCTTACGAAAGGATGGTAAGTTTGACAAGAAGAAGGGAAAAAGCCAGTCTAAGTCTTACAGTGGCAAAGCATCTGGCATTCGATGCTATCATTGTAAGAAGGAGGGTCACACAAGAAAGGTGTGCCCTGAACGCCTGAAAGATCATGGAGGTAAGGATAATGGCAATGCAGCCATTGTTCAAGATGATTTCGAATCATCTGATGTTCTTGTGGTTTAAAGTAGTGACTCGAGAAGAGATGGATTATGGATTCAGGTTGTAATTGGCACATGAATCCAAACAAAGACTTGTTCGAGGAATTATGTGATCAAGATGGTGGATCAGTATTGCTGGGAAACAACAAGGCTTGCAAGATTGCAGGTGTTGGATCTGTGAGGTTCAAACTCCATGATGAGTCAATAAGGTTGCTGACTGAAGTCAGGTATGTTCCTGATTTGAAGAGAAATCTACTTTCTCTTGGTGAATTCGACAAGAAAGGATATGTTTTCCAAGGATAGAAAAGTATCCTAAGAGTCATGAAGGGTTCGAAGGAAGTCTTGAGAGGCGTGAAGAAACAAGCCTTGTATACCCTTGAGGCTGAAGTTGTAAGTGGTTCGACAAATGTTGCATCCACGAAACCTTTGTCGAAGACATAAATCTGGCACATGAGATTGGGCCATGTCAGTGAAAGGGGTTTGGTCGAATTAGGGAAACAAAATCTGCTTGGTGGAGACAAAGTCGAAAAGCTGAAGTTTTGTGAACCCTGTGTACTTGGAAAATCTTGCAGAGTGAAGTTCAACAAGGCAAACAAAGAACACATGGATCCCTTGATTACATCCATGTTGATGTTTGGGGGCCTGCAAGATGTCCATCACATTCAGGAGCAAGGTATTTTCTATCCATAGTAGATGATTATTCTAGAAAATTATGGGTATTCATCCAGAAGACTAAGGATGGAACTTTTGAGAATTTCAAAAGTTGGAAGACTGTGGTTGAAAATCAAACTGGCAGAAAATCCAAGAGGTTGAGAACCGATAATGGCCTTGAATTTTGCAATGAGGCATTCGACAGTTTTTGTGCTGCCTCTGGTATTGCAAGGCACAGAACTACTGCATGTACTCCACAGCAAAATGGTTTGGCTGAAAGGTTTAATCGAACTATTTTGGAGAGAGTCAGATGCATGTTGACAAGTGCTGGACTAAAGAAGGTGTTCTGGGCTGCGGATGTTTCGACAGCAACATATCTGATAAACAGATGTCCTTCGACAGCGTTAGATATGAAGACACCTGAAGAAGTTTGGTCGGGACATCCACCAAATCTCGACAAACTGAGAGTATTTTGCTGTGTAGCCTATGCTCACATTAGGCAAGACAAGGTCGAACCTAGAGCTCAGAAATGCATGTTCATGGGATACCCTGAAGGAGTTAAAGCTTATAGGCTATGGTGCCTAGAGTCAGGTCACAGGAGGTGTATCACCAGTCGAGATGTAGTTTTCAATGAAGCTGAAATGGCTTTTAGAAAATTGATGATGTTGGTCGAAGTACAAAAACATCTGACGAAGAGCTGGAAAAGGTAGAGATTCATGTAGAGGTGGAGCATGTTGATGCTGAATTGCATATCCCTGATGAAGTCGAAGAAGAAGTAGAAGATGCTAAGGAAGTTGAGGAAACTGATGATGACTACCTATTGTCAAGAGATAGGTAGATAAGAGTCATCAAGGCACCTCAAAGACTTGGGTATGCATATCTTATAGCTTATGCCTTAATCTTTGCAAGTGAGGTTCTAGACGAAGAACCTAGAGATTACAAGGAAGTTATAAGGAGTCGAAATAAGACTGAATGGCTGAAGGCCATGGATGATGAGATGAAATCTCTTCATGATAATCATACTTGGGAACTGATCAAGAAACCTGCTGGGGCAAGGTTAGTCAGCTGTAAATGGATTTTCAAAGTTAAGGAAGGAATTGAAGGAGTGACGTCGAAAAGATACAAGGCAAGGTTAGTTGCAAGGGGTTTCACTCAGAAAAAAGGTGTCGACTTCAATGATGTATTTTCTCCTGTTGTGAAGCATAGGTCCATTTGAATGCTGCTTGCCATGGTGGCACAGTTCGATCTTGAACTAGAACAGATGGATGTGAAGACTGCGTTCTTGTATGGTGATCTAGATGAAACGATCCTGATGAGGCAACCTGAAGGGTATGTCGAAAAGGGGAAGGAAGATTGTGTGTGCAAGTTAAAGAGATCTTTGTATGGGTTGAAACAATCTCCTCGACAATGGAATAGGAGATTCGACAAGTTCATGGCACGCATAAGTTTCATTAGAAGTTAGTTCGACCACTGCGTTTACTTCAAATTTTGACCTGGTAATTCATTTGTTATTTTGTTGCTTTATGTGGATGATATTCTGATAGCAAGAAACAATGTTGAAGATGTGACGAGGGTGAAGGCTGAACTCAATAAGGAGTTCGATATGAAGGATCTGGGAGCTGCTTCCAAGATTCTTGGAATTGACATTCGAAGAGATAGAAAGAAGTCGAAGTTATGCTCATCTCAAGAGGCATATCTACAAAAGATTCTTGAAAAGTTTGGCATGTCGAATTCGAAGCCAGTTGTGACTCCAACAAACCCTCCATTCAATTTGAGTATTAATCAGTGTCCCAGTACTGATGTCGAAATAGCCTATATGAGTAGCATCCCATATGCTAATATAGTTGGTTCTTTGATGTATGTTATGGTCTGTACTAGACCCGACATAGCATATGCAGTAAGTCTTGTAAGCAGGTACATGGCGAACCCTAGAAAAGCTCACTGGCAAGCATTAAAGTGGATTTTAAGGTACATAAATGGGTCTCTGAATAGAGTCCTAATTTATGGTGGAGCCTTGGGTGAAGATAGTAAAGCAGTAATAGAAGGATATGTCGACTCTGATTATGCAGGTTGTATGGATTCCAAAAATCTATTTCTGGATATGTTGTCACTATGTTTGGCACTGCAATTAGTTGGAAAGCAACACTTTAGAAGGTTGTTGCTCTATCAACCACTGAAGCGGAGTATATTGCCCTAACTGAAGCTGTGAAAGAAGCATTGTGGCTTGAAGGTTTTGCGAAGGAGCTAAAACTTCAAGGTCGAGGTATCACTGTTAAATGTGATAGTCAAAGTGCAATACACCTGTCGAAGAATTCAGCCTATCATGAGCGAACTAAGCACATTGATGTGAGGCTGCATTTCGTCAGAGGATTAATTGAGCGTGGAGAAGTCCAAGTGCTAAAGGTTTCGACTGAGGACAATGCTGCTGACATGATCACAAAGACATTGTCGAGTTGCAAGTTTTTCCACTGTATGCAGTTGATAAGGTTGCATCAAGAAAGCTAGTATGTTCCCTTGATGTTGTAGATTAAGGTCCAAGGTGGAGATTTGTGAGATATTGGATCGAACTCTAGTATGGTCGAAGGGTAGCTTCTTGGTTCGACAAAATTAGGCATGAAGTCGAAGGTTGTTCACATGCTTGTGTCGAAGATGCTACGGTTGTTAGCATGTTAAATTATGTTTTAGTGTTTAAACCCTAATTGGTTAAGTTAGCTTGTGTATTAAGTTGGCTTGTGTAATGGGCCTTGTGGAAAAATCTCATTAGTTAGTATGTTAGGTTTTATTATAAATAGCATACTAGTCTCTCATCATTGTAAGCTGCAAATCCTAATTTAGGGTGAGAGAGGTTATTTGTTATTCTTGTAAACTTGTAATCTTGTTTTAAGAGAAAGTAAAAGAATAGTAGTTATAACCAATTCTTGTGTTCTTCTCATCTTTCCTAATTCCTATTATATTTTGTTCTTGACATCGTTTTTCACAACAATATCTTAATCACTTAAGTTAATTAAAGAGTTCAAGATCTTAAACACATTATAAATATTTTTATCATGGAATGCTCCCATATTTATCCATTGCACTGGGTTCAGGATCTTAAAAACATTATAAATGTTTTTTGGCTAAATTACAATTTTGGTCCCTCTGTTTTTGGTTTTTCACGATTTTGGTCCCCCTATTTTCTTTTTAAACAATTTTGGTCCCCCATCCCAATTTTGATGCAACTGTTCATGCACTGTTCATGTACGGACATGTACTGTTCATGCATTGTTCATGAACAAAATTGGGATGGGGGACTAAAACTGTTTAAAAAGAAAATAGGGGGACCAAAATCGTGAAAAACCTAAAACATGGGGACCAAAACTGTAATTTAGCCATGTTTTTATTATTCTCTTTAAAATACTCTCATATTTCTCCCCCTATTGTCATAAAAAAAAGTAAAATAATAATAAATTGAACAATGAGCCACCATCATTTCAACTGCTAAGAAATTGAAGAGACAAATAGAATAAATAATTAATTCCCTCGGTGGCAATACAAGTTCTTGTCATCTTCTTATAAAATGTAAATTGAGAGGATTTACTAAAGATTAGGTAGCATGCGTTAACTTCTATTGGTGTTTAAACTTCCAAGAATTTAGGACTTTAACACGCAATCATGATTAAACTCATAGTCGAGCCTATTATAAAAGCATGCCTATTCAGTTGCGATCCAAAAAAATCATTTTTATTCTTCTTTCAAATAAAAAATGAGTTCCTCTGAAGGCTCTATAACTTCAATCACTTTGTAGACTACCATTGTTGAGGAAACAAAAGTAGTGATAAATCATACTGAACATAAGCAATAGGTGATCAAGTCTCTTGAAGCAAGTCTAACTCCTGAGGTTTCCAAGCCCAAGGAGGTACTATATATGCCTCAAAGAATGAGAAGTCTTATAAGAGAAAGACCCCCACAAAATAAGAGTCTTCTGAATCAAATAAGGATAATGAGTATTTTGATTGAGATGAGGATTTGGAGGATTACAGCTGGGTCAACTTCTTTAGGGCCATACATTTCAGATACTCTTTATAATGTATTCTTTCTTAAATATTTTTATGCATGTAATTCCTTTATATATTAATGAAAGTTTTAATCCCTTGGTTTTGTTAACGTCTATTCACTAAATTATATCAAAATCATCATAGTCGTTCAATAAATAGAAAAATAAAAATTATAAGTATAATATGATAAACAATCAATTTTAACCCATAATATCTAATCAAATAATGGCTAATCAATGAATCTTCTTAGTACAGTCAAACTGATTTCTTACAACTAAGGCACGGACGCAACAATTGAGGGACAATTGTTGAAACAAAAAAAAAGGACTATCAAACTATGTTGTTTTCAAGACCAGATAAAAATAAAAGAAAATGTTATGTTAAACATGCTTATAGAACAAACTCTTCACAATATAAAAAAGACACATTAAAAAAGACTCTTAAAAAAGAGTAAGGTAAACCAAAAAGAGGAGAATGAACAATCATCAACTCTTTGTCAGAAGCAGTAAAACAAAGAGAATTAGGAATATGAGGAGGATGAAATTTTTTAGAGCCTCCTCACATGTGAGAGTGTCAACACAACTGATAACACTACTCAAAAAACCCAAGAAGAAGACGAGAAAGATGATGATTGGATGTCTGATCCAGGTTTGATGTGTGGGAGAAATAACAGTCACATTAGGAATTTCAACAGAAGCAGCCATACACTACTACAAAAAGTGCTTTTAACCTTGGACGTTATATGCATTTTACCTCAGCTATAGAAGCGACGTAACGAAGAGCGTCATAAAAAGTAACGACTTAAAACCTTGATTTTTAAAACACTGAGGGGTAAATTTATTTGTGCATGGGTTTGAACCCCATCATCTGCACTTTTATTATTTACAATACTAGCGCCTTATTGATAAGTCCCAAATGTGCATAAATTCCCTCTCAAAAACTTGGCACTTTTCGACTCCATTTTGTGTTTTTTATTATCGTTTTCCCCAAGTTTTTCTAGAATTTATCATTTTTAGTATTTAGTAGTAGAATCTTTGATTTGTGTGTTATTGTGCAGAAAAAGGTTGGATCAAGCATAAAATAGGAAGGCACAAGCAGTGTAAAAGAATGCACAAAGCAAAGAAGGAATAAGTTTATGTCCTATTAATTCCGCTAGGCGAATCCGGAGCAAATTCCTCACTCTGGGGTCGCCAGGAAAATCCTTCCAATTCTGCCAAAAGAATCCAGAGCGAAAATAACGCCAGGAAAAATTTTGGTCGCCAGGAAAATTTGGATATTTTCCTCGGGAAAAAGTGACATTTCGCCGGACAGATCTTTTGGACGCCAGGTAAATTTTTCTGAACAAAGTTTGTATATATAGTTTCAAAATAAATTTGGTAGAAAGCTTTTGGGTATTTAGGGTTTCTGGAACTGAAACCATTTTGGGAGTGTGAGATCCTTGAAAAATAACAAGAGTGGGTACTCTTTGAAGATCCGGAGTGAGGTTTACATCAATCAGCGGGGAATCTCCATAGATGTTTGTTCTTTTTCATTCTTCTCTTTGTAATTAGTTTCCATGTGTATCTAAATCCCTCTCTTGTTGTGATTGGATGTAAGTTTACCATTTTAGTATGTATTTTTATTGATTAGGGCACTGTGTACAATATATCTGTGAATCTTAATCGATGTTACCTTTGTTTTACTATTTAATGGTTTGTTTGTCATTGAGAAATATGATTCAAAACTTGAACTAAGATGAACATCTGTTAGATTTCTAAATGCTAGACATTGATTTAGGCTAACATTCACATAGAGTATCGACTCTTAATGCTCCTTTTTGTTTAATAAGCTGAGAAATCATCGATTAAACAGTAAGGTAGGAACCGTTTAATAGGCTAAGAGATCGTCAATTAAAAGGTTCAAATCTCATCAAATGTTTATACATAAACACTTTTGTGAGCGGTAAGTGATGATATTGATAAATATTTAGATTGTGTGCAACTGATTGGTAAAATGACATACTCTATCGGTAGATGAAATTCATCCTGACAAGATCTCATATCTCTGAAAATTTCATTTAGCATTCACTTATTTTAAATTTTGCAACGGTAAACTCCTAAATAATTTCCAACCATAAGCTTAAAACCACAGTGATTGTTGAACGACATTTATATCGCACTAGTCCATGTGGAGACGATAAAAAAAATACTTACTTTTTCTTGCTGCTTTATCGCAACAACAACATGACCATTCTTTGTTACCCAAGCAAATTATCTCCCTCAGCAGTTGAACTAGTCCTTTCTGTATCACTTTGCAAGAGCCTTTTTGTTTTCCTTTGGCTACTTTGACACAAACTATCTTCGTGATTTTTTCTTTTATGCTTTCAATACGAGTTTTTTTAGATGAATGCATAATTTAATTTGTTGTTAGCAAGACTGTTGGGTGTGAGTTAAAGTCCATCATGTTTTTCTTTCATACATTGATGAAATTGTGTGCTAGGTGTAATTCAAGATTGATAATATGTTGTTTTAGAATGTTTCCCATGACTTTTGTGTTTATAATTTATTTCATAATCACAGGGTAGTTGTAGTATAGTGTTAAGCATGAATTTACTTGTGCTTTGAAAATTTTGAACCATGCATTTGCTTGTTTGATCATGATAAGTTTTGGTTGTTGCTTTTGTTTCATTAAGTCGGTGAAATTCTTGTTTGAGGACAAACAAAAGTTTAAGTTTGGGAGAATTTGATATGTTCCAAATGTGTGTAAATTCCTACTTGAAAACTTGGCAGTTTTTGGTTCCATTTCGCGTTTTCAATTATCATTTTTCCCAAATTTTACTAGAATTTATTGTTTTTAGTATTTAGTAGTTGAATCTTTGATTTGTGTGTTATTGTGCCGAAAAGGGTTGGATCAATCCTAAAAGAAGAAGGTACAAGCAATGGAAGAGAATGCACAAAGCAAAAAATCAATAACTTTTGTGTTCTGTCAATTCCTTCAAGCGAATCTAAAACGAAATCCTCGCTTTGGGGTCGCCAGGCGAATCCTGTCAATTCCACCAGGAGAATTCGGAGCGAATATAGTGCCAGGAAAAAATTTGGTCGCCAGGCAAATCTGGATATTTTCCATGGTGAAAAGTGACATTTTGCTGGGAGAATCTTTTGGGCACCGAGCGAATTTATCTGAATATATTTTGTATATATAGTTTCGAAACTGTTTTTGTAGAGAGCTTTTGGGTTTATAGGGTTTATGGAACTGAAAACATTTTGGGAGTGTAAGATCCTTAGAAAACAACAACAGAGGGAACTCTTTGAAGAACCAGTGCAGGGTTTACATCAATCGGCGGGGAATCACGGTAGATGTTTGTTTTTCTCCATTCTTCTCTTTGTATTTAGTTGCCATGTGTAGCTAAATCTCTTTTTTTTTGTGATTGGATGTAAGTTTACCGTTTTAGTATGTATTTTTATTTATCATGGTATTGTGTGTTAGAACAAGAATTGTTCTGATCAATATTCTTAGTTTTGATGATAACAATGTATATGAATTTTGTATAAGATAATGTGGTACTCTAATCCTATGCAATTTCCATTTCAGGAACCATATAAAGAGTATGCACAAAATCAGCGCAAGAAGCACTGACTCAGAAGGTTCAGCATGCAACATCAGAACATGCTCTGGAAAGACATCAAAAGATGGTCAAGCAGAATCAGAATATGGTCTATTGAAGCATCAGAAGAACTTGAGATCAGAAGCAGAAGCACTGAAGTTCTCATGGTATCACGCTAGAAGCACTTCAAGGTCAGAAGACAAGAAGATGCTCTGCACCAAGTTGTTTGACTCTGATGGAATTCAAACGTTGTATCTACAAACATCAGATCAGAAGCAAGTACAAGATAGCAGGCTACGCTGACTGACAAAAGGAACGTTAGAAGCTATTAACGGCAAAGTCAGTAAAAGCAGCAAAAGCAAGGCTCGAGGTAGTTGACAAAAGAGTGAAACATTAAATGCAATGCTGTACGGATCACGCAATGCATTAAATTCTCCCAACGGTCATCTTCTCAAAACGCCTATAAATAGTGAAGTTCTGATAAGAAGCATGGTTACGAATTTACAAATTTACGAACAACTTTTCAATCTTGCTGAAACTCTGCTGAAATCAAAAGCTATCAAACTTCATCTTCAACCTCAATTCATTGTAATATCTTAGTGAGATTTAAGCTTAGAACTTAAGAGAAATATCACAGTTGTGATTATAGCTTCTTAAGAAGCATTGTAATACTCTTGTAAGAATTTATTTTTACATTCATTTGTAAAAGGTTCCTAGAGTGATCAAGGTGTGATTAGAATAATCTAGAAGACTTAGAGGGTATCTAAGTGGAAAACCATTGTAATCAAGGTTGATTAGTGGATTAAATCCTCAGGTGAGGTAAATCACTCCAAGGGGGTGGACTGGAGTAGTTTAGTTAACAACGAACCAGGATAAAAATCATTGTGCAAATTGTTTTTATCTTAAGAGTTTTAAAACTACACTTATTCAAATCCCCCCTTTCTAAGCGTTTTTCTATCCTTCATTGTGTACAATCTATCTGTGAAACTATATCAATGTTATCATTGTTTTACTATTTATCATAATGAGTTTGGATTGCTATTGAGAAATATGTTTCGAAACTCGAACTAAGATGAACACCCGTTGGTTTCTAAATTCTAGATATAGATTTAGGCTAACATTCCCAGAGAGTATCGAATCTTAATGCTCCTTGTTGTTTAATAGGCTGAGAAAGTTTTGATTAAACTATAAGGTAGGAACCGTTTAATAGGATGAGAGATCGTCGAATAAAAGGTTCAAATCTCATCAGATGTTTAGACATAAACATTGTTATGAGCGATACGTGATGATATTAATAAGTGTTTAGATTGTGTAGTAATGATCTGTAAAATGGCATACTCTATCGGTTGATGAAATTTAATCCTAACAAGATTTCATATCTCTGAAAATTCATTTAGGATTCGCTTGTTTTAAAGTCTGCAACTTTAAACTCCGAAAAAATTTGCAACCATAAACTTAAAATCATAGTGACGGTTGAACGACATTGATATCACATTAATCCCTGTGGAGACGATAACACAAAAATACTTACTTTTGCTGCTGCTTTATTGCAACAACACTCATATATCTCAATTTATCAATAAAACCGAGGGGTAAATTAGTTTTTTTAATTAAAACTCGTTACATTGTTTACGTAGAAAATTAACAAAATAATTTGCTTACAAATAATATTGTTTACCCAGACTACTACATTTTTCACACAGAAAAAATTAATTTTCCTAAGATATAAATTTTAAATTTTCAAATCATATAATTATGAGGAAGATCAAATGATGGGTGCATAATATTTTCTATGGTTTTTTCTTGCATTTGTTTTTTATATGAACAAAAAAATGGTTAGAAAAAAATGAGTTAGATAAATAAAATGATTTTCTGCTCAAATAAATATTTAAGAACACAAACTTTAAACTAAAATAATTTTCTACTCTTGCAATCCATCATAGAGAATTCTTCATGGCACACACTCTTGTAAACCTTAAAGCGAAGGATAGTTTAAAACGCATCATGATGTTTCATTATCAATTTTTTATATTCAGAATGCTTTTATAATGAAAGTTATTTATGTTTCACGCAGATAAGTAATGGTAGAGTCTTGAGAGTTGATAGTTATAAAATGGACGACGAGGATTTAATTAAGGACGGTGATAAATATCCTCAATGTTAACATTAAATTATCCCCTCGATTTTTAGGAAAATTGAGGTGTAAAATAATTTTGTTTAAGTTACATTGTTTACACAGAATATTAAAACACAATATTGCAACAAATCCAACTTCTTACCTGTGAGGAGATTTCTATTCAAAATATTAGAAAATATTATATGGATTGAATGCATCCAACTTCTAAAAAATATACATGTTCCAACCATTGGAAAATATTTTTCTGGACTTGCAATCCATTGGAGTTCTTTTTCAAGCTTCTTAAAGTAAATGATAAGCGTACATCCCAAAGAATGATGTGTATGAGTTAGGATTAGGGTAAAATCTATTTAAGGAGTGATTTTATAGTAAAATATGATTATCTTATCCCTCGGTTATAATGAAAACTAACGGGTTAGATAATTTAATTTGCAAATAAAAAAATATAATAAGAGACGTTCAAGTTTTATTTTTCCCCTCGGTTATGCAAAAATCTGAGGTAATATCTTGTAAAAAGAGAGGTTCCAGTTTTATTTTTCCCCCCGGTTATGCGAAAATCTGAGGTAATATGTTGTTTTTTTATTATCAATGAAATATTTCATTTTTCTATTATTGGCCATTCTTGTTTATTGATAACAATGATTTAGAGAATTACTAATTAACAAAGAAAAACATGGAATAAATTGTTGAATTTTTTTTAAATGCGATAACGGGAATTTGAAGCGAGATACCTTATAGCTATATTACCTCAGTTCTCCAAAAAACTGAGAAATAGGTTTATTATTTTTATATGTACAAAAAATAATGCTTACTTATAGATTTTTTACCTTGGTTTTTTATAACACCGAGGTAAAATATTATTTATTTTATCAAAAAATCCAACATGGTGCTCCTAGGACACATACTCTTAGTTTTTAGCATGTTCGAGATGAAAGCTCCATCATTAAAAGTGTTATTCATTGTAGTGATAGGATAAATGGAAAAGATTTATCTTCCTGAAATTTTTGTATCAAATACGTGATGTCGAATGAGATGTCACGATACTAATATATGAGAACAAACACCTATGGAACACGATGGTAACAGTAATAAAAAATAGTGTAGAAAAGTAAAAGACACAAGAAATTGTTTACCCAATTCGGATTAACCTTCCTACTCTAGGGGATACCAAGCCAGAGATGAAATCAATATACGATAATATTAATTTGAAGCTACACTCCCCCTTTTACAACTTCTCACTTAATCATTACCCTTCCTATGACTTTTACTTAAGAATTACCTAGGTATGAGATCCTTCTCAAATCCCCTCAGTCACAACCGGTGACAAACAACACAAACAGTCAAATATAGATGACACTCTTCAAAGACACACAATTCGCAATGCTTAAAAGCTTATGAGAACTGAAACTTACTCTCCCTGTTTAACAAATTCAGAGATCAAACATTCAACACCTACACGTTTGTGAATGAAAAATAATGGAACGTACAACACAACCAAATAAGATTCCTAGAACCCTAACAAAATACAAATATCAGTTACAATTAAAACTAGGTTTAGGCCAGTCTATTTATATAATTAGTATTGACAGGATAATGCCAAAAACCGCAACAAATAGGCTCCACAAAGTCTATTACTTGATCTCCAAGAAAATAGATTTTCAATCCAATCTTTCCTAAATTGTCTCCAATTATAGAAATTGTGAAAACCAACATGTATCTCTGATTGAATCGATCTTGGATGACACATAAGCTAACTAAATATTCCAAAATATTCTGTAGCTAATAAAACGGCTGATACGCTTGACAGATCAACTCTAGCAACCACGATGTCATACCTGCCTTGTTGTAACATCATGTTCGACATGTTGAAATCTGTAAGATATGGCATTATATTCAACATGTTTTTGCTAGGTTGGTTTTATTAAAATGCATGTCAATCTTAGAGAAACTACAATCTCCCCCTTTGGTACATTTTGGCTAAAAAAAACCAAATAACCCTTGCATCAGAAGTACAACAGCGGAAGAAAAAACATTTAGCAGGGTTAGCACAATATTGCAGCAAACAAAAATCAGACAACAGTAGACAACAACAACTCCCCCTCAATACATGCTAGCACACACTAACAAGATGTACAACAACAATCAGAAGCAAGTAGCATACTCCCCCTTAAGCACAAGCACCTCCTATTCCCTAATAATTACTACTCCCCATTTTTAGCCACAAAATGACAAAGGTAATAGAACAAAAGCTTAAACACCTGTTATTTAAGAAGTTTTTGGTGCAAGCAAAATAAAAAAACTGGGCATTTTAACCCTTACAAAATCATAAACTAAAATAAACAAAATCACAATGCGGATCCAAATAAAATCATACGACCAATAGTCATGCACCAACAACCATAGTCGAGACTCCTTCTTCTCAAATGGTACCAGCAGAAGTTGTACCAAATTCAGCATCTTTAGCTCTTCCACCAGCAGATGCAACTCTTGAAGTAATTTCTATAATTCTTCATGAATGCATGCCCCAAGTCTTCTCCTGAGATTTCCATAATGACATCATTACGATCTTTTGAGTGCCTCATAACAAGCTCACTTTTAGTATCACTATACTCCATAATCGCTTTAGCTTGACTGAGATGGTTCATATTGGATCTTGCTTGATATCTGACACAACCCCTAATTTCTAAGGATATAGTTGGTCTATTTCTAGTGAAAGATAGAAGCCTTCTAATTATGCTTTGGTATACATCCCGATAAACACTTACTCGTTCTTCATCCTTAGAGTACTTCAGATGGAGTAAGATAGGAGTTCTTTCATGATTGGTACTCTACAGACTAAGTCCACCCTCCCATATCCATGACTGTCTTGAAGTCCAGTCAACCTCATATACCAAGCTCTCGGGTCTTGGTTCAGCCCGTGCACACCCATTCTTAGCTTGAACGTGTATTCTGGAACTGAGGAATCACTAAAACCTTTTAGTTTCTTAGCATAAACCTCTTCATTTGGGTATTCACCTAAACAATCACTCTGAAAATATATGTGAGGTAATTCAAACTTTAAGAGATATGTCACTCCAAGTACTAGCCTGGTAGACTCCAAGTGAGTCACAGAAACAAGCGTCTCATCATAGCAAAACCCTTCACCATGAGGATTCTTAAACGCAACAAGACTAAATTTATCTTCGGAAGAAATGTCTCGT
Source organism: Vicia villosa (assembly GCF_029867415.1). Classification (NCBI taxonomy): domain Eukaryota; kingdom Viridiplantae; phylum Streptophyta; class Magnoliopsida; order Fabales; family Fabaceae; genus Vicia; species Vicia villosa. The sequence continues at coordinate 7,866,230 of NC_081184.1, read as the reverse complement.
TTACTTATGATGTACACACCATCAAGCATTAGAACCAAGTTCCATGTCTCATTCCACTTGTGTCGACTAAGTTCAGCTTCCATATCATTTTTCCAGAGCTCATCAGTCACAACTTCATTCACATAATTGGTGACTGTTGAAGCGATAAAGCGGCAAGCAAAAAGTAATAGGTATTATTTATTACCGGGTGATATAGGTTATATCGTATCGTAGTCCACAGAGATTGGTTGAGAAGAACTGCCGTTCGACTATCTCGCGTTCTAAGTTTCATGATTGGTTGCGGAAAGGTAAATGCGGGAAAATTAAATAAAAGCAGATAAACATTCTCAATAGTCTAAGAGAAAGAGTTATGGAATTGTATTTCGTTATATCCGTCTAATACTTAAATCAGAAGATCTATCGCTCGACACTCACAATACGCATCAACATCACCGGGCATCAATCGAGACGCCACATCGGTGCCCATGTCTGCAACACCGACGAAAGCTCAACCACACTATTCACATCAGCGATTTCTCCACCGACACAAACGACACGGAGGCATTAAACTCGATACCCACTAAGATTGTCAGTCCTAAATCCATGTCTGCAATCCAGAAACTAACAGTTATCATTCCTAATCAAGATCTATGGTGTCCATGTCTGCAACAACACAAATCCAGAGCATTTAAGCAAAAAGATCAAGAACAACAACAATGATGATTTGTAAAGAGAATATATAAAGGATCCCAAGATCGACAAATATACATACAATAAGAGTAGAAATATACATACAACACTCACCATTGGAATGAAACAAAGGGAAGAGAGAAGATGAACCAGAAAGATCTCACCGGTACAATGAAATCAAGACAGATCCATGATCAATCCACATGACGTCGCATCCAATGGTGTTTCCTCAAGCTCTAAACTACCAAAAATGGATCAGAGCTCAACTTGTCAAGAAGAGATGATAAAAACCCAAAAAAAATGTGTTTTTACAACATATATACAAAAAATGAAGTCGCAGACCGCGCTAAGCGGGCTGTTTTTTTTTTGTCTTAAGCCGCCAGACCGCGCTTAGCGCCAAAAACCCGCGCTAAGCGCCCAACTTTCTGCCAAACGGGTCAAAAATGCTCCCAGACCGCGCTTAGCGCGGTCAAGCCCGCTTAGCCCGCTCAACAGAACAACAAATCTTGTTTTGGTCGTATCTTGAGAACCGTAACTCCGATTTGCGCCCGGTTCGAAGCGTTGGAAAGCTTATTCCATGCTCTATCTAACAATGAACAAATTGCAACCAAATTAATGAATTTGATCATCCTTATTTTGAGCCTTGCCCGCCGATGAATTGGTAAAATCGCGTGTTCGCCGCCGTGTCTTCGACACTTTATTCCTCAAAGCTTCGAACACACATAAATACCTACAAAAAGACAACAAAACTATCAAACGATATACATTTACACGAAAACGTAACAAAACACAAACGATACAAATATACACAAAAACGGGGAATTATTCAAACGATATTAACAAAAAGTATCGATAAGTGCCACTATTTACAAACACCAAATAACTACATTTTGACACTTAACAACTCTCCCCAACTTGAATTTGTTTGTCCTCAAACAAGGCCAAACACTCAAATCTCAAAAGTTAAAATCAAAGAATCAAGAATCAACAAGATTAGGAAAAACGAAACAATTGTACGGTTCAAACAAAAACGTACCAACAAAGTAAATACTTACCACAATCCTACAACGACAACATGAAAATGAAACGGATCCTAAGTACAAAAATCATACAAAACATTCTAAAACAAAACAAGCTCAATCAAAAATCACGCCTAGCAAAAATTCATCGGTAGATGAAAAACACCGAAAGGTGAGGACTTTGACACACACCCGACAATCTTGCAAACAATAGACAAAAGTATGCATTCATCCATAAATAGTATCAAAAATACAACGCCACGAATCTCAAGGGCTTTAAAGGTTGTAATGTGGCTCGGTTAACAAACAAGCGATAAGTCCTAAAGCTAATCGAAACAAAAACTTGCCTAAACCTAAGGGAGTAGTTACTTCCACAAAGTTCCAAACAAAGGAATTTCAATCAAACTTTCTTTTTCATCACATGTTTCACACCAAACCCAATACTTTTTAGCACAATCTTATTCCCAACTCTTTTTGTTATTTTCTATTTCAATTTTTTTTTTCTCTTTTCTCTTTTTTCTTTCTTTTTCTTTTCTTTCTTTTTCACATTTTTTTCTTTTCTTTCCTCAACCTCGCATCAATCACAACATGAACAAGCAAACATCCTCTCCCCAACTTGAATTCAACCACAATATAAAGTGAATACTCCCTACTTTCTAAGGCAAGGTAAAAATACAACTAAACATCATAGTTAAAGGTTCAAGAAAAACGATAATCAAAATCCATCAAAAATGTGAACTATGTCTCAAGTTCAAAAACAAAATGGACAATGATGAAAAGGTGCAAAGGGGTTACGAATGGTCACACACTCACAAGGTGAATTGATACTTGGCTAAGGTAGTTGTGCTCAAAATCAAACAAGTGCCTTGATCACTTTCGTGCATTCACAAAATCAATACAAACGACAGATTAAACATAATAATATCCAGTTAAAACAAGAAATGTCGGTCACTCGCATATGTATACAATGGAAAGCCACCTCACATTTATGGTAAAAAGGGGAAACTAATGTGATTCAAGTCATGAACAAGTTATGCAAAAAGAATGAATAATATGAAAAATGTACAAATGAAAAGTCTCCTAAACATGTTAAGCTATAGAAAGCGATAAACGAGTACCTTGCTATGTACAAATTCGAACAATCATATATACCCTCAGAAGAAGTGTCATCTTCTCTCTCCAGTGTGGATCAGACACAATGTCTTTCTTTGTCAGAATCGTTGTCTCCGAGGTTATTTCCCGCGTGCTGCGTGAAGATTAGAGTGCGAATGAGGGTGGGCATTCAACACATCTCATTTTTCAATCATTTGAATAACCATACTTGGTGTGTGGCAATTCGAACGATTGCCACTCTTGAAGAGTTACACCCCGCCTTTGGCCTGAGGGATTAATGTAATTCTTATGCTTCGCCAGCATCAACATCTCCGTGATTCTTCACTGTTTACTGATGTCTTTTGATCGAGTCTAGTCGTCACTAGTCTCCGTGGCCCCTTCCCTCGTACGAAAAACTTTTGGATCTAACCCCCGTGTTGTGAATCCTTTACCTTCCAACATTCAAACAATTCCAAAGCCCAGTTCTCGCCCTAGCAAATCAAGTCAAAGCCCTGGTTCCCGTCCTGGCAAAACTTCCTAAATCCAGTTCTCGTCCTGGTAATCATTTTCAAAGGCAAAACTTCCTAAATCCAGTTCTCGTCCTGGTAATCATTTTAAAATCCAGTTCCCGTCCTGGTAATCATTTTCCAAATCCAGTTCCCGTCCTGGTAGTCATCTTTCAAAATCCAGTTCTCGTCCTGGTAATCATTCTTCAAAGCCCAATTCCCGCTTGGGCGAACCTTTTTCAAAGCCCAATTCCCGCCTTGGAAAACTTTTTCAAAGTCCAATTCCCGCCTTGGCAAACTTTTTCAAAGTCCAATTCCCGCCTTGGCAAACTTTTTCAAAGTCCAGTTCTCGCCCTGGCAAACTTTTTCAAAGTCCAGTTCTCGCCCTAGCAAATCATTTCCATCATTTTTAGTCCTCGTCTAATATCCTATGGTGAAGTCAGTTCCCGCCTGACAACCACCATTCATCCATATACTCCACCAGAAAAAAAACTTCTTCTCTTTCCCCAGCAGATATCAGAAAAAATAAAGATAACACTTACACCATCCTCTCTTCAGGACAAATTTCTGGTACTTTGATATTTAATCTTCTTCTACCTCGAATGTTCGAAAGGCTAGCGCCAATCTCACCTTCAGGTTAAAGACGATTAAATAGGGGCAGCTGTCATACCCCAAATTTGTCCTACCCCTCTTATTTCTAACTGGCTTAGACTTTGCATTCATGTACATACTCTCCATTAGGGCATTAACGTGACTTTGCATATATTCATTAACTAAAGCATCCAAAAGCATGGGATCAAGTATCTTGGAAATTGGGGGCTTCTATTTCATTAAAGCTTGATTCATCTGGTTCTTCTTCGAGTATCAGGATGTGGAATTAAGATGTTGAGGTGCGGATATTGTGGATTTCTTCTTCATTAGGCTACAAGGGCTATTTCTTCTTTCAAATTCCTCAAGGCCAAAGACTTGGATTTATTTCCCTATCTTAGGTTAAGGATTTGGGTTTTCAGTTAAAGGCTTCCTCAATTACTTGCACTTACAAGTCAAACTGCTTTGGCCTTCTAGTGTAATGCGTGAATCCAAAAACATGTTTATGGCTACCAATTGATCGTGGGGCTTGTCACGGTTACAATGTGTTCATCTCATGTTTAGATTTCATTCATTGTTCGAGTTTGGGTTTGTGATTATTAATTCTGTGGTAAGTAATAATATGAGATCTAGACAATGATTGGAGTTTGGCATGGGGTTTTGTTTAGAGTTCGAGAAATGGGAAGCATTTGACAGAACTTTGACTTTTCGTCAAAGTCAACCATGAGAAGTTGACCTTTGACCAAGTCACTTGGATGTTCATGGTGGGCCGTTATTACACTTTCATAGTTATTTTGATTCACAATACCACGGGCCATTGATTGGAGGCATTTCGGTTCAAGGGTTTTATTCAAGAAAGAATTTAAACTTCAAGTGCACAAAATGGAGGAATTGGTTTCATCATTTAAAAGAAAATTATGCAAGTCAACGTATCCATTCAAAGAGGTAAAACTCTTCACAATGTCGAAAAACAAATGTCCATAAATAGCAGATTCCAATTCATATTCAATATCCATTACAAAAAGACGAAAAACGAGAGCATTACAAAAGTGAAAGATACAAAAGTGATATTGTTGGCCATTAACCACTGACTTCGACCCTGCTGACTATCCTAAATTGCCTTGACCCAAAACTGCAATGGAAGCCCCTCACCACTGTCTTCCATATTCTAGTGTTCTCCATGCTTGGAGCAACTTCGCCATGATCACATCAGGATGAATCTACTCGGTATCATAACAGAATTCAACTCAGTAGCATTCAGAATGTAGAAAACAGATGCAACATGACCTCCATTTGTGCCATAAACCTGCTGCTGCCAAACGTCAACTAAAAATCAGAAAAAGGGGATTCGCAACAGTCCAATACACGCATTCATCATCCAGAAAAATAAACAAAACAGCCTGCATATGAAAGACTAGTTCAGCCATACATACAATCAAATTCGGACTCGGACTTATCAATGTGTTCAAGCTCTGCCTACAGCCAGCCTTGTGAAAGCATTACAAGCACCTGCATTTTGAAACCGTGTCAATTCAGAAGATAAGTATCGGTTCAGGAAAGTTACCAACACACATACATAACCATACCATGGATTAAGATGACATCCAACAATTCAGCAGCCCACACATTTCTAAACCAATTCATAAACATACCATACAACAATTCACATACATTCAAACATAACCAGTCCAAGCCAAATTCAGAAAAATAAAGCACAAGCAGCCTATTTCTACAAAGTTGAATTCAAAATTCAAAGTCAAATCAAAGCCCCTGCTTAACAAAAAACAAGATGCAGTTCATATCTCAAGCAAACAGCCATAAACTCCTTATTCGTTCCAGTTCAGAAAATGAAAACACAAGAAACAGTTCTAGCATACTCACGGTTCAAAGTAGTCGACATTCATATTAGTTCTGCCTCAGCACATCATAACTTCGCAATTCCGGTTCAATTGTTCAAAACATAATCCTGCAACAGAGCCATACAATCAAGATCATTATGCTAATTTCTACACCAAGTTTCAGCAACAGTTAAATAGCAACAATTGATATCCGGCTTCACATTTCCACTCATTCAGCAAAATCATAAACTGACTAATACTTAATACTGTGTCGTCTTCGCGAACTTTTCTCCAAATTCTCTAACCAAGCCAAAATCCCCATAACTACCATCTAACAAACTTTCTAACAGTTATAACTAACTGTTCAAACTAACTTCCCAACAACAAAACAGAATCAGTAACTACCTGAACCAACTCCTAACCAGTCCCTAACTACTCATAACCAACTTAAACAGAATATAACAGAATTTCCTAACCTCCTTAACTTCAGATAACAGTTCATAACTAACATTTAACAGAATCAGAATTGAAAAAAACTAACCTTGAGGATCAACTCTATATAACTCGAGCTCCTCTTTCGGAATCGGGTCCTCAGCCATTTTCTCCACATCGCCACACATCGCTCCTCCACGATTCATCATTTCACTCCCATTTCTCTCTCAATTCTTCACTCCGAACCCCACCATTACCATCTTCAATCCTTCTTCTCTTCATCGTTCACAACCTAACAGAACCAAGAAATCAGAGTGAGAGAATCAAGAATGTAACAGAAATCACAGAAAGAAGGTAACAAACTCAGAATACCTCACCTCCAATCTGTGAACCTTCTTCCCGCTCGAGCTTCATCTTCAGACTCGCTCATCCAACCTCGTGGACCTTCACGCTCTAGATTCATTCATCATCATCAACACTCCGATTCAACATCATCTTCGCACTTCAACAACCTGCAACAACACCACATCAAACTCAGGAACATCAATAAAGAACGCATTGCTTCGCATCTTCATCTGCAACAACGAAAACATTCATCATCATCTTCGTCCTTCAACCACCAGATTCTTCAATCTTCAACAACTTCCGCAATCTCTAATCGTCCTCGTTCTTCACATATTCGTCAACTTTCAATCAACAACAATCTTCTGAAAATAGGAAAAGAAGAAAGAGAGGCCGAAAGTGAAAGTAGAGATCGAGAAGTGAGCGGAGAGGCGAACGGAGAGAGAGAGTTGATCGGAGTTCCGCCGCGAGTTCGCAATTGTGGAAGAAGTAGAGAGAATTGGGATCGTCACACGGAGTAACCCTAATCCCTTTTTACTCTTCTGATTAGCATTTTATTTTTGAGTTTAGTGAGATTTAACTTGAATTAGGTGTTAAGATTTGATTGGCAATTAATATAATTCTGATGTAATTAACATGGTGATTAACTTGGAGATTGAATAAGTTTGAAGTAATAATTGGATCAAAATCTGGATCATTCCCTGGGCCAACGAATTGCACCCTACACCTCCATTAGGGCCCATCACACGTTTTGTGTATAATCTGAAACAAAAATCTGTCTTGGGCCACCAATCAGTTGGGCCCTGTGTTCTACTTGCCATGAACCATTTCTGACTTTAAACCCCCTGAGCACATATTTTCTCTCATTAGAATCTAGGTTAACATAGTTTTTCTTTCCCATTTTTTTAGCAATAAAAGAATAAATAATCACCATTAAAACTATTTTAGATTTTTAGGCCACTTTTAGGTTTAATTTTAGTCTTAGAATTTTCTCATTAAAGGACTCATAAAAATAAGTAGATCTTAGGATAATCTTGACACTAATCTTTTGACTTCCCCTTCATAAAAACAATAAAAATACTAGTTTAGGCTTATTAGAATGTAGTTTCTTTAAGTGCAATTTAGACTTGAATTAGAGTTCCCTTAACACCAATAAAACTCATAAAAATAGTAGCATTTTTTAGACTAATTTTGTACTAATTTTAAGTTGCTTCTTTTATGTTTTGTACCATTTCCATGTTGTTTCTTTGTATAATTGTTGTGTGATTTTGCCGCTTAGCTTTTGGGCCATATTTTTGGCCTTGTTAATACCCTTTTAATGCTCCTTTAGAATTTAGTCACCATGTTAACATTAGACTTAGATTAAAACAACATTAGATAGAAAATAGGTTTAGTTCCCTTTCTCATCTCTTTTTCTTTTCAATCTTAAAACACTTAATAAAAATACCGACAAGGATCATACCGTTACTATATTTCATAGTAGGAAAGAAATGATTGGGGCGTAGGCCCCGATGTATGTTCTTTTCTACTTAGCGGAGAAGAAATGATTGAGGTGTGAAGCCTCGGTGTATTTCTTAACCGTTATTTAGAGAAACGATTGTGGCGTAGGCCTCGATGTGCATTCTCTAAATATTCACAAAAGAACTTCTTTTACTTAGCGAAAAGAAATGATTGAGGTGTGAAGCCTCGGTGTATTTCTTAACCGCCATTTAGAGAAACGATTGTGGCGTAGGCCTCGATGTGCGTTCTCTAAATATTCAAAAACAAACAAAAACTCTTTTTGGTATGATCTAAGTCACAAACAAATTCCCTTAAAAAACACCAATCAAAAACACTTAAAACACTAATAAATGGTCAGATTTAAAACAAAGTAAGGAAGTGATGCGAGACCTTGTAGTGGGTTCTCGTCATCATGGAATCACCCTAAAAGACACAAACCAATCTCTCTTTTTCTCTTTTCTTAAGGGCACCGTTATTTCCGCTCATACGCATCGTAGGCGATCCCCTTATGCAAGAGCGCGAACGTTAACTCCGCCCAACTAAAAAACACAAAACAAACAGAAAATCGTGAGCCGAGCTACGGTAACTCTGATTCCTGAAAAGGATACGTAGGCAGCGGGGTAGGGCCCGTGCGAGTACAATTCTTCTTTTCCCTACATTTTGCATTCATTTCGCATTTAGATTTTAGACATAGATATACACCCTTTAGATAGAAACAGACATAGGTGGATACCATCGAGTACGATGGGCGTGAGGGGTGCTAGCACCTTCCCCTTGCGTAACCGACTCCCGTACCTTGATTCTCTGGTCGCAAGACCCTGTTCCTTCCTTTGTTAGGTTTTCTGATATTCCTTTCCCTCTTTGGGATAAATATATTGGTGGCGACTCTGTTCATTTTTCGCGAGCGTGCGACAGCTGGCGACTCTGCTGGGGATGTTGCTAGACCTGTTGCTGGTCCATCCTTAGCGAGTCGATCCTAGCCTGCGTTTGTTCGTTTATTTACTAGGTGTTTATTTGTTTATGTATATACCTTGTATATATGTTTGCATGTTTATTTTTCTGCTTGCATATCATGTTTATTCCTGTTTGCACATCATGCATATGGATTATATTCTGTGTTCCTTGGGGTCTTCTGTTCTGTTTTGCAGGTTGGGTGGGGTGTTCTATGAGGTAAAAGGCCCAATACCCAGGCCAGAGTGACACATAGGATACCTAGGATAGAGTGGATAGTCATGACGCCGATGAGATGTCAGGTCTTGTCTAGTGCGATCATGAGACCCACGCCCAGTCGAGGTCCAAATGGGGTATCATTGTTGGCATGTAGATGCAACAACATTGGTGCCTCAGGAGGACTGATAACGCTGGTTGCCATTTTGACCCTACCCTGACCTAGATTCACCTGTGAGTGGGGTGGGATATACATGACAGGTACCATTGGTGACTATTCTGTTCTGTTGGTGACTATTTGTTTTCTTGGTATTCAAAAAGGTGCCGGACCTTTGATCTCATGACATCTGATCTATATCAGTTATTCAGAAGATTGTACAGTGGTTACTAAGATTATATGGACCGTTGATCCCATGCTTTTGCATTGCATAACATCATTGCTTTGTCCACTTCATTTATGGGGGATCCTAAAGTCTATTTCCAAAAAAAAAAAGAGAAAATAAAAGAAAAGATATGTAAAAGAAAAAGGAAATAGAAAAGCAAAAAAAGAAAAAGAAAAGATATTATATACAAAATAAGGCTTTGATTCCAAAAGAAAAAAGGAAAAACAAGAAGTGCGAAAAGACTTTAGGATCCCTTGGAAATGAAACATTGCATTCATATCATGTTGCATGTCATGGTTCCGTATCAGAAGCTAATTGGGGTCCCTTTCAATCCAGATTTCTGCTTCATCAACAAATTTGACTTCCCTACATCTGTAGCATACAAGGATTAATCAGGAAAATCATGGACCGTCTTGAACAGAATCAGGCAGAACTTCGTAAGGACATGGATACTATGGGAGAGAGGATGACCCAACTCTTGGAGACTCTCAATGTTGTTGTTCAAGGGCAAGAAGAGCTCAGACAAAGTGTTGTAAAGTTGATCAATGATACTTCGACCACTGTTGCTAATGGGGGATCGAAACCTGTTCCCGTGGAAGTTCCTAATAAGGAGGATTCACATCATGAGAACGATTCCGAGCTTGAAGCTTTCAAGTTCCCGATCGAAGAAAATGAGAGAAAATTCCACCTCCTAGAAGAAAGATTGAAGGCTTTAGAAGGTCGAGGCTCCTCTGGTTTGAATGCTATTGATTTGTGCCTAGTGCCTGATATCAAGATACCTGCTAAGTTCAAAGTCCCTAGTTTTGAGAAATACAAGGGTACCACTTGTCCGATGAGTCACATAAAGGCATTTTGCAACAAGATGGCACCGTATGCAGAAAATGACAAGCTCCTCATGCACTTCTTTCAAGATAGCCTTAGTGGGGCATCCCTTGAGTGGTATACACGACTTGAACGAACCCATGCCCGCACATGGGATGAATTAGCAGAGGCTTTTCTCAAGCATTACAAGTACAATAGTGACATGGCTCCTACTAGAATACAACTCCAAAGTTTAACTCAGACGGTTGATGAGTCTTTTAAAGAGTATGCCCAAAGATGGAGAGAATTAGCTTCCAGAGTCCAACCTCCTCTTTTGGAACGAGAGCTTGTAGACATGTTCATGAATACTTTGAAAGATCCCTATCTGAACATGATGGTTGGATGTGCTTCCTCCGAATTTTCAAATTTGGTTGTCGTAGGAGAACGAATTGAAAATGCCTTAAAGATGGGTAAAATCCAGGATATTGCTAGTGTTTCCGAACTCACAGAAGAAGAGAAAAGCGAAACATGTACAGTTTCAGAGATTGAAGAAGAGGGAGTCCCTGGTCATCCTCAAGTTCAGGTTCCTAACTATCAGATGGTCCTAGTTTCTCCTGGCCAATATATTCCACAAGCCTTTGCCACGACTATCAATCAACAACCTCAGATGGTCCAACAACAACCGATTCAGTATTTGCCGCAAAAGCAATGTGTTCCACATCAACAAGGTCATCCGAATCAACGCCAACCTAGAAGTAATTTGGAACGAAGAAATGCTCCGTTGGACCAGATTCCTATGACATACACTAAACTTTTGCCATATCTAGTTCAAAGCTCATTGGTGGTTCCCAAATCTCTAAAGCCTCCACCACAACCGTTTCCACCTGGGTATGACCCTAATGTGCAATGTGGATATCACGCTGGATCAGCAGGGCACTCAACTGAGGACTGCAACGCTTTCAAATCCAAAGTACAACAGTTGATTGATGGGAGGCATATAACCCTTCAGGAAGGAAACATGTGGGTGAATGGAATTCCTTTGCTCGAATGAGTGCCTAGATTTCAGAAAGTCTCCAAAATCAACAAATTCCCTGTTTAAACTCGTTGGTAGGATAATAATAAAAGCACCTCTCCTTCTCAAGGTTCTTGTGCTCAGTTGTATCCCTGAGAGTTGTTGTTTCAGTTGGTGTTTTTGGTCTTTCCTCGCAACAGATAGCTTTTCTAAGTTTGATGACCATGCAAGGTTCCTCCGTGTTTGATGGTGAATATCTCTCCAACATCTATGCTTGGGGCTCCCGCACGAGGGATAAGCAAGACGTACTCTTATCTTGAGCATTGCATCACTCGCATTGCTCGAATCCCTAAAGTAAGACAAAAATTTACAACTCTTGGGTGACTTTGTTGGAGTTCTCTTTTGAAGTAATCTGAAGTGTTTGGAAGGAGCTGTAGAAAGTATTCAAGATCAACAAGTCCAGACGGAGTCAAGACTCCTCAATTATGGCAATCATCAATTCGTTTCTGCATTTTCATTTGTAGTTTTCCTTGTTTTGTCAAATGTTACTTCCATGTAAAACTTGTTTGTTTTTAATGAAAATAAAAATGCACTGCATATGTTAGTTTCGAATCAATCCATTCGTGTTCACTCATATATTTCTGTCTATCGATATCAAACTCTTGATTAAGCAAAAAAATATCAAAAGGAGAATGATGAAATAATAAAAACGCAAAATCTCTAATTGTATGCTTTTGAATAAAACCCCGCTGAGGATGTACAGGCATTGTTTCAAATCCCCAAACACCGGAGATATAAGGGAGATAGACCCTCGTTAACCCCTTGAGCCTTGAAGTAGGAGTTTCTTTTCTATACAAAAGAAAAAACCCTCACATCTAACCCAGGGGCAGGGTAGCATTCAATTAATCTGATCGAGCATTCAGAATTCATCAGGAGTGTGCATCCAAGGATACAACGAAGGTTATCTTTCAAAAGGTTGAGGAAAGTCAATACCACAATGGTAATCCCTCATCAATCAAAGAATGAGGCAGTCACAATCACCTCCCGCAAATCAGAGATTCAGGATCACACGACTTGTTCAAAAAAGAAGTGAATAAAAAAAAAAGAGCCCGCTAAGTCTCCAACTTGAAAACAAGTGACTTAGGCAAAAATTAGGGCATCCCGCTGGACTCCAAAATAAAATTCAAAAGAATTTGTCCAGGCAAAAGTTAGGGAAACAAAAAGCAGAAGCGAAAAACAAGGATTACAAAATAAAGATCCTCATCAAAGGAACAAAGTCGTGTGATCAGACACCAAAAATGAAAGGTAAAGTGACTGCCTGTCCAAATACTTCATTAATTCTTCAATCATCTCAAACTCCTATTGAAGGATGAACGCTCGTATCGGGTTAAGTTGAACTTAGGACTGGAGAACATCACGAAGAATGGGTGGGTTAGGTTAGACTTTGAGCCTTAAAATCCTTTGTTTCTGAAAACCGTGAACCAAGCCGCGTTACAACCCTTAAAAGACCTAATTGAAGCTGGGTTTTATTTCAAGAGCATACTATACCAAGTTGCGTAAAACTGACTCCTAGATGTTTGCTTACCATTTATGTCGATATCGATATGACAAATAATTCAAACACTGAATGTCATGACTTTGTTTTAATAACTTTGATCTTGAAGCTAGCATAAGCATTGCATTAAGATTATCATCTTCAAAACAAATATCTTTTACTTGTGAATAAACACTTGACATCAAGGAAGATTAAACAATGAACAACTGCAGAAAAAGTTGATCGATTCCATGAGCCATTCACTTCAAAGACTGATTACTCCAAGGGGCGAGTTGTGTGAAAACTCTGTCAACTGAAGCATCCATTCACTGTTGGTCAATCTGGGGCAATTGAATCGAGGTTCGACCTCTCAAATTCAGCATATCTGGGGCAATCAAGTCGAGGAATCTCTCTTGGGTTCAACCAATCTGGGGCAGTTACGTCAAGATTTGACAAATCTCTCCAAGGATCCTTTGGGGCAAATTCCCTCGTAGTTCACGAAGCTTGGAGCACAATCTTCTGAGTTTTATTGCCTTCTCCCTGATCATAGGAGTTTATTTCTCCTGGAACCAGGGTTTCTCCCCAAGCACATGAGTTTATTTCTCATGGGAGTTGTCCCATTCCCCCGACCTGGTCTCCTCTTCTGAAGTTCTCATCCCCAACATGGTGAATCGAGGGAATCTCCTCAAACTCACCATCCCCAAGCAGTTCAAGGTGTAGGGAAAGTCAGATGAAGTCACTTCCTCCCCAAAAAAGCTACATTCCAACCCTCAAGGCAGTCGCCAATAATCTTTGGTACTGTAGGGTTTCCAACACCGATTCATATTGGCATCTCAAGACAACAAGCAACGGACCCCAATAACCATGCTTCTCTATTACACTGATGCCTTTATTTGGCACTTTGCATATAGTTTTCATTGCATACGACATTGCATCCTCAAAAACGTAGCATATCCATTAAGGTGGATCATTACGCCATACAAAAATTCAAACATACATCAATGCATAAGCCAGTTTGTGTGTGCCCAAAAGGTACGAAGTAACATATATACCCTCAGAAGAAGTGTCATCTTCTCTCTCCAGTGTGGATCAGACACAATGTCTTTCTTTGTCAGAATCGTTGTCTCCGAGGTTATTTCCCGCGTGCTGCGTGAAGATTAGAGTGCGAATGAGGGTGGGCATTCAACACATCTCATTTTTCAATCATTTGAATAACCATACTTGGTGTGTGGCAATTCGAACGATTGCCACTCTTGAAGAGTTACACCCCGCCTTTGGCCTGAGGGATTAATGTAATTCTTATGCTTCGCCAACATCAACATCTCCGTGATTCTTCACTGTTTACTGATGTCTTTTGATCGAGTCTAGTCGTCACTAGTCTCCGTGGCCCCTTCCCTCGTACGAAAAACTTTTGGATCTAACCCCCGTGTTGTGAATCCTTTACCTTCCAACATTCAAACAATTCCAAAGCCCAGTTCTCGCCCTAGCAAATCAAGTCAAAGCCCTGGTTCCCGTCCTGGCAAAACTTCCTAAATCCAGTTCTCGTCCTGGTAATCATTTTCAAAGGCAAAACTTCCTAAATCCAGTTCTCGTCCTGGTAATCATTTTAAAATCCAGTTCCCGTCCTGGTAATCATTTTCCAAATCCAGTTCCCGTCCTGGTAGTCATCTTTCAAAATCCAGTTCTCGTCCTGGTAATCATTCTTCAAAGCCCAATTCCCGCTTGGGCGAACCTTTTTCAAAGCCCAATTCCCGCCTTGGAAAACTTTTTCAAAGTCCAATTCCCGCCTTGGCAAACTTTTTCAAAGTCCAATTCCCGCCTTGGCAAACTTTTTCAAAGTCCAGTTCTCGCCCTGGCAAACTTTTTCAAAGTCCAGTTCTCGCCCTAGCAAATCATTTCCATCATTTTTAGTCCTCGTCTAATATCCTATGGTGAAGTCAGTTCCCGCCTGACAACCACAATTCATCCATATACTCCACCAGAAAAAAAACTTCTTCTCTTTCCCCAGCAGATATCAGAAAAAATAAAGATAACACTTACACCATCCTCTCTTCAGGACAAATTTCTGGTACTTTGATATTTAATCTTCTTCTACCTCGAATGTTCGAAAGGCTAGCGCCAATCTCACCTTCAGGTTAAAGACGATTAAATAGGGGCAGCTGTCATACCCCAAATTTGTCCTACCCCTCTTATTTCTAACTGGCTTAGACTTTGCATTCATGTACATACTCTCCATTAGGGCATTAACGTGACTTTGCATATATTCATTAACTAAAGCATCCAAAAGCATGGGATCAAGTATCTTGGAAATTGGGGGCTTCTATTTCATTAAAGCTTGATTCATCTGGTTCTTCTTCGAGTATCAGGATGTGGAATTAAGATGTTGAGGTGCGGATATTGTGGATTTCTTCTTCATTAGGCTACAAGGGCTATTTCTTCTTTCAAATTCCTCAAGGCCAAAGACTTGGATTTATTTCCCTATCTTAGGTTAAGGATTTGGGTTTTCAGTTAAAGGCTTCCTCAATTACTTGCACTTACAAGTCAAACTGCTTTGGCCTTCTAGTGTAATGCGTGAATCCAAAAACATGTTTATGGCTACCAATTGATCGTGGGGCTTGTCACGGTTACAATGTGTTCATCTCATGTTTAGATTTCATTCATTGTTCGAGTTTGGGTTTGTGATTATTAATTCTGTGGTAAGTAATAATATGAGATCTAGACAATGATTGGAGTTTGGCATGGGGTTTTGTTTAGAGTTCGAGAAATGGGAAGCATTTGACAGAACTTTGACTTTTCGTCAAAGTCAACCATGAGAAGTTGACCTTTGACCAAGTCACTTGGATGTTCATGGTGGGCCGTTATTACACTTTCATAGTTATTTTGATTCACAATACCACGGGCCATTGATTGGAGGCATTTCGGTTCAAGGGTTTTATTCAAGAAAGAATTTAAACTTCAAGTGCACAAAATGGAGGAATTGGTTTCATCATTTAAAAGAAAATTATGCAAGTCAACGTATCCATTCAAAGAGGTAAAACTCTTCACAATGTCGAAAAACAAATGTCCATAAATAGCAGATTCCAATTCATATTCAATATCCATTACAAAAAGACGAAAAACGAGAGCATTACAAAAGTGAAAGATACAAAAGTGATATTGTTGGCCATTAACCACTGACTTCGACCCTGCTGACTATCCTAAATTGCCTTGACCCAAAACTGCAATGGAAGCCCCTCACCACTGTCTTCCATATTCTAGTGTTCTCCATGCTTGGAGCAACTTCGCCATGATCACATCAGGATGAATCTACTCGGTATCATAACAGAATTCAACTCAGTAGCATTCAGAATGTAGAAAACAGATGCAACATGACCTCCATTTGTGCCATAAACCTGCTGCTGCCAAACGTCAACTAAAAATCAGAAAAAGGGGATTCGCAACAGTCCAATACACGCATTCATCATCCAGAAAAATAAACAAAACAGCCTGCATATGAAAGACTAGTTCAGCCATACATACAATCAAATTCGGACTCGGACTTATCAATGTGTTCAAGCTCTGCCTACAGCCAGCCTTGTGAAAGCATTACAAGCACCTGCATTTTGAAACCGTGTCAGTTCAGAAGATAAGTATCGGTTCAGGAAAGTTACCAACACACATACATAACCATACCATGGATTAAGATGACATCCAACAATTCAGCAGCCCACACATTTCTAAACCAATTCATAAACATACCATACAACAATTCACATACATTCAAACATAACCAGTCCAAGCCAAATTCAGAAAAATAAAGCACAAGCAGCCTATTTCTACAAAGTTGAATTCAAAATTCAAAGTCAAATCAAAGCCCCTGCTTAACAAAAAACAAGATGCAGTTCATATCTCAAGCAAACAGCCATAAACTCCTTATTCGTTCCAGTTCAGAAAATGAAAACACAAGAAACAGTTCTAGCATACTCACGGTTCAAAGTAGTCGACATTCATATTAGTTCTGCCTCAGCACATCATAACTTCGCAATTCCGGTTCAATTGTTCAAAACATAATCCTGCAACAGAGCCATACAATCAAGATCATTATGCTAATTTCTACACCAAGTTTCAGCAACAGTTAAATAGCAACAATTGATATCCGGCTTCACATTTTCCACTCATTCAGCAAAATCATAAACTGACTAATACTTAATACTGTGTCGTCTTCGCGAACTTTTCTCCAAATTCTCTAACCAAGCCAAAATCCCCATAACTACCATCTAACAAACTTTCTAACAGTTATAACTAACTGTTCAAACTAACTTCCCAACAACAAAACAGAATCAGTAACTACCTGAACCAACTCCTAACCAATCCCTAACTACTCATAACCAACTTAAACAGAATATAACAGAATTTCCTAACCTCCTTAACTTCAGATAACAGTTCATAACTAACATTTAACAGAATCAGAATTGAAAAAAACTAACCTTGAGGATCAACTCTATATAACTCGAGCTCCTCTTTCGGAATCGGGTCCTCAGCCATTTTCTCCACATCGCCACACATCGCTCCTCCACGATTCATCATTTCACTCCCATTTCTCTCTCAATTCTTCACTCCGAACCCCACCATTACCATCTTCAATCCTTCTTCTCTTCATCGTTCACAACCTAACAGAACCAAGAAATCAGAGTGAGAGAATCAAGAATGTAACAGAAATCACAGAAAGAAGGTAACAAACTCAGAATACCTCACCTCCAATCTGTGAACCTTCTTCCCGCTCGAGCTTCATCTTCAGACTCGCTCATCCAACCTCGTGGACCTTCACGCTCTAGATTCATTCATCATCATCAACACTCCGATTCAACATCATCTTCGCACTTCAACAACCTGCAACAACACCACATCAAACTCAGGAACATCAATAAAGAACGCATTGCTTCGCATCTTCATCTGCAACAACGAAAACATTCATCATCATCTTCGTCCTTCAACCACCAGATTCTTCAATCTTCAACAACTTCCGCAATCTCTAATCGTCCTCGTTCTTCACATATTCGTCAACTTTCAATCAACAACAATCTTCTGAAAAAAGGAAAAGAAGAAAGAGAGGCCGAAAGTGAAAGTAGAAATCGAGAAGTGAGCGGAGAGGCGAACGGAGAGAGAGAGTTGATCGGAGTTCCGCCGCGAGTTCGCAATTGTGGAAGAAGTAGAGAGAATTGGGATCGTCACACGGAGTAACCCTAATCCCTTTTTACTCTTCTGATTAGCATTTTATTTTTGAGTTTAGTGAGATTTAACTTGAATTAGGTGTTAAGATTTGATTGGCAATTAATATAATTCTGATGTAATTAACATGGTGATTAACTTGGAGATTGAATAAGTTTGAAGTAATAATTGGATCAAAATCTGGATCATTCCCTGGGCCAACGAATTGCACCCTACACCTCCATCAGGGCCCATCACACGTTTTGTGTATAATTTGAAACAAAAATCTGTCTTGGGCCACCAATCAGTTGGGCCCTGTGTTCTACTTGCCATGAACCATTTCTGACTTTAAACCCCCTGAGCACATATTTTCTCTCATTAGAATCTAGGTTAACATAGTTTTTCTTTCCCATTTTTTTAGCAATAAAAGAATAAATAATCACCATTAAAACTTTTTTAGATTTTTAGGCCACTTTTAGGTTTAATTTTAGTCTTAGAATTTTCTCATTAAAGGACTCATAAAAATAAGTAGATCTTAGGATAATCTTGACACTAATCTTTTGACTTCCCCTTCATAAAAACAATAAAAATACTAGTTTAGGCTTATTAGAATGTAGTTTCTTTAAGTGCAATTTAGACTTGAATTAGAGTTCCCTTAACACCAATAAAACTCATAAAAATAGTAGCATTTTTTAGACTAATTTTGTACTAATTTTAAGTTGCTTCTTTTATGTTTTGTACCATTTCCATGTTGTTTCTTTGTATAATTGTTGTGTGATTTTGTCGCTTAGCTTTTGGGCCATATTTTTGGCCTTGTTAATACCCTTTTAATGCTCCTTTAGAATTTAGTCACCATGTTAACATTAGACTTAGATTAAAACAACATTAGATAGAAAATAGGTTTAGTTCCCTTTCTCATCTCTTTTTCTTTTCAATCTTAAAACACTTAATAAAATACCGACAAGGATCATATCGTTACTATATTTCATAGTAGGAAAGAAATGATTGGGGCGTAGGCCCCGATGTATGTTCTTTTCTACTTAGCGGAGAAGAAATGATTGAGGTGTGAAGCCTCGGTGTATTTCTTAACCGTTATTTAGAGAAACGATTGTGGCGTAGGCCTCGATGTGCATTCTCTAAATATTCACAAAAGAACTTCTTTTACTTAGCGAAAAGAAATGATTGAGGTGTGAAGCCTCGGTGTATTTCTTAACCGCCATTTAGAGAAACGATTGTGGCGTAGGCCTCGATGTGCGTTCTCTAAATATTCAAAAACAAACAAAAACTCTTTTTGGTATGATCTAAGTCACAAACAAATTCCCTTAAAAAACACCAATCAAAAACACTTAAAACACTAATAAATGGTCAGATTTAAAACAAAGTAAGGAAGTGATGCGAGACCTTGTAGTGGGTTCTCGTCATGATGGAATCACCCTAAAAGACACAAACCAATCTCTCTTTTTCTCTTTTCTTAAGGGCACCGTTATTTCCGCTCATACGCATCGTAGGCGATCCCCTTATGCAAGAGCGCGAACGTTAACTCCGCCCAACTAAAAAACACAAAACAAACAGAAAATCGTGAGCCGAGCTACGGTAACTCTGATTCCTGAAAAGGATACGTAGGCAGCGGGGTAGGGCCCGTGCGAGTACAATTCTTCTTTTCCCTACATTTTGCATTCATTTCGCATTTAGATTTTAGACATAGATATACACCCTTTAGATAGAAACAGACATAGGTGGATACCATCGAGTACGATGGGCGTGAGGGGTGCTAGCACCTTCCCCTTGCGTAACCGACTCCCGTACCTTGATTCTCTGGTCGCAAGACCCTGTTCCTTCCTTTGTTAGGTTTTCTGATATTCCTTTCCCTCTTTGGGATAAATATATTGGTGGCGACTCTGTTCATTTTTCGCGAGCGTGCGACACCTCCCAACAAGCGCTCGTTTTACGTCGTTAGCTCGACGCCTTTTATTGTTTCGCGAATGGTAAGAAACTTCCTCGCGGTACGCCAATGCTTTCGCCTCAAACGCCACCTAAAGAAAATGTCCTGCACAAACACTTAACAAACGAATCAAAAGCAAAAGTATATACAAGTATGTGTAAAAACACAAATTTACAACGGAATGGTGAAATTGACTAAACAAGTTGAAAAGTGATGATATGTAATTTAAGAGCTAATCCGAGTTCAACTTGTTTAGTAAGTTCACCAAACAAAACAAAACAAGTATAACTATACAAGTATGCGTCTATGCACAAAATATACGATATACACATATTTATGAAACTTAAAACACAAAACCATCGCAATGCGATTAATCTCAAAACCAATCCCCAGCAACGGCGCCATTTTGTTGAAGCGATAAAGCGGCAAGCAAAAAGTAATAGGTATTATTTATTACCGGGTGATATAGGTTATATCGTATCGTAGTCCACAGAGATTGGTTGAGAAGAACTTCCGTTCGACTATCTCGCGTTCTAAGTTTCATGATTGGTTGCGGAAAGGTAAATGCGGGAAAATTAAATAAAAGCAGATAAACATTCTCAATAGTCTAAGAGAAAGAGTTATGGAATTGTATTTCGTTCTACCCGTCTAATACTTAAATCAGAAGATCTATCGCTCGACACTCACAATACGCATCAACATCACCGGGCATCAATCGAGACGCCACGTCGGTGCCCATGTCTGCAACACCGACGAAAGCTCAACCACACTATTCACATCAGCGATTTCTCCACCGACACAAACAACACGGAGGCATTAAACTCGATACCCACTACGATTGTCAGTCCTAAATCCATGTCTGCAATCCAGAAACTAACAGTTATCATTCCTAATCAAGATCTATGGTGTCCATGTCTGCAACAACACAAATCCAGAGCATTTAAGCAAAAAGATCAAGAACAACAATAATGATGATTTGTAAAGCGAATACATAAACGATCCCAAGATCGACAAATATACATACAATAAGAGTAGAAATATACATATAACACCCACCATTGGAATGAAACAAAGGGAAGAGAGAAGATGAACCGGAAAGATCTCACCGGTACAATGAAATCAAGACAGATCCATGATCAATCCACATGACGTCGCATCCAATGGTGTTTCCTCAAGCTCTAAACTACCAAAAATGGATCAGAGCTCAACTTGTCAAGAAGAGATGATAAAAACCCAAAAAAATGTGTTTTTACAACATATATACAAAAAATGAAGTCGCTGACCGGCTAAGCGCGCCCACCGCGCTAAGCGGGCTGTTTTTTTTGTCTTAAGCCGCCAGACCGCGCTTAGCGCCAAAAACCCGCGCTAAGCGCCCAACTTTCTTCCAAACGGGTCAAAAATGCTCCCAGACCGCGCTTAGCGCGGTCAAGCCCGCTTAGCCCGCTCAATAGAACAGCAAATCTTGTTTTGGTCGTATCTTGAGAACCGTAACTCCGATTTGCGCCCGGTTCGAAGCGTTGGAAAGCTTATTCCATGCTCTATCTAAAAATGAACAAATTGCAACCAAATTAATGAATTTGATCATCCTTATTTTGAGCCTTGCCCGCCGATGAATTGGTAAAATCGCGTGTTCGCCGCCGTGTCTTCGACACTTTATTCCTCAAAGCTTCGAACACACATAAATACCTACAAAAAGACAACAAAACTATCAAACGATATACATTTACACGAAAACGTAACAAAACACAAACGATACAAATATACACAAAAACGGGGAATTATTCAAACGGTATTAACAAAAAGTATCGATAAGTGCCACTATTTACAAACACAAAATAACTACATTTTGACACTTAATAGTGACACAACTGGAACTCGAAGAAGCTTCTCTTGATCCGGTCACAATTCCTTGTCTAGGACATTTTATCATCTGATCTTGGGGACAATCCTTTTGCATTCCAGAGACTGGTTTTTTGACATTTATCTGAGTTTCTTCAAATTCAACATTCGTACCTGAGTCTCCAATATCGATATCATATGTTGAAGCATCTTCAACAACATTCACAACAGTCATATTTGTAGAGTCCACATCACCTTGGGCCTGGTAATGTCACAGTTCTTTTCTTTTTAAACCTTGTAGTATATGCCTTTAGATTCCCCAAACTTCTTCTTGACGGAACTCACCAGCTTCCCCTTAAAGGGGTTATCACTCATGGTGTCAGCATCTTTCTTTCCTCTAGGCCCTTCAGCCTTCATAGAATTGGATTTTTTCTCATACATAGCATGACTCATGTCACGAGACACAGTTTTCACACATGTCCCATGGATGGGAGATTTCTTTGTCTTCAGATTAGTCTTAGTATGTCTCCCTTGATGAGATAACATGTGTTTGAGATATCCAATCAATTTATAGCAGGAAGACTTTGAATGACAAAACTTGTCATAGTGATCGCATTTCAAAGTTTTATGCAAAGGGCTATTGTACCTTTTCTGAGATTTCTCCAGATGTTGGGACACAAGACTTGACATCTTCTGCTCCTACCTTCGAGAGACCTCCTTATCTTCAATTATAACTTGGCTTCTAGACTCAAGACTTCTGTTTTTCTCAGTGACTTCTTCACTTCGAGTAAATATACAAACAAAACCCAACACAAATGAAATACACAAAGAAGAGAAGATATCAACCAAACATCTCGCAGGTTGTCAGCTCTGATTGATGAGAAATCCACCTCCGATCATCCAAGTGTATGATCCAGTGTTGATTTCTAAGCTAATCCTAATCTAAGAATGAAGGTGATAATTTGGGACAAAAAATCCCCAAACCCATAACCTATAAATATCTCAAATGAAGAAATATAAAGCAAAATTTATGCAGGATCGCTCAGCGAGCTGCACTTATTACACAAAATATCTAGTACAGTAAAAGTAATCTCGCCTAGCGAGGTGACTTTGCTAAGCGAGCTCTAGAAAACTCTGCATCTCTGTTTTTAGTTCATGGAAGCGCGCTGGGAGTCCGCTTGGCGAGCTGCTGCAGAATTTCCATTTTATTTCTCTAAAACTGCAAAATCGAAGTCGTGCCTTTGACACTTTATTCCTCGAGGCTCCGATATGCATAAATACCTATAAAACAAAGGAAAAACTATCAAAATATACACTAAACGAATCAAAATTTAAGAATACAAGTATTTACATAAAAGTTGGGATTTTATTACAAAAACCAAAAGAATAGAATCGATAAGTGCCACAAATATATACTCAAAATAACGATATTTTGGCACTTATCAAATGGATATCTGTTAGTTTCTAAACTCTAGAGATGGATTTAGAGTTTAGAGATAACCTCGGTTGTGATGTTTCTCGTTGGTGCTTCAGAGATGAACACTAATGTGAGGGAAACGTGATGGTAATGACGAGTAATGTAGGTTGAGTGCAACTGAACGGTAAGTTTACGTTTGTGACAAGTGAGTATATTTGCATGCTTGATAAGTTATTCTCTCATAAGAATGTATTTCTGTTCATATGTTTGATTTTCTGCTTTCACTTTTAACCTATTTTAACCCGAGTTCGAAAACATAAAAACTGTTGAACGACCATCTCTATGGACACGATAATTCTCGAATAAATATTTCCAAATCTTTTGTTGCTTTCCCTATAAAACTTCAACAATAATCACTATTTGGCTTACTAACACACCCCCACGTTTATCCTTTACATTTCATTATTAGGCCCACTTACTTTATATTATACTATTTTCTATAATTCTCACTTAATAAAATAATTCTATCATAAAAAATTGACATTATTACTAATTATAATTCTACAACCTCGACATACTTAACTCGACTAATCCATCACATCAAACAAAACAATCATTCACAAATCACACAAATAATTTAATTAGTAAACTTTAATAAAATAGATGTAATTAATACTAAAAATCGGAGTGTTACAACTCTCCCCCACTTTAAAGATTTTCGCCCTTGAAAATCACCTCAAACGTACAGATCACTATAAGACTCCCTAATCTGACTCTCGAGCTCCCAAGTCACGTTTCTACCTGTTGGTCCCCCCCAAACTACCTTAACCAAGGCGATCTCTTAACCTCGAAGCTGTTTCAACTCCGAATCCTCTATCCGCATATGATCCAATTGCTTTATTAGAACATAATACTCGTATCAAATTATCTATTAATATTAATAGGATATTTTTTATTATGTTTGGTCTTCCAAAGTAATAAATTCCTTCGAATAACTAGTCTATTTTATGAAACATGAAGTGTGACATTCACATTTTTTATATAATAATTTTCCATTAATAAAAGTGTGACTTAATCTTGAGACCTTATTAAGTATAACATAACTATTCTTAAAGTATATGTAGCTAAGCTGTATCGTGAGACGGAGTTAGCATTAAAGCATCGAGAATATTACGTGGATTGACTGATGATCAAATCTCACATATTATAGCTAAAAAATTATCAAGTCTTTACATAGGTATAAATAGTAATATTTTTATAGGACCATGATAATACCACATAGAATATTATAACAGTGTCTTAAGTTATTCTCATAGTGATAGTGGTATATGTCACTCTTTGACCTATAATTATTATGGACTTTAGATATTGAGTCGAGTACTTTACTATCATAAAATATTTGTCCATAACATTATGACCATAAAGATACTTGATGGATACTTCATAAATCATGACGAGGGACATGATTGACCTAGATAGAATTTTCCCATTGTGCGTAACAAGATAAATGTATAATGGCCCATTAATGAGGGAATAAAGGTAATTGTACATGTAAGACCCAAATTTACCCCGACAAATATTAATCAAAATCAGAGTATATAAATCTCATTCGAAACAATCCATCAAAACTAGGATGACACATGTTTTCATAATACTAACACATGCTCATAACCAATAATAGGTACATAACACATTTAAAATAGATGAATCGATCAAAACGATATAGTCTTCAAAATATCTTTTATTACACAACGAAAATCATTTCTAAATAAAAGCCAACAAACAGCTTAGTTCGACAATAGACAACATTAAATCATAAAACTTCAACAAATCAAATTAAAATCTAACAATTAAAACTAATAGAGTTCATCCCCCCTCTAGTGTTATGTATCAGAGAGACGACACCAACTCGAACTACTTGAAGGTAACTATCATTCATTCATGATCACCTGCACGTTACCAACATAGGGATAACATTCAAATAGAAGGGGTGAGATATCATAAACATATAAACAAGCGTATGATAACAAGTATATGAGAATAAAGTCATACATAATTCACCACTTCACAACACATCAACATTGTTTATTAACAAGTAGTACAATATTAGTTCACAACAAACATCTCATCGCCACATCGTCAATTATACAAGGAATCATAACCAAACAACTCATCATCATTCATCGTTATGTAAAATGCAATGAGACCAACGATTATGCAAATACATGTGGTACCAATAGGATATACACCCCCATCACAATTGCCAATAAATAGAGGCAGCAACAAGACATAAGCCTTAATCTTATTTTTCGAATTCAAGTCATCTTATATGGCATACACCCCCATCACGAATGCAATGTATGTGACACGACAATGCAACATCACAATTATGCAACTCTAATGCATAAGCCTTCGACCAACGCCAACATAGGCCATCACATCTTCGTCATCGCAAAACCACATCCCACAATCACAAACAATAGTTAGCAATAAGGTTCAAACATCTTATTCAAGCAAACATTCATTCCAACAAAAAACATAGTAAATTTAAATAAATCGGTTTTCACAATGTCAAATCTGACACCAATTTTACAGTTAAAAAGCAAAATTCTACGAAACACAATAACGACACAGTCTATCATGCAATATAAGTCCTACAACACATATACCAAACATATCACCAAGAATCATCATCACCAAGCATCAATTTCAAGAATTCCACATCAAAACCTAAGTTATCAATAACCTCAAAACTCATGCCTACATACAAATCATCATATTCAATTTTATATGGTTAGAAGTCCACCGTTACCTTTGGATTGAAGGTGCTCTACTCATCCAATAGAATCTTGCCCTAGCCTCTTTGCTCTTCTCCTCTGTCACGTTCTCTCCAATTCTCTAACCTCTCTATTTTTTTCTTCTAATTCTCTCTTTCCTCTTATTTTATTAATTCCTCACTAACTAGTATTCTAATAATGTTCTTAACAAACATACCCTTACTAATTTTAATGCTAACACCATAATAGGCCCAATTACTACTTAATCGATTATTCTATTATTATTATTATTATTATTATAATTCAACTATATACTAAAATAGCATAAATATAAAAAATTCACAAATAAACCATTATTTCATCAAATAATTCACAAACATCAAATTAAACAATCAGATAAATTAAACGGGCGTTACAGTACACATTAATCACATGACATTTTTGTGACTTGGGTAGTTGTAAAGTGTTGATTGATATTATTCACTATTTATTATATTACATGTATAATTTAATAAAATTTTCAACATTGTGAGAATATAAACAGTCAAACACATAAGGATAGATTGATAAGAAATAAAATAAACAAGTCAATATTATTCTATTGTGAGATTTTGTAATGCATGAGCTTAAATTAGGGAAACATGGAGCATTGTTAATCTCGATGTACTTAAGTGCAAAATGGAACGTCAATAGATACATTGTATTTAAGTGAAATACAATATAAAATAAAGTAGGATGTGCTTAAGTAATCATGTTCAACTTGCAATCCAATCAAGAGGTTCTATAAATAAAATCTTTGTATTTAGGTGTTCTCTCACTCTCCCTCCCTCTCACTCTCTCTCACTCTCTCTTTCTCTCTCTCTCTCTCTCTCTCTCTCTCTCTCTCTCTCTCTCTCTCTCTCTCTCTCTCTTTCTCTCTCTCTCCTTATCTCTCTCTGCTTCTCTCTCTCTCTCTCTCACACACACACACACACACACACACACACAAAGTCTTCACTCAAATCAACTAGAGTTGAAATTCAAGCCACTATATTAGTGTTAACTGAGTAGAGATGTTGTTGTTCCTTCAATGATTGTGATCGCTCTTTGTATTTAGAAACAAGGATTGTTGTGGTAATTCGAGGGGTCAAGACGAGTTCTTTTTCAACACTTCCCCTCAAGTGCGAGTTTATCCACAATGCTACCCTTCAAGCGAAAGCTCTTTTATTTACATACATTTGTACCATCGTTTACAGTATTTCAACGGATTATCTCTTACGGTCATTTGGATACATGTAAGTCGGTCCCTTCACTCGAACAGACTCTGATACCATTGGTAAGGACAACTTTCGGGTCAAGAAGAATTCCTTTTCAACACTCCCCTTCAAGTGTGAGTCTATCCACAATGCTACCCCTCAAATGGAAGCTTTTTTATCCATATACACTTATACCAAACACTTCAACCGACATATGTTAGGGGCCTTGGTTCTGGTGTGGTATTTCTGGTAGATTTCTCAGCAAGTCCGAAACACAGTAGTTAGTATTTAGTAGTGTCTTTGACCATGGAAAACGAAGGTTGGACGACAGTTAGGAACAATAAATCAAGAATCACGAATACAAGAGGATCATATTGGAGTGCGAGGAGAGGAAAAGAAGTAGGGAGCAAAGAAAAAGTTTCGAACTTTTTCATCACTGAGTTCCCCGAATATTTAAGTGCAAAGGAGCTTTTTGAGATATTCAAAGGTTATGGAATTGTTATGGAGGTGGAAATACCACCAATGAGAGATAAGAAAGGTAGGAGATACGGTTTCGTGAGGTTCAGGAAGGTAGCTAATGAAAGAGATTTGGAAATCAAGCTAGACAACATTTTCATTAGAGGTAGGAAGTTATATGCAAACATTCCTAGATTCAACAGGGAGGGTAAAGAACATGATAAGAATTATAAGGTGGGGGAGGATAAGAAGGTGAAAAATGGGGCGGGATTGAAGAGATCAGAAGCAGTAAATCTCAAAGGTGAAATCCAAAACAAAGGATTGAAAGAGTCCACATTAAGGAGAGATGAAAAAACATATGCTAATGTGTTGAAAGGGAGAGTATTAGAAGGGCGGGAAGGAGGAACATAGAAAAACATAAGGAGAAAAACAAAATAGGATGGCGTGGAAGAGAAAAGTTACCAAAATTTGCACATCTCCAGATTGACATGGATGAAGAAGAATTAAAAAGGTTTGAAAAGGCGTTTGTGGGGGTGGTGGAAATGGCGGGAATGACGTATAACATTCAAAAATCTCTTAACACAAAAGGTTTCTTTAAGATCAAAGCTACTCCTTTAGGAGCCAATCTATGTTTATTAGAGGAACAAGAGGAAGGAGATCTAAAAGCTATGATTGAGGAAGATAAGGAATGGTTTGAAAACTGGTTCTCAGACATTCATCCATGGTCACCTCAGGACGTTGATAATGAACGTGTGACTTGGATGAGATGCTATGGCTTACCATGTCATGCATGCAACCCGAGAGTATATACATTCATTTCAAGCACGGTAGGTGTTTATGTTTGTGCAAATGAGGAAACAAAGAACCACAAAAGAATGGACGTTGTGAGGTTCTTGGTGAGGACCAAATATTCTCTGGTATTGAATGAAACTATAAATGTGGAGATCAATAACCATGTTTACAGAATTAAATTGGTGGAGGATATACATGGACCAAAACGTATAGTTTACCTGACGAATCCATTGAAGATGAAGAATCTTACATGGATGAGGAAGACGATGAATATAGCGCGTGGAGTGTAGATGATGTATCGGAGAGTGTGGAAGAAGAGCATAAAGGTACCATGGAAGCTTCTATGTCAGAATCAGTTAAAGCAGGGTAGTAGCTGACACATTCGAAAGAAGAAAAAATAATGGGAGTTCCCAGAAGTTAATGGCAGAAAAGGCAGAAAAAGTACATAAAAATGTATTGGGAAAGTGTAGAAATAATGGTGATGGGAATGGAGGAAACAAGGAGAAAAAGTCAATGGCAGCTGCTGGTTTGGGGTATAGGGAACACGGACCAGGGAAAGAGCTAATTGGGCTGGATGTTGAGGAAGATGTGGGCCAAGAAATTTAGAGGAAATATCATGTACACAAGTGGACCTACGTGGCCCATTAAAAACACCCAGGTCCAACAGAAAAAAGTCTCTGCTTGACATTTAAGAATCATTGAAAATTCTGTACGCTCCATCTTATTTCACCACTTTACTAGAGACCCAAAGTAACCCTAATTTGATTTACCCAACAACATCAAAAAAATCAATTGCAACCAAAAATTCATGAGCTAAAGCCTAGAACGGCGGGAATTAGGGAATTGTCGGTTGATTCAGGGGAATCTATCATAGATTCTGGGGTTCGTATTGGGAATTGGAGGATATGGAAGACAATAGAAAGTGTCCCAAAGAAGGTATGGAATACAATCAAGGAACTAGGGATCGATGGAGATGAAGATGATGAGGTGTTTGAATCTATTATTCGCAATATGGAGGAAACTAGTAGAAGGGGTGCTGAAGGAGAGAAGGAGAATGAGTCTGAATTAAAATGATTATTGCAACATTTAATATTCGAGGGTGTGGAAATACGACGAAACAGAAACGTATTTCGTAGATAATTAGGAAAATCAGTCCTCAAGTCATGTTCATCCAAGAATCCAAGATTGTGAAGATGACGGAACAGTTAATTTGGAGGTTGTGGGGATCAAAAGAGTGTGAATGGTCGGCTAAGGGAGCTGAAGGGAGATCAGGTGGCATCATCACAATTTGGAGGAAAGGATTATTTTGGCCAGAATTTACTTTTGGTGGCAAGGGTTTCCTAGGGATAAAGGTAGTAATTAAAGATCAGGTTCATTACTTTATAAATGTATATTCGCCCTGCAGTTTATCAGAAAAAAGAGAGATGTGGATGGAGATAATTCAATGGAGGAACAAACTGGGAATTGGTGAATGGGTGTTTGGGGGAGACTTCAATTCAATCAAAAACAAGGAGGAAAGGAGAGGTGTCATACCCCAAAATTTGCCCTCCTCTTTTCATCTCCCATAACTCAAGGCTCTAAGGTTTTCTCAAGTCACTCTCTCCTTATATTCCAAGGACTGCTCATTCAATGGCTCAGATGACCAATAATCGACTATGTTGACCTAAAAGTCAACTATAGTCAAAATACAGTCAAACTTCAAGATTTTTTGGTCAACATCAAGTATGTGAGATTATATCCATCATTTGATCAAAGGTTGATCATGATCCATCAATAAAAACTCAGAAATGAACAAATGCAAAGGTTCAAATTAGGGTTTTTATAGGAAAAAGTCAACTAAAACATCTTTTAGGTCAAAGTTCATAACTTAAGCTTGGAAACTTCAAGAGAGATGAAACCAAAGAGAGTGTTTAGAGGACTCTTTTGGCTTTCTAAAGAGCCCAAGAACACTTTCATATGTCAAAAATTGAGCAAGATACAGGTTATACAAATTAGGCGATTTTGAGGAAATGCATAAGATGCAAAGTGAGCAAGTTTGACTAATGGGCCTATAAATTTCAATTCCCCACATGATCCCAACCTCAAGATAGGCCCATTTATCATATGAAGTTTATTTCATGATTTTTTATTTTATTTTATTTTTATTTATATTTTGATTTTATCCATTTAAAATCAATTTAAATCTAAATAAAATCACATTCAAATGAGATAAATTTTATGACTTATATTCCAAATATTTAATCAATCCAATGGTCAAGAATGAGTGGAAAATGTGCATAAAATAGCATGGTGTTCTAATTTAGAAAGATTTTATACAAAATCTTTCTTTCAAAACTCTATGCGATTAATGGATTGATTGTTTTCCCAAACTTTAAACCCTAATGGATCCCATATATAAAGAGAGACCTATTTGGCAAAAGGGGGACGAAAAGGAGGCTGCAAGGAATAGGGGTTGAAGTTGCAAAAGTTCAACAAACTAGGGCACAAGGATTTTTGAACTTCCAACAAATTTCAGACCCAACCATCAGTCCAAATCGTCTTCTGAGTACCTATATAGCAAATCCAGGTAGTTAATAGCCATTGATGGCGTGTGGGATCGGGTAACAGGTTCACCTTCCTTGTCTCATACTTCAAATTTCGTGACTTATGTATTCTTGTGTTTTTAACATGATTTGTTGATATATATGAGTTCACGATGATCCATGGAGAAGTTCTGGACCCTTAGTATCGAGCTTACATGCAGGAATCTCGACTTGCCATGGCTAGGGCAAGAGAGGTTATGTCCTTCGTTTTCACATATACAGGTCTCGTGGGATGAAAACAAATTCACCATTAAACTCATAATGCTTTGTTCAGTAAGTCTGGACCCTTTCTTTTCTTGTTTCGAGTTGTTTGGTGCAGGTTTGAAATCAAAGGGTTTTGCTGCGGAAAAGGTTGCAGCAAAATCCGTAGGTAACCGAAAGAGAAATTCCCAGCAAGAATTTACAGGGACGATGAACAGTGATAGGAGTACGCGTGGCACTGGCGAATGTTTCTATTGGCTGGTCAAAAGGACTTTATCTCTCTCCACGCGTGGGTGCAATTGATTCGCCAGTCAATATCTCTGGGGTCCCACGCGCTGGTTTATTTGACTTTTCCACATGGCCTTTGATTTTTATATTTATTAATTCGTATGCAAATGATAAACAAAAAACGTCAAATGCTTCCTTGGCCAAAAGAAATCTCTTCAACCTTATACACCTGGGTTCGATCCCCAGGTTTCACTATTTAATTTTTATCATTTATTTGTTGATTGATTCTGTACGCACAGCCAACACATGACCACGGTAAACCCTTATTCCACAACCATAGGATCTCCTATCAATTCAGATCTAACGTAAGCAGGCCGAAGGTGCATCATGGGGTCTCAAAGGTTACCACACAGGATCATCCAGGTTTTATTTTATTTTATTTACTATATTATTTGTTTATTTAGATTTAATATTAAGTAATTATAATTAATTCAATTAGTTATTTAATTAAGATTGAAATATGATTAGGGTAGGATTATAGTATTTCCCGATTATCCGACAATCCCGATTAATTAATTTAATTTTAATCATAAATCACAAAAACCCTAGAGCGGTGATGTAAGATATTAGGGTTTGCCCGATCCCATGAGTTTTTTTAGCCGATATCTTAGGATTTAATTTATTATTCGTTTCGACCGTATTAATCGGTCGCGATGAGTAATAATCGATCATTTAATTATTAATTAAATTAATATAATTCAAACGCATATTATTTGGCTAAAGGGTCTCAACCATCTTATTGGTTGCAATGATCAGCCTATCTTTCCCATTCAAATTCATTATTATTTTTAATCGAATCAATCGATTACGAGGGATAATGATACAAATTAAATTAATCATTAAAAAATATTCTAATTCGTTATTAGTAATAATCAAATCAATTGATTAAAATTGGTAACGATACAACTACTAATCTGTTAACTATGGTAATTGAATCAATCGATTGTCGCGGTTAATAGTACAAATTAAAACCAGGGTTGTACGCCCAAAACACATCTAAACACTAAACCACAATACTACGGATTTTCATCCCTTCAAACATTGCAATGTTCACAACTACGATAAGGTAATTCAAAATACCTTCGAACATTCGCATTTCAAAACAATTTCAAAACAACTTTAATCCACATTCAATTCAATTCTAAGGCGTACAACCCTGTGCCCCGAACTACGTTGACTCTGATTCTCCATAAGGAGATACGTAGGCACTTGGCAACAAGGCGAGTCCCCTTCCTCCAAATCTTAATCATGTCTTTAACCCTATTAATTGTTTGTCACCTTTCTTTATAAACCTTGCCATAAACCTTTATCTTTGAATGTTAGCCTTTAGGAAAGGGTTGAGGGTGCCTAACACCTTCCCTCGACCTGAATATAGTATCTTACCCTGATCTCTATACTGCGTAGGGTTTCCTATTCGCCCTTCAGAATAGGTGGCGACTCTAAAGCTAAATTTTTAGGCAGGTTGCTACAGCTGGCGACTCTGCTGGGGACACTATAATGGTGAATTATTATGCTCCTATAGGTTTTGGCAGGGTTTAGATTTTTGGCAGACTTCTTTTAGGGTTTGGCTAATTTGCCAAAATTAAGTTTCATTTATATTTAAATATTTAAAGTTTTTACTTTATTTATTTATTTATAATTTCATCTTTTACATCAATTGAATAAATACCTGTTTATAAAAAAAATCTGTTTATTTAAATATTTGCTGCGTATTGTTTTTTTTAAATTGCAAGCGGCCGGATTCAAGGTTAGTTTCAAATATTTAAATTTTATTTATTTATTTATTTATTTTCCTTTTCAATTTCATTACTGCAATTTAATTAAATATTTATTTAAGTGAATATTTATTTCTATTATATTTGCTGGTGTTTTTTCTATGTTGTGTTAAACCCTAAGTGTGGGAGTTAACTTTGAGATCAATAGGGGAGTATGAATCTCCTACGAGTCTCATTGATAACTCCACTCGGAGTGGGTTGAGTATTCAGAAATGTCCAAAACGAGGCTTGACTTTGTTGAGGGCAGGACTGGATACTTGGCTGATCTCTCCGAGAACCTACCCCAAAAATTCGAACCTCATGGATAAAATGAGTTGTTCTAAAATCCGAAGAGACAAAAAGTCTCGGAGGCAACGAACGACCCCATGAGACCTTCTAGAACCCCCCTATAAAAAGGTTGGCTCCCTAGAGCCCCTTACGTCGAACCTATGAACTTAGGACTTTTGTGCTTTTATGCTCATTATATGTTTGCAATTTATATACTTCGAATGTCTATACGTTTCAATTTTGCAGGTATCCCCACGTGGTCCCTAGCATGTAGGGACTCTAATTTCTAAAAGACCGTGTCTTTCCCACGAAGGACATCACCATCTATACATCCCTTAGCCTGTAGGGATTTTATTTTTATATCCTAGTATTCTTGCAAATACGTGTCCTTCCCACGAAGGACATCTTCGCTTACGCACGTCGATTGGCTTCTCGATAGCCATGAGACTAAGTGACTGTCATGAACAGTCACTCCGCGCCCGCATCTACGCACTCCCTAACCTGTAGGGATTTTACTTTTATATCCTTGTATCTACAACTGCGTGTCCTTCCCCGAAGGACATTTCCATTAACGCACGTCAATTGGCCTCTCGATGGCCATTCGATTCGGTGATTGTCGTGAACGGTCACCCCGTGCTTGCTACTACGTACTCCCTAGCATATAGGGATTTTCTGTTACATCCACGTGTTTTCACAATGACGCGTCCTTCCCCGAAGGACAACTTCACCAGCATGCGTTCGATTGGCCTCTCGATGGCTATGAAATCTAGTGACTATCCTGAACGGTCACTCCATACTTATTCCCGCGCACCCTCTAACTTGTAGGGTTTGGATCTCCATTTACACATCACATCCCTAGCCTGTAGGGATTTCTCTTCGTCCATATCGTCCTTAGATAGGTTGTGTTCCGCATAGAGAACCTTCCCACGAGGGACAAAGTCATTGGTACACATTGATTGGCCTCTCGATGACCATGAGATTTAGTGACTGTCTTGAACGGTCACTAGCCGCTATCTTCTGTATACTCTCGAATCCAAGGGATTTCCCTAAGCGTGTCATAACATTTACCCTGTAAAGATTCCAAGAGGGTCTAATGTCGCCTCTAAGGCTATCCCTAGGATCATATGTTACACGTCTGCATTGCATACACGGAGTTACAATATAAGGAGTCTCTCACTTACGCGTGCATTGGCATTTTCATGCATTCATACATTCTCATTTGCATTTCTATCTTCGCCCGCATCCATACCAACCGTGCTAGCCGGTTTCCCGAAACTCCCAAAAAATCAAAGGATCGTAGACTATGGAGCAAGGAGAATAAAAGATCTTAGTCTTGCTAAAGAAAAGAGGATGTCTTTCACCATGCTAGCCGCATGTCCATGCCTTGTCATAACAGAATTATAAATACAATAAAGGTTATCATCGAGCAAGGATTAGTTCAACAAAGAGTTCCCTCATAGACACACTCAAGATGTATCTAATCATAAGGGGTTCATCTACGAACATAACAAACTTACACGGACGCTCTACGATAACCTGGGGGCAAGGACTAGTCCAACTGGGGCAAAATCCTGAACAAAGATGCATGACTACTATGAAGGGAAGGCAACCTGTGTTAACTCCACGCCAAGGGAGAAAGGGTCATAGATTTTCTTCATTAATTTACAAACGCCGAAGGTTGCAAATGGTGT
Source organism: Vicia villosa (assembly GCF_029867415.1). NCBI lineage: Eukaryota > Viridiplantae > Streptophyta > Magnoliopsida > Fabales > Fabaceae > Vicia > Vicia villosa. The sequence continues at coordinate 7,830,898 of NC_081184.1, read as the reverse complement.
GATACTATCCTGAGAAAAAGTAAAAGAGGTTCAGTCTAAGGAAACTCATGAAGTTCCGAAACGACGAAAACCCATGCTAACAGTTTATTCCTGACAGGTTTGACGTGCCCAAAGAGAATTCGAGGTTATCCTCCACTTCTACAAGTCTAAAGAACTAAGGAGTGAAACAAGGTCAATGGATCAACAAAGGAGATTGTCCCTAGGATTAATAGATGTTTATCATGTCAAAATTGTAAACCCTACGATCACAAAATGCTATTTGATGTAAAACGTTGTACCTTTCGAATAGTAATTCAATACAATAATCATGCATGTTTTGAAATCAATTCTTTCGCTCCGCTCTTGCATTACTGCGACTTTCCACTCGTACGCTTCTATTCTATTTTCAATTTCAAATCTAAGAGTATTAACAAACCTGAGGGAGAATGACGATTACAAATAACTAAGTCTCGCTAAACATATGCTTTCAAGGTAAGACCGAGCCGAGGATGTACAGGCATTGTTTCCATTCCCAAACAGTGGAGATATAAGGATGTTAATCCCTCGTTACCCCCTCGAGCCAGGAGTTGGAGTTTGTTTCTACTTTTCAAAAGAACCTTGATTTTAACCAGGGGCAGGGTAGATTTCAACTAACTCAATGATGTATTTTGGTTGTCAAGAGAATCAGTCAATCCAAGCATAAGGTTCAAGCATATCTTCTTCCTCGCATTCATCCAAGATTGAGGAAGCAATAGAGGTAACATTTACAACACCTTCTTCCTCATTACAATATTCAAGATCGAGGAAGTATCAAAGGCGAAGCTTACAAATCAAAATCAACATAGCAGTCACAACATGCAATATCCAAGAATCAATCTCAAAAGGATCTTTCAAGAATAAAAAACGCCCGCTAAGTCAAAATGAAAATTCCATCAAAGGAAACAAAAAGACTTAGGCAAAATTGGGGCATCCCGATGGGTCAAATTCAAAAGAATTAGCTCATGCAAAAATAAGGGATAAAAACAAAGGCGAAATACAAAGGATAATCTTGTGACTGCTAAACCATCAAAGCTTCACATCAATGCTTGGATCTTTACAACATATGTCATCAAAGTTTGGATCTCTATTAAGGCTTCTGCTCAACATCGAAACTGAAACGATTCTCTTGCAAACAAAGCACATCCATTGGATTAGGCGAATTTTTAGGATCTGGAGAACATCAAGGAGAAAGGGGTGGGATAAATAAAATTTTGAGCCTTATATCCATTGTTTCTTAAAACATGAACCAGGCCAAGTTACAACATTTAAAAGTCCTAATTGAGGCAAGGTTAACTACGAAAGCATATTAAGCAGGAATTTGTTATACTGACTCCTATGTTTGTTAAAACTACTTCTAATCACTATGCTTCTTCAAGCATTCTTTTCAAAACCAACCAGTCCTAATTCATAACGGACTTCGATTTCAAAACTTGCATACGCATTCCATTGGAGCTACTTCTCAAAAAGTACAACACCATCTACGAGTATACACTTAGCATCGAGGAAATCTCGAAATGGGTTAATCAAAGGTGATCATTTTTAATAAAGACCCTGGAGTCGGGGGAACCACATCTAGGGGGTTCTCCTAAACAGGGGCAAAAATTTCAAGGAGCACAGGGGAATACAATCGAACATCCTATTAACTAGGGGCAGTCTTCCTAAGGTTCAATCGACTTGGGGCACATCTCAAAGCAATCTCAAACAGGGGCATGTCAGACATGGGAAGAATTCAAATTCAGAGGATAGAACACTATGGATAACTGTTATACCCCAAAATTTGCCCACATATTTTTCAAGAAAACTCCAATCTGAAAATTAAGGGTCTCATATAATCATGGATTTTTATTTCAACAAATATCCTGACATATGAAATACTTAGTTTTTAGAACTTTTCTTATACAGTAATTTGGCTTGCAGTTGAATTCATTCTTACGCAAACACCAAATACTGTTTATTACTTCACACATGTTATTTATTTATTTACAGATAAATAGTACTGACACAATTGGTACAGAGTTAAATCTTTTTGCAGGCGCAGAATCAGGAAACTCAGACTGTACTGGTAACAAGTAGATTATTATTATCTTTTGTTTCCCACTAATTTTTGTATTATATTCCATTATTTGCAAAAATCTTTTCAAATCTCTTTTTCAAAAATCAAATCTCTCCTTTTTCCAACACTATCATACACTTTCTTTCAAATCTTACTTCCACTCAAATTTTCCTTTTGTACGGAATCACATCATTCCCCAACGTCTCTTTCCTTCTTTCCATTCTATAAATACCTCTCATTTTCTTCCATAAAATCTCACATCAAATTCCAACTCATCTTTCAAATTCCTACCTCATATCTATTTTCTCTTCTTCCCTGACAAGAATGGCAAAGTGGATAGAGACACTGTTTCTTACAGTCATCACCATTGCTACGGTGATCATGACTTTCTTCTGCCTACATAGTCCTGAAGAGTGTGGACCTGCAATGGTTGCACTCCCAATCATCTACATGTTATTGTTCATAGCATGGGTCATTAATCGTCATTCTTAAAATTTGCCGTATTTCTTATTTCTTAAATGTACCGTTTATTCGTCGTACTGTTCAATATAGTATGTGATATTTGTACTGTCAGTATTAAATGTTGTACTATTTGTCATAATATTGCTTAATTACTAAGATAATATTTTGTGTGTTTTCTGCCAGTCAAATATTCCTATTTCTGTGCATTAAATGATTTTCAGGGTTATTATCGGTAATTTTGCCCGCATACCGTAAATATTAGTTATTTATTATGTCTGTGTTTTTTCTAACAAGTCATGTAAATAAACTTTCATTTTTCACATAAAACAAAAACAAAAAACAACAAAAAAGAAAATTAACTTTGACTGTTGATTTTTCACTCTAACTGCTACATCAATACCTGAACAGTCAGTTGACAGCCAAACTGCTGGCAGTACAATTCTCAGTGTTTTGTACCATCAATCAAATCAATCTTTCACAAATAAAAATTCCAAGATTTTTGTTCTAGAAGTCTTCTGAATATCACGCGATTAGCAGAGACTCAACACTGCACAAAAATCAGGTACGCTTAACTGTCTCCTACACAAACAGTCCCTAATCAGGGTTTTTCTTGTTTTTACAGGAGCAACAAGTTTTGAGAGCTCAAATGGATTTCATACACATCCATATATCTCAAAGTACCATCATACAAATTTTCAAACTTCAATTCACTCAGACGCACCGTCGGCAGCTCAAACAGTCAACAGACGACCCGTTTGACCAAAAAAGTCAACAGACAGTCAAAAATGAAATTTTTTGTCAAAGTCCATATTTTGTCAAAGGATTCATCATTTGATCATTGGATGATCATAATTCATCAAGGAAAGATCAAAAATCAACAAAACCCTAAGATTCAAAATTAGGGTTTTTGCCTGAAAAGTCAACTCAACTTTGACTGATCATAACTCTCTCATCCTTCATCCAAAAAATTCAAACCAAAGCTTGTTTTGAAGGAAATTCAATTATCTTTCAAATGCCATTGATCCCATGGTCATTGGATTCACCATTTGAAAAATATGATCAAAGACATTACCGGTCATTTTCAAAGTCAACAAAAAGACACTTTTTTCAAAAGGACACACAAGGAGCTTCAAAAATCATTTTGACATGAGACCAAAGACATTGGTTAGAGGACTCTTTGAGGTTTCTAAAAAGTGCAAGATCTCCTTCATATGACAAAAATTGAAGGATTTACACCTTGTTGAAGTTGGCTAAATTTTGGGAAAATACATGAAATCAACATTGTTCAAAATGGCATTTTTTCCAAATGGGGCCATGTTTTCAGCATTCAAACATCATTTCCATGATGATATGGGCCTCCCACGACCAAGACTAAGCCCATACCTTTTTTTATCCATTTTTGCATGATTTTATCTTATTTTAAGATTAAAATTAAAAGGAAAAATGAATGGATAAATCATAGCTTATTTTCTAAGCTAAAGCTTACACATGTGGCTTAATTATGCAGCAAGAAAGCTGCAAGGAAAGGCTAAGGAAAGAGCAAGCCAAGGTTGCTTGAGTTCCAAGCTTGAAAGTCAAAATTCAACAAAAGCAATCATTGCTTTTAGCTTCAATTTTAAGCACCTCAAGGCCTATAAATGGAGCTGCATATTTCACAAACAAAGGGAGCCAACACACCCACGAAATCATAGCAAGCATAGCATAGAAACACACCAAAGTTCTCTCAAAATTCCATAACTTTGTAATTTTCAATTTCCATATTCCAATCAATATTAATACAAACAAACACTTTCAATCATCTTCTGAGATCATATAGAGTAAGAATAAATTCTTTGTGTGATCCCATGAGAGTCGTAGCATGTGCCTAGTGTTTTCCATGAACATACATGTACAAGCTTTCGTTTCCTATATTAATGCTTGTGTTAATATAATATAATCACTCTAATTCATCCCTGACACCATTTAGAGGAAACTGGACGTGTCACATGAAGCTCTAAGTCCCTAATTCATCATTCACCATTCTTGGGCCGTGGAGCTTAGTTTCTTCGAAACTCAAAATCCATGAACTTTTAGTCAAAACTAACCTCACCAATGGATTCCCAGACCTCAGTTTAGGGGGGTAGGGTCCTCCTTTGGTATTTATTTTACGTTTTTTGCAGGTTTAAAGAAGGAGGAAATCGGACATCAAAAGCGTTGCCAAAAGCCCTAAAAAACCGTTGCCATAGCTGTGAAGAAGATGATGAATAGTAACCGAGACCTATTGACTTCCACGCGTGCATCCCTGATTGGCTGGTCAATTTTCAGCGCCCCCTCCCTTATTTTGATTCGTCCACGCACGCATAGTGGGGCCAGCCTGACTTATCCAAAGTCTTTATGATCCCACATGGTTGGTCAATGCACGTGTATCATGCTCCCTCATGATCTGAACCCTTAGATCAATCTCCAAGCCAATCCAACGCACCAGATCACGCGTGCATATCATGGAACCTCAATCCCATCACACCTGATAAGTATCCCTTTTATTTCTATTTTATTTTCTATCTTATTTTAATTTCTTTGTTAAATTAATTAAAAATAGTTTTAAAAATCCAAAAAATACACAAAAAATATTTTTAGACTTCTAAAATAATATATTATTCTCTGAAATAAAAATATTTTATTTTTCTTCAAAATTTCAATATTTTTGCATAATTAATTAGTATATATTTATATATTTGCTTTTTAATTATTCTAACTAATCAAAAAATCATAAAAAAAATTGTTCTTTGTGTTAAATATTGTTTATATATTATAAACTAATTTTGTACATATTTTGAATAATTTTCTTTTTAAGTTTTAATTATTTGTATAATTATTTGCATAATTATGTTTTAATTAACTTAAATCAATTTCAAATCAATTTCCAAAAATTCCAAAAAAATTAGTTTTGTTTTAAAATTAATTAACAAATATTTTGCACATATTTTAAACTTAATTTCTAGGTTTAAATCCATTTTCATCTTTTTTCTTCATTTTAATTTAATTAATTATGCATTAATTATAATTAAAATAAATCATAAAAAATCCAAAAACATGCCTTTTATTTTTCTTGCAATTTAAAATTCCTAGATAAATGTATAGGATGTCAAATTCATGTAAATAGGCTAGTTTACGTTTCCTGCACAATCGATGTAATAGCGTAGATTTACTTTCCGCACTTTACATTTCCGCACTTTAATTTCCAGCACATATAAACTGCGTGTATGTCAAAGATAAAATTGAACCGTTAGATCACTAACTTCAAAGATAAATATCTGAATCCAATCACAATCACACTTGCACCTCTTCAGGTAATCCTTTTCAATCTTTCAAAATCAAAGTCAAATTTCACTGTTTTGAGTACAAAATCGAACCTTGCTTTTATATCCGGTGAAAGGATAGATTTTTAAAGGAAATAGGATAAAGACCTTACAACTCAGGGTAGACCTCCTAGTTTGCTTGCTCAAATCAAAACAAACAAAATTCTCATACACTGTTGATTTTTCAAAACTTTCAAAAAGACAATACTTTGTATACATCCAAACACGGATTATTACAAAGTTAACGTTCTTTTCAAAACATCTTTCGAAAGATAAACAAGCATTTTGTATACATCCACACACGGATCATTACAAAATTCAAATTATAAAGGTATTTGAAACCACATATGAGCAATTTCAGAGCAATTGAAAAGTAATCAAAAAACAAGTGAGCTAAGCAAACTTAAGAGCCCATGGATAACCATGGATACAAAGGGTGCTAACACCTTCCCTTTGTATAACCTACCCCCTTACCCAGAATTTCTTAAAGGTCTTTTTTCTGTGTCTTTTATAAACCTTTCCTTAATTGGATAAAATAAAAGGTCGGTGGCGACTCTGTGATATTTTCAAAAATGCGAAAGCATTAAGCGACAAAAAAGAGTCAGTTCACGTATCTCTACAGATCAGAGGTATGGCCCGGTATTAAAAAAAATCGGAGGTCCACAATAACCTTCCATGACCTGGAGATCAGGGGCACACCCTTCAATCTAAACATCGAAGCATATGACAAGGCTATTCCCTGGGGCACTTCCTTCATAAGCATCTTTCTCCATGAAAATACTGGGGCAATGGATATCAAATCCGCAAGACACACAACAAAAGGAAAAAGGCGTTCTCGCACTTTACAACATCGAACAAATTCTTTCTCCTAACTACGATCTTCCGAGCTCAAACAAGACAGGTATTGGGAAATCGCGCTAGCATCACACCCCATCCTAGCAAACAGACCTGCAACTCCAGCGAACTATATACGCTATGGTTATTAATAACCTACCGTTGGAGCATCACACAAATACATACAAATCACGCATTACATACATTGGTTGATACATTACACCGTAACTCTTTATGTGGTCTTCTTCAAGACAAACATTCACATCTATTCAAAAGACCTTTTTCGGGTAATCTTACAGAAGACATTACTTCGTTCCACTCATTACGTCAACCAAGCATACGCATATGCATAAGCATACATAAACATTACAAATCCAGCATAAGCATAGTCAGGGTATAAGTGCAAGCATGGAATAACCAAGTTCAAAGGGTTTGAGGAGATAAAACCATGAGATTGCATCAGCATTAGCATACATGCATAGCATTAGCATATACATATCACAAAAGCCCAATTTTTATTGGCAATCCAAGCCATTACGAAGTCCAGTTCCCGTCTGGTAGTCAGTCCTCGTCTGACCGTTTCATCAGTATACATACAACATATACATGTGTAAGCATTCACACATATGCATTATACAAACAACAGGGGCATGTGCATAACGCATAAGCATGATGCATACGCATTTACAAAACAAAATTCTACATAGGTAAATTTCGCGATAACACTCGCGGATAACCCTATTGGTGGTACAGGTAAATTCTGCGATAACACTCGCAGATAACCCTGGTAACATAGGTAAATTTCGCGACAACACTCGCGAATAACCCTATTGGTGGTACAGGTAAATTCTGCGATAACACTCCCAGATAACCCTGGTGACATAGGTAAATTTCGCGACAACACTCGCGAATAACCCTATTGGTGGTACAGGTAAATTCTGCGATAACACTCGCAGATAACCCTGATAACATAGGTAAATTTCGCGACAACACTCGCGAATAACCCTATTGGTGGTACAGGTAAATTCTGCGATAACACTCGCAGATAACCCTGGTAACATAGGTAAATTTCGCGACAACACTCGCGAATAACCCTATTGGTGGTACAGGTAAATTCTGCGATAACACTCGCAGATAACCCTGGTGACATAGGTAAATTTCGCGACAACACTCGCGAATAACCCTATTGGTGGTACAGGTAAATTCTGCGATAACACTCGCAGATAACCCTGGTGAAACAGGTAAATTCTGCGATGATATTCGCCGATAACCCTGTCGGTGCAGGTGAACTTGCTAGAATTATAGCAAGCAATCCTATTGAGGTCCAAATTGCGATGTAACTTGCCAAGAACTATGGTAAGTGAGAGGTACAAATTGCGATGTAACTTGCCAGAACTATGGTAAGTGAGAAGTTCACAAACTGCGAGTAGCTTACCAGCACTATGGTAAGTGAGAAGTTCACAAACTACGAAGACTTACTAGAACTATAGTAAGTGAGGGGTTCACAAACTACGAAAACTTACCAGAACTATGGTAAGTAAGGGTTCACAAACTACGAAGACTTACTAGAACTATAGTAAGTGAGGGGTTCACAAACTACGAAAACTTACTAGAACTATAGTAAGTGGGGGTTCACAAACTGCGGAAGCTTGCTGACCATAGCAAGCCAATTACACAACCAACAGAAGGTCCTCGCTATTCCTTTTCAGGAACCTTTCCAGGAAGTCTTCTTCAAGACGTATTCCATCCTTTCTAGGAGCTTTTCCAGGCATACAAGATTTTTCAAACGATTCCTCAATTGGGTTTATCACGTTAGTCCCTCGGCAGTGATATTCTCCAAAACATCACCAACAAACAATCAAAGGTGCTATCTTTCTTTTCAGAATTACTAACATACTTCGATTAACGTAACTAACAATCATGCATCATTTCAACTAACTAACCTCATTCATACATAATGCATATACATGCATCACTCTCATTTATTTTGAGAGGCTCATCGCATCATACATTGCATAAATTTCAGGTTGCCTTTTTAGGCCGTGCTACAAAAAAAAACACAGTGGTCCCTTTCCAAAGCGTTTGCTCCGCACTCTAAAAAATGGTATTTACCTTGGGTGGCATCTCTAAGCCCATCTCCCTCAGAAGTCCTTCTCGACAAATGCAAATTTTAGGGCATTTCAGTGTCCAATCATCTTCTACCTTTAGATCACGATAGGCAGACGTGCCTATCTGATTCTTCAGGTTTAAGAAGATTGAACAGGGGCAGCTGTCATACCCCAAAATTTGCCCTCCTCTTTTCATCTCCCATAACTCAAGGCTCTAAGGTTTTCTCAAGTCACTCTCTCCTTATATTCCAAGGACTGCTCATTCAATGGCTCAGATGACCAATAATCGACTATGTTGACCTAAAAGTCAACTATAGTCAAAATACAGTCAAACTTCAAGATTTTTTGGTCAACATCAAGTATGTGAGATTATATCCATCATTTGATCAAAGGTTGATCATGATCCATCAATAAAAACTCAGAAATGAACAAATGCAAAGGTTCAAATTAGGGTTTTTATAGGAAAAAGTCAACTAAAACATCTTTTAGGTCAAAGTTCATAACTTAAGCTTGGAAACTTCAAGAGAGATGAAACCAAAGAGAGTGTTTAGAGGACTCTTTTGGCTTTCTAAAGAGCCCAAGAACACTTTCATATGTCAAAAATTGAGCAAGATACAGGTTATACAAATTAGGCGATTTTGAGGAAATGCATAAGATGCAAAGTGAGCAAGTTTGACTAATGGGCCTATAAATTTCAATTCCCCACATGATCCCAACCTCAAGATAGGCCCATTTATCATATGAAGTTTATTTCATGATTTTTTATTTTATTTTATTTTTATTTTTATTTTGATTTTATCCATTTAAAATCAATTTAAATCTAAATAAAATCACATTCAAATGAGATAAATTTTATGACTTATATTCCAAATATTTAATCAATCCAATGGTCAAGAATGAGTGGAAAATGTGCATAAAATAGCATGGTGTTCTAATTTAGAAAGATTTTATACAAAATCTTTCTTTCAAAACTCTATGCGATTAATGGATTGATTGTTTTCCCAAACTTTAAACCCTAATGGATCCCATATATAAAGAGAGACCTATTTGGCAAAAGGGGGACGAAAAGGAGGCTGCAAGGAATAGGGGTTGAAGTTGCAAAAGTTCAACAAACTAGGGCACAAGGATTTTTGAACTTCCAACAAATTTCAGACCCAACCATCAGTCCAAATCGTCTTCTGAGTACCTATATAGCAAATCCAGGTAGTTAATAGCCATTGATGGCGTGTGGGATCGGGTAACAGGTTCACCTTCCTTGTCTCATACTTCAAATTTCGTGACTTATGTATTCTTGTGTTTTTAACATGATTTGTTGATATATATGAGTTCACGATGATCCATGGAGAAGTTCTGGACCCTTAGTATCGAGCTTACATGCAGGAATCTCGACTTGCCATGGCTAGGGCAAGAGAGGTTATGTCCTTCGTTTTCACATATACAGGTCTCGTGGGATGAAAACAAATTCACCATTAAACTCATAATGCTTTGTTCAGTAAGTCTGGACCCTTTCTTTTCTTGTTTCGAGTTGTTTGGTGCAGGTTTGAAATCAAAGGGTTTTGCTGCGGAAAAGGTTGCAGCAAAATCCGTAGGTAACCGAAAGAGAAATTCCCAGCAAGAATTTACAGGGACGATGAACAGTGATAGGAGTACGCGTGGCACTGGCGAATGTTTCTATTGGCTGGTCAAAAGGACTTTATCTCTCTCCACGCGTGGGTGCAATTGATTCGCCAGTCAATATCTCTGGGGTCCCACGCGCTGGTTTATTTGACTTTTCCACATGGCCTTTGATTTTTATATTTATTAATTCGTATGCAAATGATAAACAAAAAACGTCAAATGCTTCCTTGGCCAAAAGAAATCTCTTCAACCTTATACACCTGGGTTCGATCCCCAGGTTTCACTATTTAATTTTTATCATTTATTTGTTGATTGATTCTGTACGCACAGCCAACACATGACCACGGTAAACCCTTATTCCACAACCATAGGATCTCCTATCAATTCAGATCTAACGTAAGCAGGCCGAAGGTGCATCATGGGGTCTCAAAGGTTACCACACAGGATCATCCAGGTTTTATTTTATTTTATTTACTATATTATTTGTTTATTTAGATTTAATATTAAGTAATTATAATTAATTCAATTAGTTATTTAATTAAGATTGAAATATGATTAGGGTAGGATTATAGTATTTCCCGATTATCCGACAATCCCGATTAATTAATTTAATTTTAATCATAAATCACAAAAACCCTAGAGCGGTGATGTAAGATATTAGGGTTTGCCCGATCCCATGAGTTTTTTTTAGCCGAGATCTTAGGATTTAATTTATTATTCGTTTCGACCGTATTAATCGGTCGCGATGAGTAATAATCGATCATTTAATTATTAATTAAATTAATATAATTCAAACGCATATTATTTGGCTAAAGGGTCTCAACCATCTTATTGGTTGCAATGATCAGCCTATCTTTCCCATTCAAATTCATTATTATTTTTAATCGAATCAATCGATTACGAGGGATAATGATACAAATTAAATTAATCATTAAAAAATATTCTAATTCGTTATTAGTAATAATCAAATCAATTGATTAAAATTGGTAACGATACAACTACTAATCTGTTAACTATGGTAATTGAATCAATCGATTGTCGCGGTTAATAGTACAAATTAAAACCAGGGTTGTACGCCCAAAACACATCTAAACACTAAACCACAATACTACGGATTTTCATCCCTTCAAACATTGCAATGTTCACAACTACGATAAGGTAATTCAAAATACCTTCGAACATTCGCATTTCAAAACAATTTCAAAACAACTTCAATCCACATTCAATTCAATTCTAAGGCGTACAACCCTGTGCCCCGAACTACGTTGACTCTGATTCTCCATAAGGAGATACGTAGGCACTTGGCAACAAGGCGAGTCCCCTTCCTCCAAATCTTAATCATGTCTTTAACCCTATTAATTGTTTGTCACCTTTCTTTATAAACCTTGCCATAAACCTTTATCTTTGAATGTTAGCCTTTAGGAAAGGGTTGAGGGTGCCTAACACCTTCCCTCGACCTGAATATAGTATCTTACCCTGATCTCTATACTGCGTAGGGTTTCCTATTCGCCCTTCAGAATAGGTGGCGACTCTAAAGCTAAATTTTTAGGCAGGTTGCTACAAGAGGCAGTGAGAATCATAGCAGAGGGGTAGAGATGGAAGATTTCAAGTGCTTTATTGACAGTATGGAATTAGTCGACATACAAGCAATTGGTAGTTTGTTCACTTGGATTAAACCAAATGGCAAGGCAGGGAGCAGGTTGGATAGGATTCTATTATCAGATGGATAAATAACCAAGTGGGAGATTGTGGCTCAAGAGGTGGGGAAGAGAGATATTTCTGATCATAAACCGGTATGGACGAAATCAAGTAAAGAGGATTGGGGGCCAAAGAGTTTTAGAGTACTAAAGTGCTGGTATGAGCATAAGGAATTTCAAAGCTTTGTGCAAAAGGAATGGAATGGTAAAGTTATAGAGGGTAATCCGACATTCATTCTAAAGGAGAAGATGAAATACTTACGGGGCAGATTAAGATGGTGGAATCAAAATGTGTTTGGCAGGGTGGACTTGAAGATAGAAGAAATAGTGGATGATCTGAAGCAAATGGAAGACAAAATTTTACTTCCAAGTGTAAATTCTTCAGAAGCCGATTTCGAAAGCAAAAGGATCTATCAAGAGAATTTCTGGAAAAATATTCACATTAAAGAAAGCATTATCAATCAAACATCAAGCTATACATGGGCAAAAGAAGGAGAACACAATACAAGGTTATTCCATGCGACAATGAAGGCTAGGCAAAGGAGAAATTTCATTGGATCTGTTAAGAATTCAGATGGGGTGTCAGTGGACTCAGTCATGGAAGTAAAAGAAGCTATAAAGGAATTTTTCAAAGCAAAGTTCAAAAGTTCAAACACTTCAAGACCAACCTTACACACGCCAGTCAGATACAAATTGAATGAACAAGAGAGTATGAGCTTGGAGGAACCGTTCACGAGAGCAGAGATCAAACAAGTTGTTTTTGAAGGTAATGGAGACAAGTGCCTAGGGCCTGACGGATTTAATCTAGAATTTATAATGAAATGCTGTGATACGATGGGAGACGAGATAGTGAAGTTCATCAAACATTTTCACAAAAGAGGTAAGTTGCCAAAAGCTGTTACTGCATCATTCTTAGCATTAATACCTAAAAGCGAGTGTCATGTAAGCCTTGAAGAGTATCGGCCTATATGCTTGATCAGTGGTATGCTTAAAGTTATATCACGAATTTTGGCTGCGAGAATGAGGACAATAATAGGGAAACTGATCTCTACCAATCAAACGGCATTTATACCTGGAAGACAAATCTTGGACGGGGTGCTAGTTACGAATGAAATCTTAGACTATGGAAAAAGGAGTAAGAAGGAGTGTTTGGTGTTCAAGGCTGATTTTGCACATGCTTATGACTGTGTAGACTGGAACTATCTTAGGACCATGTTAAGACGTATGGGGTTTGGAGAAAGATGGATGGTTTGGATGGAAGCTTCGGTTTTTTCAAGTACGATGTCAGTTCTAGTCAACGGGAGTCCAACGGAGGACTTTCATGTGACGAGAGGACTCCGACAGGGAGACCCCCTATCCCCGTATCTGTTTACATTAGCCGGATAAGGATTAACTTGTTTAATGAGACAAGCAATTGTTGGAGGACTGTATAAGGCTTTCAAGATAAATGAAGAAGAAGATTATAGCGTCTTGCAATTTGCAGACGATACGATAATTTTTGGGGATGGATCATGGCAGAATTTGTGGACTCTTAAGGCCCTCTTAAGGGGATTTGAACTAGTATCAGGATTGACAATTAATCTGAACAAAAGCAAGATTTATGGAGTTCGTCTCAAGGAGTATCAGTTACAGGCGTGTTCTTCTTTTCTGGGCTGCAAAATTGATAGCATACCTTTCAAATTCCTGGGATTCACAGTGGGAGGGAACCACAGGAGGAGTAGTTTCTGGAAACCGGTCTTGAGGTCACTAAAAGATAAGCTGTCTTCGTGGAAGAGTAGATTACTATCAATCGGAGGTAGAGTGACATTGATAAATAGTACCCTCACAAACATGCCAAGCTACCAATTATCATTCTACAAGCTCCCAAGAAAAGTTATGAAAGAAATCATTGCTGTAGAAAGAGAGTTTCTGTGGAATGGTGTTGGGGACAAAAAAGAGATTTCCTGGATAAGTTGGAAAGAGATATGTAGACCTAAGGAGGAAGGAGGATTGGACATTAAGCATGTGGGGAGTTTCAACAAAGCACTTTTGTCGAAATGGCCATGGAGGATGATAAATAAGGAGACTGCTGTTTGGAGTGGAATTTTGAGAGGAAGATATGGGGATATCATTAACTGGGTATGGGGTGGTGTTATTAAAGGTACATTATCAAAGGAATCTCTATAGTGGGGGGACATTATGGAATTGTGTGGAGAAGAAGAAGGAGTAGTGAGGAAGATTACAGCAAGATTGGGAGAAGGAAAAAACATTATGTTTTGGAAGAACAAATGGCTCGGGGTTGGCCCTTTGGAAGTTCAATTCCCACATCTATTTAATTAATGAGCTTATACTTAAAGAAAGTACTATTTTTAGTGTGGGTAAATGGATTGAAGAAGAATGGGAATGGTCATCCATCAAAGGCGAAGAGGTTTTAGGGAGAGAGGCCACAAAGGAGTTTGGGGAATTAAAGATTTGGTTGGTTGGGATCACCCCTGTTGTCAACAAGTGTGACACGTTTATTTGGCCTTTTGATACTTCTAATTGCTTCACTGTGAAATCATGGTATGGTATGTTAAACTCTCACCCTGTTATGGCGCATACGTCTGTTTTACAAGAGGGTCTTAGTTCTATTTGGGGAGCAGCAGCACCTTCAAAGGTCCAGATATTTGGGTGGAGGTTGTTAAGAGATAGGCTTCCAACGAAGTACAATCTCTATAGACGCAATATCATTACACAGCAACAACAAACCAGGTGCGTTTTTTGCGAAATGCAGGATGAAGAAGTGCAACATCTTTTTTTGCACTACACTAAGCTGGTTCCATTGAAGAACAGAGTATTGTTGTGGCTTGGGATACAACAAAATGTTGTCGGGGACTGCTGTGATTATTTGTTGGATTGGGTAGAACAACTACAAGGAAAACTGTAGAAACAAACTGCTGCAGCAATTTGGCTAGCCCTCTGTTGGTGTATTTGGAAGGCGCGTAATGAGATCACTTTTAACAATGCAAAGCTGGATTCTGAAGAATTATTCTACACGATATTGTGGTATTCATGGTGGTGGACTGTAGCATCTACAAACATTAAAAGTAACTTTTATGAGTGGTATAAAAATCCACTTTTACGTGTTTAATGTCTGAGGTATAATTTGTAGACTCTGTTGTTGATTTTTCTTTTCTTGTAACTGGATTGGTGTACCCCTAGTACATTTAATCTTAATACAAGAAGTTGCTTATGAAAAAAAAATACACTTATACCATTATTGATACTAGTGTTGACTAAGTAGAGGTGTTGGTGTTCCTCTAATGATTGTGACCGCTCTCTCAATTTGGAAATAAGGATTCATCATATAAAGATATAACCATCCTATCATTGACCATGCCCTTTCGTAAGGATTCATCGAGGGAAATTTTAATTTTCTATTGCATTTATGCTCATAATTTGTCACCTTTTCTGCGCCAAACCGAGTCACTTCTTATTCAAACCATCTTCATCCTCCCTCTTATCATAATTTTTTTGATTTATCTTAAATATAGTATTATCTAGATTAGCTTCATCAGGATAGATATGAGTGATTACTCATGCATGGAGATTTCGCTTAAGTATGAAGGTGTCCAAGTAGACGGGTTCTAGGTATATGCACAACTATGATATTGAATGTTGAAGATTGAATGTATGCATGATAGAAAATATCTAATTCGAGTTGTTGCATTTTAACCGTCTTTTGTTGCTCAATATTTTAACTAAATGGTTAAGTAAAAAAACGAAATTCAATGCATGTTTGAACTTATGACATCTCACTTAATCATCTTTAAGAATGAAATTTCGATCATTAAACTATTAGATAAAAATTTAAAGATCATATATATAATAGGGTGGTCGCATAAACAAAATTGAAATAAACATAAAACAAAAAAAAAAAAACTTAATCTATTTTAGTTTATTTACGTATACAATTGATATTACTGTTCTTGGAAAATAGAATACACCGCATAGCCAATATGTTAATTAATCATTTCTATGATTTTTTCATTGTTATTAGAATAGAAATGAATGAGATTGGATAGTTACGTGTAAAAATGAATGTTAAGTTGTTTACTCTCTTATGTCATGTGAAGTCCTGCCCTTAGTACGGAGATATTTGTAGGGCCCATTTTTAGTGTTAGTGTTAGGACATAAGAAAGTGTTGACAACCCATAGCATGCTTGAATTGATATAAATTTTAATAAAAAATACTAAGAAGTATTAAGGCTATGTTTTGGAATATAGCATAATGGAATGAATGGAATGAAGAATAAAATATATTGAAACGAAGATTTTATTTTATTCAATTACAAATATTTGGCTATAAATTAATTAACAATCATCTCATTTCTCCATAAACCATGAAGCTCTTCATTTTTATCATCTTTTTTTACTTGCAGGTGCCAAACTATGAAGGCAATGCTTACGATTTTTTGAAACTCGTGGAGCAATGGCCTCCTGCGGCATGTCTACCAAACAAGTGCTTCAGAATTACAAATGGTTTCGGTGTGCATGGCTTATGGCCAAGCAACACCAGTGGAATTCATAGCCGTACGTGCGATTCTTCTACAAAGTTTACAACCAGTATGGTGAGTATTTAATGAAGTTTAATTTTTTTAAAAACATTTCGATTACATGTAATATATTTTTGTGTATATTCCTCTAACAATTTATGTTTTTTTTTTAAGGTCCAACCACTCTTTCCCCGTATCAACAATTCATGGCCCGAGGTGATAAATGGGAAGGAAGAATGGTTTTGGGGTCACGAGTGGGAGGCTCATGGCAAGTGTTCAGAAGCAAAATTCCCAGGTTCAGACTACTTCAAACTTGCCCTCGATATCAAGGATAGGGCTAATCTCCTACAAGCACTGAATAGTAAAAACATTAAACCAGGAAGTTCTGAACCGGTGAAAGATTTCGAAGATGCAATTAAAAGTGTAATCAATGGGAAGAGGCCTGAACTTCGCTGCTTAAAAGATCGTAAGGGAGTGGTGTATTTGCATGAGGTTGGACTATGCTTGGACCCTGATGGAGTTCAGTATATTGATTGTCCTTTAATTTCTCAGCCTCCACCTTCTGTTACAAATTGTTTGCTGAACCCAAAGCTTATGCTACTCCCACTTTAAATGTATTTGCTGAACTACTACTACTACCATTATAAACGTGGTTTGTTCCCTTTTAATGAATAAAAATGATTATTATAATAAATAAAAGTATTGCTTTGTGGTATTAATTTCACTTTCAACATCTTTATTCTTTTCTCCATTTTAATTTTTTTATTATGTTTCTTTTTTAATCGTTATATTGAGTTATTTCAAGAAAAAAACCTTGTATCTAATTTACAGAAAAAATACATATTTAAATAATGTTTAACAGATATATACATAATGTAATACAACCATCAACTTTAATCATGATTTATTTATTGAAAAATTACAAACAACAACATTATAGAGACTGAATTTGAGTCTCCCAGCAGCTTAAATTGTATGTGCTTATAATTCTAGTATATAAATTTGGTATAAGGCTCTTAATCGGTTTTACTTGATAGACCAATTCAAAACTAACTACAAATTTTTTTAGAGTTGTTTGAATATAACTCAACACCACAAAATCGATTTATAAGATAAAAATTACCTACACTTATGAATATATAATCAGATTATATTAATGTAATGCGAGTCTTTTTATAGTAAATATAAAATTGAAATCCATGCCACTTAATCTTCATCTAACAGTTTAGGTTCATAAATGTTCGCTATGGGATCCAGATCCTACTTACCACAATTTGAATAAAAAAGGAATGACCCCATAAGTTGCAACTGTTTTGTAGCTTATTGAAAAGATTTTGTTAGTGTAAATTATGTCTTTCAAGAACATTGTAGGATTACCAAAGTTGTCTAATCTTAAAGATCAAGTGAACAATTATCAAATTCTATGCTATCGGTGTATAGCTAAAATAATTGAAAATTGGAGTCTTTTTGTTTAAATACAAAATTCTTAGGATATAAAATTCTAATAATAGAGCAAAATCTGGGATACATGATTCGTATCTACACATACTTGAACCTTTGATTTTATTACAAGACACGAACTAGATTTTAGAAAATAGAAAAAATGAACAACACATACTTTCTTCAGCCCATAGTTCAAAATTCGCTATTAGGTACATAAACATACCCTTTTAGCGTATAAACGGTACCTGATTTATCTTTACTTTCATCAAAGCAAATCACCTCCTCATGGCTAAAAATACCACTATAAAAAATGATTGTGTTTGTCATATTCCAAATGCACCAAATTAAAGCTATCCATATAGAGTTTAGAATCAATTTAGTTTTGTTGTTTTTCACCTTTTCTTGGATCATCCCGAAGCTCTTGAAATCCTCTTGAGATAAATTGGCATCCATGCCCAACCACAAATAAATTCTACTCCAAACCTCCTTTGTTACTTGTCATTGATAAAAAAGGTGATCCAACGATTCCGGAAAATTAGAACAAAAAGGACAATCAATGGAAGCTGAGGTAGACACACCTCTATTAACAAGAACATCTTTTAGCGGAAGTCTATTGATGAAGAATCTCCAAGAAAAAATCTTGACTTTTGCCGGAATGATTGTCTTCCAAATAACGTCCAACAACTTAATGGTGGAGGTTGTCCAAGCTATCTCTTTTGCACTAGACACCATTTGCGAGACACTAGACACCGTGAAATCCCCACTAGATGTGAGATTCCAATGAAATTCATTCTTTGTCGATGTGTCCAACTCTACTCCTTGGAGGAGCTCGCATAAAGCCTTAAGATCTTCCTCGATTGCCATGCCCGTTGCGGCCATGTTGGTGAATGTGGCATTCGGGACCAAATGGATCAAAACATCAATTCCAAAGATGGCATCCTAATTCCACCAAATGTCACCATTGTTTGATTTAATGATGTCGTTCACCACACATAATTTGTTGGTTGTACGATCAAACAGGTGCGGAAAGTAAACACGAAGCGGTTGATCGACCAACCAACAACTATGCCAAAAGAGAATATTATTACCTTTCTTTAAGTCACATTTGACCCACTCGGTGAATCCTTCTCCCAAATCATCTTCTTTGAAGTCATTGATAACAACATATCTCCACCATCTAAAATCGTCCCGATTTAGAAGATCCTTGGTCGAGGCCAACACTTTTATCTTCGGCTTATGATATCTCAAACGTAAAAAATTGCTCCAAATTGCCTTATCCTCCTTTAGAATTCTCCACTTCCATTTAAGAAGAAGAGATTTATTCATTTCTCCCACATCCCTAATGCCTAACCCTCCTTTTTCTTTTGGCTTGCAAACATTCTCCCACTTTACCCAATGGATGCACCTTGTTTTCACGTTCCCGCTCCACCAAAAATTGCTAAGAAGACTTCTAATGTATTGAAGAGTGTTGCTCGGAGCTTTATAGAAAGAGAGAGTGAAAATTGGAATAGCATTAAGCACGGATCCGATGAGAGTCACCCTCCCTCCTATTGATATGTTCCTACCCTTCCACTTGGATAATCTTGATTTTATGTTATCAATCACGTCTCGCCAAACCTTTTTCTTGTTTGCACCATCTCCTACCCAAATGCCAAGGAGTTTAATCGGGAAACTTCCATTTTTTGCAAGCAAGAAAAGTAGTTGCGGCCTTAAAATACCCATCTCCAATATGAGTTCCGTAGAGATTACTTTTTTGGAAGTTAATCTTCAAACCGGAAACCAATTCGAAACCTCTTAGCAACACTTTTAAACTCCAAAGATTATCATAAGAGGGTTCTCCTAGAATGATGGTGTCGTCCGCAAATTGTATAATATCCATAAAGTCATTTGCACCATACTTGAAAGGCTTAAATTCTCCCACCTCCACCGCTTTCTTAGTTAAAGCGGTTAAACCTTCCATAGCAAGAACGAATAAGAAAGGTGATATGGGATTGTGGTGTCGTTTTCTTTACCTCCCCGTTTCACTTGGGAGGACGGCACGCTATACCCTTCACGCGAAATTTGGAAGGAGAATGCGCCCGTGGCGGGATGAATTTTGTTTCAGTTCTTCCTACGATATCACACGAACTTTCTTATTTGTCCTACGAGTAGGAAAGGGGAAAAAAGATCTCAACTAAACCCTAGGAGTTTGCTAAGTGTGGGGATTTCACCTAGACTAGAAATTCTGGAGTCCGGGGGGTCGGTTATACATAGGGAAGTGTTTAAGCACCATACATATCTGTAGTACTCTATAGGAACATTCTCTGTGTCATTGTGATTGTGTTTATTGCTAATGATTGGGAAAGTTTCTCCTTTGTGTTAGGAGAAGGAATTGAATTGATTAAAGAAAGACAGACAGACAAACAAACTGACTATTTTTGGTATTTTATTAGCTCGCTGAGATTCCTTGTGAACCTCATGCCTACATATCCCTAGTGGAAGTCAGAGCTTAATGTAGTTCGGAGAACTAACTAGGGAAATTAATTATTTTTGGTGCCTTGCTTGAAGCTCAAGGTTGAAGCTTTGAATTAAATCTCTGTTTACAGTAAAGAGACATGAAATCATCTTTACAGAGAGGTATTTGTACTATTCTACCACAAACATTTAAAGGAGTGACAGAATAACTGAATTCATTTCATTCAAGAGGGGGACCTTACTTGTGTATGTGCAAGTATACCAGTCAAATGCCTCTTAAATGAAAGAAAGATGCTCATCCAAATTAGGGAAAGTTACCACATGTCTGGGTTTTACTGCCAGCTCATGCCTTTCAAAATCCTAAATGGGAGACTTGATTAAAATTGAAATGAAATGTAATGTTTGTTTGAATGTGGTAGAGTAGTAAAAATATCTCTCTATAGAGATAAGCTATGTCTACCTACTGTATAAAAGATTTGACTTTAGCTGGCTTGTATGAGGCCCAAGCTTGAGGCTTTTTTATTGATTTTATTGACTTATTGATTGACTCTGGGAGATGACTCCACTGGGGATTAATTACAGGGTATTCTTTGTGTTCTGTACAAAGCCCAGAATTGAGGCCGACTCTATTTGGAGAGTGTTTATTTGATGGATTTTATTTGGTGTTCTGTACAAAGCCCAGAATTGAGGCTGACTCTACTTAGGGAGACTCTATTTGTGTGCCTTGTACAAAGCCCAAGGTTGTGGCTAATTGCTCAGGATAACTGAATTTTTAAGACTATGAATGACTCTATTTTGGGGTGCCTTGTACAAAGCCCAAGGTTGTGGCTGACTCTAGCTAGGGAAAACATTATTTTCTGCCTTGTACAAAGCCCAAGGTTGTGGCAGACTCTTAAATGAACTGAGTATGGATGACTCTATGGGGAAAAATCCTAAGTGTTAGGAATCTTTGACACATGAAAATATGGTTTATCTGCCTTGTACAAAGCCCAAGGTTGTGGCTACTGAATGATGAAGAACTCACTGGGGAGACTCTATTATCTGCCTTGTACAATGCCCAAGGTTGAGGCTGACTCTTGACAGGGGAGTTTTATTGTTTGGTGCCTTGTATGAAGCCCAAGGTTGAGGCTAACTGTTTTTGTTGGTTTTAACTCTACTGGAGATTTAAAAAGACTGTTTTTCTTTGGAAGCTAACCCTTTCCTGGGATTTTGACTCAGCTGGTGGAATTGTTTGTGAAAGATTGACTTTATCATGTTTTTTGGAGGCTGACCCTTTCCAGGGGTTTTGACTCTTTTGGGGAAATTTTCTCCTAAGAGAAATGAATCTTTATTTATTTATTAATTGACTTTGGAGACTAACCCTTTCCAGGGGTTTTTTATTAACATGAAAGATTGGTTTTGGACATTTTTATTAATTAACTTTGGAGGCTAACCCTTTCCAGGGGTTTTGTTGAAATGATTGGCAGAAAGATTATCTAGTGGAGACTTCTTGTTTAAAGCCCAAGATGAAGGCTGACTCATGCTGAGGATGATCAAAACATGGATCCTAGACTCTGCTAAGGAAGATTGATGAAGATAAGGGTGACAGAGACTGTCCATGTCTCTCATTCCAAAATGTGTACTCAATGTAAAATTGAGACAAACTTAGCTTGTTTAAAGTCTGGTTTAAATTGGAAGAAACTCACCAGGGTAGGCTAAAAGGTGACTAAAGACCTGTTCCTATGTTTATAAGAAACCTGATGGGTCCTTGTATAAAAGCTCAAGAGGAAGCTGGAAATGCTTTTAAGATGCCTGTGGGTCCTTGTACAAAGCCCAAGAGGAGGCTAATCGAGGGTCCTTGTTATAGCACAAGAGAAAGTTATGTAGTTTTGAACTTATTTTGGCTCTAAGCAAATGGGTAAGAGGTTTCACCGGGAATAATTCCTCTTTGGGTAGATGTGCCCTATTATTTTTGGATTCTAAGGTTTTTGCCAAGATGTTTCACCAGGAATAATTCATCTTGGTGGTTTGAAATACAGATCTCTAATTAGGAAAGAGCCTTCACCGGGAAGACATTCTCAATCCTAGGCCATATTCCTATAATATATATATATATAGTTTAACTGTCCTAGGGTTTATACTCAAACGTAGTTCTAAACAAATATATGTATATATGCACAGTTTATATTTGATAGTAATTTAAACAAAGACTGTAAATTGAAAACTTGTAAAGCCTAACCTGGATGGAGTGGAGGCCTTTGAAGAAGTATGTACAGAGCCTCAACAGTAATTGGTGGATAACAGTTGAATGTATTTATGATAAACAGTTAATGATTTTTGAAAACAGAAGAAGTGAAGATGGACAAAGGTCACATAGGTATCTGAAGAGTTTCACCGGGAATAATGCCCTTCAAATACCAGAAGAATGTTTTGAAAACAGAAAGAAGATTTTGAAAATACAGTTTTGAAAACAAACTATGAAAATAAAGAAAGTGCTGGGTCTTACACTCTATTAGAGGCCCAGTACTTTACAGTACTAGCTATAACAGCAATTTGAAAATGATTTGAAATGATACAAGTTTTTGTTGTTTGAAAACCCTAATCATTTGATTTATTTGGAGATTTAAAACAGTTTTGAAAATTGACAAAAGTCAACTTAATTGAAGTAAAAATAAAGATTTTTACTTAATTAAGACCTAAGCAATTAGGGTTTTATCATAAACTTTATTTACAAAATAATTAGGTTAAAACAAAGTGAATATATGTATTTAAAGTATTTAAGAAAACACTTAAAACATACTATTTTAAACCTAATAAAAATATATGAAATAAATAATATTTTTATGATTTTTTTTATTATTCACAAAATAGATATATTAAATGACAAGTGTGTGAAAAATGAAGTGAAAATGATTTAATTTGATAGGTGAAATAAATATGTGAAGTTTGTGAGAAAATGAAAGAAATTGTGTGTTAAAAAAATAGTTTTGGCCCTTCGAGGGTTTGAACCCACGCCCTCTAGGTCACACACTCAAAATAATACCACTGGGCCAAGGCGCGCTTGGTGATAGTAACTTTCACTCATTTGGTTATGTTTCAAAACAAGTGGTAAATCTTTGAAAAATAAAAGAATCAAAAAGTCTGGGGCGAGGGGGATTCGAACCCCAGACTTTGGGCATGAGGAGACTAAGAGCGCATGTGTGGCCACTAGGGCAAGTTATTCATTCGTTTATGAAACGTATATCATTAAATATAAAATAAACTTTGACCAGAGATTTGAATTTTGCGCGCCACAGCCATGGTCGTCTTCAACCTCAAGCTCCAAAAATTTGAATTTGTGAACTTGCTCATTTCTCAACCATTTGCAAAGATGTAAAGACCAAACTTGCTCTAAATTCACTCACAATTCTAAATATGTAACTAACATAGATTTATATTAACTACATCTAACTAATTTACCAGAAATCGTGAAGAACCCTAAAATTTCAAAATCAAATTAAATGACTATACTGAAAGATAAATGAATGATGATAGAGGGTTTTCAATCCTCTGATGATGCTGAACAAGATAGAATCGAGCTATATCACAAAGAGTACTTAAATTAAAGAGGTGAGGTTCAGAAACTTACCTCTGAAAATGGAGGTCGTGAGGATGATGGAGAGCACCTGGGCTTGAATGAGTGATCTCAATAGCTTCCTTGAAACTCAATGATGCTAACTGAATGCTTATTGGAGCTTGAATCCTCCTGAATTGCTCTATGGACCTCCCTCGATTTCAGCTTCAAGTGAACATGGAGGGTGATGATTCTCGAGTTACAGATGAGCTGCAGCCATCTGATTAGCTTCACTATGACCTGAGGAGTGTGTTTGGATGATTGGCTTGGCTTGAAACCTCCTGAATTACTCTATGGACCTCCAACTGCAAATGCTCCAAAGTGAGAGCAACAATGGTGTTCCTCCACTTACAGAAATGATCCAGGTGCTTGGATCACCTCAAATGACCTCCCTTGAGATGTTAGAATGCTCACTTTCCAAAGATAAGCTCTGGTTTGAAGAAATCGATTCTTCTTGCCAAAGAACTTTGAAAAACAATGAGCATGAGAAGAGAAAGAGAAAGCAAGGAATATGGTTGCTTTGGTGTGTTTTTTGAATGAGGAATGCATCTGTATTTATAGGCAAATGGATCAGTATAACTGCAGAGGAGTGAGCTTCCTTAGTGAAGTTGATTTGGTTTCTTAGCCATGAAGGAAGTTTGCAAATATCTCTTATGCAATGATGAGAATTTTGATTCCATTTGATCAATCCCCTAGCCCTCGATTTTGCTTGATCTTAGGGGACAATTCTGAGGCATAAATGAGCTCTAATTGGTTGGTGAGAAGATTCCTTGGGTGATTCATCAATTTGCCATAAATTCACAAAAGTAATCATTACATAATCACATGTTCTTGTTTTAGTAATCTTCTTCAATTATCATGGCATGGTGAAAATGAATGCATGGCATGTTTTCAGATGTGTTATGGGTCGTGTAGCATCCATATTTGAGGTCATGTGCACAAAATTTCAAAGTTCAAAAATGATGCATGACCTATAATTTCACTTCATGAGGCCAACTTTGAACAAGCATAACTCTTAGCTCAAATTGAATTTGGAGAAGGTTGAACACAATTTGGAAAGCCCTAAAAATCTACTTCAAATCATTAGTTTATGTCTTCTTCAGAATCATTTGGGAAATTTGTGAAAAATGAGCCCATAGTTGGATGAAAACTAGGTTAAAACACTTAGAAAAATTTCTAAGTGTTTATGACCTAAACTTCAAAATTTCCAAAACTTCTTAAATGATTGATCTTTTGAAAAAAGTTCCTTTGTAAGATGTTGTTTTATTTTGCAAGATCTACAACTTTCATGTTGGAAGTTTTTTGAGTTGTGTAGGTGAAATTTTGAGTTCTCACCATGCCTTAAAAAACCCTAATTCCCGACGTTTCGCTCCTTGATGAATTTCTTTGAATTTCTTTGGTCAAATGACTTTAATATCCATATATTGATGATATTGATCTTTGAAAGTCATTGTTTGACCAAAAACCTTAAAAGTCAAAGGTGATCCCATACAGTTGACTTTTTCCAGAGAAAGTGAGATTTTGGACTTTTGTGTAGAAACAAGATCTCCTCCTCAAATGAGTAATGTGAATGGGTTGTATTGAGGTGATAGAAGTTCTTGAGTCATGTCTTGAGTTTTGGATTCATGCCCTGATTAAAAAGTCAACTATCTTGGTAGGCTCAAAACCCTAGTCTGGCAACTTGATTAAATCTGTACTCAGATGACTGGATGTTTAATCAATCATAGGTGAGAAAATGAAGCTCTTGAGCCTCATGATTGTATTAGAGACTAATCCTCCTATTGATTGATCCTTTTCCTGAGTTTTCCTGTCTTTGAACACTCTCGATTGAATGTCAGACTGCTCTGGGTACTTACTCTGACTTGATGAAAATCCTGAAGATATGTCATCTCAGGGGGGTCAAAAATTAGGGTATGACAGGGATCACCTTGTCTTAAGCCTCTTTGAACCTTGAACTCTTTTGTTGCACTTCCGTTCACCAACACGGACATATGATTATTATAGATGCAAGATTCCATCCATTTCAACCATCTTTTGCCAAATCCCATTCTCACCATTATCCACCTTAGATAATTCCATGAAATCGAGTCGTAGGCCTTTTCGAAGTCCACTTTAAGCAGTAAGCACCCCTTCTTCTTCTTTTTTGCCCAATCAAGAATTTCGTTAACCAGAAGCACCCCATCCATCATACTTCTACCCAGGACAAAAGCGGTTTTGTTGATAGAAACCAAATTAACCACAACACCTCTCATTTGCACCGCTAACATCTTTGTTATAATCTTGTAAATACTCCCCACTAAGCAAATTGGCCGATATTCAAACAAGTCTTGCGTATTCTTCTTTTTAGGGATGAGAGCAAGAAAAGAAGAAGTAATGGATTTAACAAGAGTACCTTTATAATAAAAATCATTGCAACACTTAATGACATCTCCTTTAATGAGGTACCAATACTTCTTGTAGAACTCCAAGGAGTAACCATCCGGTCCCGGACTTTTGTTACCATCACACGACCAAATAACTTCCTTCACCTCTTCTTCGTCGAAAGGTTTCTCTAAGACCGAAGAATCTTTCGAAGATAGAGAATTAAAATTGATCCCTCTAAGCTCCGGCCTAAGATGATTATCTTAGCCATTTTAAAACTATTGCGTCTTTCACCAGATTTATTTTCTTTTCATTTCTTATCATCACTTAAGTTAGCAACGTTTTTTTCATTTCCACATGGTTTATATTTATGCAAAAGTAGACAATTCGAATTTGCATTTCTTGTTGTATCATCTATTACTCAATTTATTGATAATACAACCAAATCGGTTTAATAATTGAAGCTATAGTTTAAGATGTATTTACATTACATAAACCATTCATAATTTAAGATGTATTTACTTACAAATAGGAATATTTTTATATGTAGACATTTCTACCTAATATTCGTGTTCTCTAAATATATAAAATTGCAGATTCTTTTTTTTTAAATCATTAACATATCATACTTCTATACAAAATTTATTTTTTAAAACTTGGAAAATATTATTATTAATTCAAATATTATCAATTTTCATTTCTTCAAGGATTATAAAATATATCAATAAACTATAGATGGCGAAGATAGCTCAGGGTCGTCTAAAAATTCCGATGTCTCCTACGCCAACAAAGCAACCACGCCGGCTGTTACTCCTTGGAAGTAGAAATACACGATGATGAGAGTGAAAATGATAGCATGAAAAGTGTGAGCAACACTAAGGGGAAATCGGTGCGAGGTGAAACACTATGTGAGGAAAAAGAAATAAAGGAGGAAAGTTGAAAATTGTGGGTAGATGTGATCTGTGACAATAGGAGACTGACAAAAGGGAGAGCAATGGAGTTCATAGCCACTACGATGGTGAACGAAGAAGTTGAAGTTGAAATTGACATTGATGATGTAGCTTCTAAGATGCACTTATGAGAAAATGCCCTAATTAGGGGAAGATTTCAATATGCATACGATGAAGAATTTTATGATGAGAATGTTGAATTTCGTCCATCTCCCTGATCTCTACTTTCATGACGATGAATATTTCATCTTACGATTCAAAACTCACAATGATATGGATGTTGTACTCATGAAGGGACCGTATACCATTCAGAATATGCCTATGTTACTCAGAGAGTGGAGGCCTGATTTCAACTTGAAGCATGACTTGTTGAGAACTCGTCCAATCTGGATCAAGCTTCCTAAACTCCCCTTGCACCTCTGGGGATCAAAGAGCCTTAACAAGATTGGCAGTGCCATTGGAGCCCCCTAGTGACTGATGAATGCACCATGCATAAGCTCAGAGTACATCAATGTGAAGTGGACATCATCCATAAGTTGGTCGACGAAATTACCATAAAAGATCACGAGGGAAGAAAGATAAAACAACCTATAGAATATGAATGACGCCCTAAGTATTGTGATAAGTGTCAACAAATAAGACACCAATGTGGTGTAGTAACAAAACCTGTTTGGAGACCTAATCCAAAACTGTAGGAGGAAAAGAAGAATCCCACCGTAGATACTCCTAAGGAAGACCCCATTGTGCTTACCAACTCCAATGAAGGAGATGACTGGACTACTGTAAATAAAGCTTCGAGAGACATAGGTAAAGGTATAATCTTCCCTGAATCATCCAATTATGTACCTATTCTGAATGGTTTTAAGGCTAAGATTGGTCCTCAAGTTCATTTTGATAGGGGAGATTAATTATCTCCTATCTCTTTAAGTTACATGCTTCTATAGTCATTTTGATTGAAACTCGGGTCAAAAGTAGCAAAGCTAATAAAGTTATAGAGAAGTTACATTTGAAAGGTAAATACCTAGTTAACTACCCACATCATGGAAATGGGAGGTTATGGTTTGCTTGGGATGATACAAAAATAGATGTGAGGCATGTTCCAAGCTCCATCCAGTTTATCCATTGTGGTGTTTATGATTTGACAGGGGAATTCCACTATTGGATTACTACAATTTATGCACATAACCAAATTGAGAAGAGGAAAGATCTATGGCAGGATATGATTGCGATTCATAGTAGGCAGTATGGTCATTGGTGTGCCATAGGGGACTATAATAATATTGCCTCAGCTAATGATAGATGTGGGGGTAAAATGATGAATGCACATGAGTATTAAGATATGCATGACACGATGGAACATACTGAGTTAAGGGAAATGGGTAGTGTAGGTGAATTTTTCACCTGGTTCAATAAACAGGCTGATAATCCTATATATTCCAGCTTTGATAGAATTTTGGCTAATGTGGATTGGCTCCAAAAGCATTAGGAAGCTATTTTGAATATTCTCCCTCTCCACGTGTCTTACCAAGTTGTGTTGTTCCTCTCTATACCAGGTACGAGAAGTTTTAAAAAGCAATTCAGATTTAACAATTGTTGGGTGGACATGAGAGGTTTCTATGAAATAGTTTGAGGCAACCTGTTAGAGGTTTCTATGACATTTCAAGAACCTTGTATCTAATTTGAATAAAAAAGGAATGACCACATAAGTTGCAACTGTGTAGGACCTTATTGAAAAGATTTTGTCAGTGTAAATTATTTCTTTCAAGAACATTGTAGGATTATCAAAATTGTCGAATCTTAAAGACCAAGTGAACAATTACCAAATTCTATGCTATCGGTGTATAGCTAAAATAATTTAAAATTGGAGTTTTTTTTGTTTAAATACAAAATTCTAAGGGTATAAAATTCTAATAATAGAGCAAAAACAGGGGTACATGATTTGTATCTACACATACTCAAATCTTTGCTTTTACTACAAGAAATGAGCTAGATTATAGAATTTAGAGAAAAATTAACAACACATACTTTATTCGGCACATGGTTAAAAATTCTCTATTAGGTACCAAAACATACCCTTTTAGCGTATGAACGATACCTGATTTATCTTTACTTTCATCAAAGCAAATATAGCATGGTTCAAAATTTCATATGTTATTAAAAGAATATAATAGCAATAATAGTAATAATAAGCTATTAAAACCCACAATGAAGATAAATATAACTTGATTAAAAAAAATTCATTGGAAGCTTGAGTTTACATCAACTAGTAATGTAAATAAACTTGCAGAACAAATAAAACTTGCAGAAAAATAAAATAGAGTTTTAGAGCATAAGCTAAGGTCTCTTTCTCATAGGAATTCTAAGCTATTTATAGAAATATTACAATCAAAACAAAGTAAATTGTATTAAAGTAAATAATGAGCCACTTCACTGCCTTAGAATAGTTGGGAAAAGCCAAAAGATCATAGCAACATTACAACTTATCAAAAGTTTACAATTGAGTCTGGGTTTGGCACGAGTGTTTGGTAACACAAGGGGTATAGCTAACACCTCCCTTGTTGGCATGCACTGCCCAACTATGTTGCCTTTGAAGTTTTGTATTCTGGATTTTCTTGATGAACAAAACGAGTGGGTTAATGGACAAGAAGATGACTTGCCTGTCTATAGTGTACTTTGCCCCAGTCTGCGAGGTCTTTGAGGAGTTTTGTCTTGAGTGGATGTTTAGAAACAACTTACGGTAATCTAACATTGAAATGGATTGCCCCAGTATTTTGGATTTCAATGCAGGATGCCCCTTATTAATCGATTATTAGGGGAATTTTTCGAGCCTCGACATGGTTTGCCCCAGATTGAATGAATCTTGGAACAAATTTCCCCATGCTTACTAATCTTTTGAGTCTCGACGGCTTGCCCCATATTGGGACCTCTACGGATGATCGAATTCACTACTGGTTGTTCGTTGTTGGAACATCCTTGATGCTAAGTGTTGACTTGGAGATAAGATTTGTTTATTAAAAATGGTAATTTAATGCAATGCTTATGCAAGTTTTCTAAATCAAATTTGTAACGCCCACTAATTTAATTAATTATTTAATTAAATTATTGGGTTGGTTTCACTGATTGAAATAAAAAAGGCGGGGTGAGAAAGTTAGGCCCACTGGAAATAATTAATTATGAGGTTTTAGTTATACCCGATTTTTATGTTCTTAATTATACCCATTGGAAACATGTTCTTCCTCCATGACATAAAAAATATGAGAACATAAAAGCCCACGAGAATCAAATAACTTACAAGAACATTGAAATGTTGTACCATCATAAACAACTCTTCTTTCATAGTTTCCCATACAATATTTTTTCAACACGTACATCTTCACATCACCATGTCTTACAAAGCTCTTAAGAATTAACTCACCAACCTTCATAATTTCATCTTTAACTTCTTTGAAAATATTGGTTGTATAAATTTTAACGGCATCGCTGTCAATCAACGCAGGTGAGTTGTCAACACCGATTCTGAAAACTTGGATTTAAAACCAGCTACCATTTCATTATTTATGTAGTGTCTAAGAGCCTCATCGAAATTGTGCATAAATTCAAATATACAGTCTTTCTTCCTTACGCAACTCTTGATTATTACTTTAACCGTTTCACATTGAGATGTAGTTCATATACGTCCAAAAAATTTGTCAAGTGAATATGCAGTTGCCCATAATTACTTGTTCTCATACGTCTTAGTTACCCATGGATTTTCTTCAAGTTCATTTTCTTTAATTAGCTCTGACCAAAATTCTTCAAATTGATCCTTTGAAAAATTTGAGTACATTGCTTTTTTAAAGCCTTCCAAAAATTCCGAGTTCTTTACATTTTCACCTTCATTCTTATTCAAATGCCAAGCACATAACCAATGGGTTGCATCGGGAAAAATCTATTTTATAGCTTCCCTCATAGCACCATCACCATCTGTTACCACTTTTTCATCCAAAACTCTCACTTTCATTAGATCGTCATCGATATCGATCATCATTAGATCATCATCCAGTGGATTTTCTTGATGGACAACAGGAGTGGGTTGATGGACACGAAGATGACTTTCCTGTCTATAGTGTATTTTGCCCAAGTCTACGAGGTCTCTGAGGATTTTGTCTTGAGCGAATGTTTAGAAACAACTTACGGTAATCTAACATTGAGATGGATTTCCCCAGTATCTTGGATTTTAATGCAGGATGCCCCTGATTAATCGATTATTAGAGGAATTTGTTGAGTCTCGACATGGTTGCCCTAGATTGAATGAATCATGGAACGAATTGCCACATGCTTACTAATCTTTTGAGTCTCAACGGCTTTCCCCATATTGGGACCTCTACGAATGATCAAATTCCCTACTGGTTGTTCGCTTTTGGAACACCCTTGATGATAAGTGCTGACTTGGAGATAAGATTTGTTTATTAAAAATGGTAATTTAATACAATGCTTATGCAAATATTTGAAATCAAAGTTATAACGTCCGTTAATTTAATTTAATTATTTCAAATTATTTGTCGAAGTTGCAAAATGCTGTTAATTGTTGAATAGTTGTTATTAGTATTTTAGTTTATTAATTAGTTGATTTATAATCTATCAATAATAATATATAGTGAAGTTTATTTAATTATTGGGCTTGTTTCGGTGGTTGAAATAGAAAAGACGGGTGTGGAAGTTAGGCCCATTGAAAATAATTAATTATGAGGTTTTTGTTATATAAGAATTAGGTTAATTAATAAATTTGAAAGGAAAAGAATTGGAGAAAAATTGGAATGTGAAAAGCTGCAGAGGAGGAGAAAAAGAGGCAAAGGTTAGGTTCAACTGGAGAGTTATAGAGCAACATTCAATTCTAGGTAAGAGTGAGATTTTACCATTATTATTGGTTTGTATGATGATGTATGTAATTGGTAACTACCTGATTTAGGGATTTTGTTCTTCAATTTCTAAGTTTTATGAGTCGCATCCAAGTTGCATTCTTTAAGTTGTTGTGTAGATGAAAAAGTTGTTATATCGTGTTGATAATTTTGTTGATAATTTATAGTAACGCTCTTTACTAAATTTTTATTATTATTTTCATAAAAGATTTTGGAATTTGGGAAAAGAAGAAAGAACGTGAAAGAACAGAGGTTTTGGGGAACACGAAGAACCGAAGGAGAACTAAAGAGGGAGAGACCAAAGATTAAGCACTCTTGGCTAAGGTAAGGGGGTACTCCCTGGTTATCATCTATTATCGTGTTCTTAGGTAATAATATTGATTAGGGATGTTGTTGAGTCAATTGGATTATATGTTAGGTTTGGGGAGGTTATGAATTGATGGATTATTGGTTGAATATGTGTTGTTTTGATGTGTGATGATGAATAATGATGCAATTGATGATTAACTTCCTGTATATGATGTTTAGATTCAGTTTGGACTCAGATTGGGTGAGATCGCAGGATCTGACGCAGACCTGAAAGTCTGTGAAATCGCCAGTTTGTGCCGCATTCCTGTGTTGGCGCCGCGAAGGCGTACTTGTTTTCTTGTTTCGCGCCGCGTGCATATTTTGCGCCGCGAACGCGTCTGTGTGGTTCTGGTCGCGCCGCGAACCTTGGTTGCGCCGCGTGCTGTAGCGATAGTTATTTTCTTGGGAAATTTAAATGATGTGTAACTTTCGAACCATAGGTCTGTTTTTAGTGTCGTTTTGAGTATGATGAATCTTATGAGATAGCCTGCGTGTTTAAATGATGGAATGAGGTGTGAATCCAATTATTTTTAAATATGATTTTATTTCTTGGTGAATGATGTATTGCACATATATGTGATGAGATGTGTTAAATACATGTTATGTTGAAATATTAATCATGTGACGATTTGTTTAATTAGATGATGTATTGTTGACATATATGATGAAATGTGACAATATAAGACGTTGCTTTGAAAAACATTATGATGTGATGATTTGTTGAGAATTATATGATGATGATTGATTTGTCTTGGAATGATGTGGATACATGTGTGTCCTTCTTACTGATGATGTTGATTGGTGTGGACACATGTATGTTCTTTAACGATGATGATGATGATGATTGATTGTATTTGAATGATGTTAATGTATATAAACATACTTTGATGATGACGATGATGATGATGAAATGGGTATTTGATGATGTTACTCATTATACTTGACGATGTTATAAGTATGTTGTATATGTTGCATTCATTCATGTTCATTGATGTCACTGTATCCATAAGGGTGTGTTGGATCCGTGAAGGGCGTGATTCCCATTGTGTAGAATGTGTGCTGGCAGGGCCGTATCTTGATGATGTTGGGTCGGTCATGGGTTATTCCCATTTGATGAGGTTGATACCACATGCATAGTGTTAGTTCATACATATGCATACTTTTATAGCATGATTGGAAGTTTTCCAGTGTTATAAATATTGATGATGTGTTGGTTGCGTGTTTTGTTGAATTAATGTTGAGTATGATTGTCTGTTTGAAAGATGTGTTCTGTTGACGTTTGTGTAAACGATGGATGTTCCTGATAATTTGAATATGATGAAATTGGGTGAATAATATAACTATGATGTGTTGTTATTTAAGATGCAATAACATTTGTTAACTGTGGTGAGACTCACCCTTACTGTTGACATTTTCAGATTGAGGATAGCTGCTTTCGACTTGGTGAGGATTTGCTCATAAGTCAGTGTATTAGTGTAGCGTCGGGTGTCATGCTCTGATATTGTAACACTGGGGGAACGCTAGTATAGAGTTTATGAGGATACTCTATCGTGTTGTTATTGTATTAATTCGGTGGGATAATGCATAGATGATGTTATGCTTATCCGTATGATTAATTTTCCGCTGTGTTAACATGAGATGTTTATGTATTATGATGAATTGTTCCTTAGTGAAAGCATGACAATGAATTTATGATGATTTGGTTAAATTGAATTGTGGCACACTTGTTGTCATGTTTTACTCTGAATTATTTTATAAATTTCAGCGGGGTTTAGAAGGGTGTTACAATAGTGGTATCAGAGCAGGTCGGTCCGTACGGCCAATTGTCGAGTCAGTCGAGTTGCGCGACAGTTGTATATTGTCGGTATTTTATTCCTTGGTACGCGACATGTGAGTGAATCACTGTCGGTACTTGGTTGTTTGTTATAGGTGTTGGATTGAAACAAGTGGGGGAGAAGCTTCGCTTCTCGTTTATGTTGGAGTTGTAAGATTATTGATTCAGTAGGCTGTTGTTGGCAACAGTACAAGCGTTGTTGGAGTTGTTATTTTCCGAATTGAAGGTGACTTGAAATTAAGACTTGACTGGTAATTGAGTTGGAACATCTTGAAGGAAGATGATTAGAGGTAATTGATGATTATTGGAGGAGAGGAAAATTAGAAAGTTGCAATGCATCAGCCTTGCTTGTGTGCTGCGAAGTTGTCAGTTGAGTAGCCTTGCGTCTCGGAAGAGGTTCAGCTGCAAGTTGCAAAGAGGATTGCGGTCGTAATGTTTCAGAAATCGTACTTCGGCGATGGTATGTGTTGCTCAAGTTATAAGAATGTTTGTAAGTGAAGAGATATGATAAGAGGCTGTTTGGAATGTGATCGAGTTGAAGAGAATGAGTTTTGGAATGAGATTTTCGTATGCAAAACGCAGGAAAATTGCTGAATAGCAGCAGAAATTCGAAAATTCATAACTGGAGTTCTGGACATCCGATTTGAGTTCCGTTTGAAGCTTCGGAAAGCTAACAAGATGAACTTTGTTATAAAAATGGTTGCAGAAGTTGTAACATAGGTTGACTTTGAATTACCAATGTAGAGGCGGTGAATTCAGAATCGACGAGAATAGTATAATGAGGTTGAGTGATTGGATTTGTGTTCCTGGTGTTTTGAGCTTCGGAAGAATATTCTAGAAGAAGGACACCGTAGTGAATTATTGAACTATGACGATGTTAATGAGTTTGGGTGCAAACTCGGAAAGGGACACTATTATGTAGTAATGACGGTTTATGCTTAAATATGATTTTCAACTAATATTGACAAATTTAGGACTTGATCACCCTAAATCTCTTGTTGGTAGTAGACGGAAATCATATAGATGGGATGAACTTGTTTTGTTACCTTAATGGTTTAAGATGTGATGAATACTAAGCCGTGAGAATAATCACCCACTATGTTGTGTGAACTTATGAAGAGGTGAGTATGAAAGAGTGCAACATGATGGAAAAATGACTTAAGATGGGTAATCAGAGTCGCACAGAGAAAGTGTGATGTGGAATAATGTTATGAGTACTACTCGTGGGAAGTGA
Source organism: Vicia villosa (assembly GCF_029867415.1). Classification (NCBI taxonomy): domain Eukaryota; kingdom Viridiplantae; phylum Streptophyta; class Magnoliopsida; order Fabales; family Fabaceae; genus Vicia; species Vicia villosa. Next base: position 7,795,143 of record NC_081184.1, on the reverse strand, counting down.
GGAATTAATATGTCAGGAGCCTACATAGAGAATATGTATCGATCTATGAGTTGGATTTAGAATCCAGTGAATGTAAGGATGTCGTGTCGGAGAATTATAAATCTTTCGAATAATTGTCGAGATGATGAATATGTTATTACGGTTGTACATAGTTAACGAGTGTGTATTCGGCGAAATTAAAACGAAGAGTTGATGCTATATGATGTTGTAATAATTTTGTGTTGTTATTGAGGTGATATTGTAGATTCCAGATATAATGAGGAATTACACTCTATGAAGGACGGAGTTGATTTAATTCTTAAAAGAGGGAGGGACTCAGTTGAGCTATTTTATAAGTAATGGTATATTGATGCTAATGAGTGTGACTATAATTACTTGTGTGTGTACTCGTTCTGATGGTTAAGATGTTTTAATAGATGTAGTAACTTTGGAAATTGTTTTTGAGTGCGAGTAAGTATTACTGAGTGGTAAATTGATACCATGAATGATGAAGAATGATTCTTGAATGAATAAGTAAAGAGAGTCGGAATCAGGTAAAACTCAGAAATCTATTTAGTATAGATGATTGTGATGAGTAATCAGAGTAGTGCGGAAAAAGCGGAATGTAACGTGTTAGATAATTGATGGTGTGACCTAAGAGGAGTCATATAATTGGAATTCAATGGTATAGGAATATGAGTATTGATTTTCTTGAAGGGAGCAGTTGGTGAAAAGTGTATCTAAGGTTGGTATGTTTGGTAGATGGAATGCATTCCTGTAGTGTTGATCAGTGTGATCATACTATGGATTGTGTAAGTGTACTACTCAATTGTTGAGCGTATTGTATATGTTGTACCTCAATGCTTTATTGTTAACCTTTTAGAGATATAGCGAGTTGTATACTTTTGGATGGTCAAATGCGACGTAAGAAATGAGATTTGAATGCATGAAACATGTTTCCTGTTGGTTATGTCTGATGAATTTTTGAGGATTGAATGATGGTAATATTAATTGGGAGCTGGAGTGTCAGGTGAAGGACTCTTATACGAGCTGGTCACTGTATGTTTTCGAGGACGAAAACTCTTTTAATGGGGGAGAGTTGTAACACCCGTATAATTTTAATATTAATTTAATTGGAATATTGAATTAATAATTAGAATTATCAAGGATTTTATGAAAATAAGGAAAAATAATGGTTTACGGCAATTGGGCCATGTGAGAAAATAGTAAAGGAGGGGGGTGAAGTATAGTAACGCTCTTTACTAAATTTTTATTATTATTTTCATAAAACATTTTGGAATTTGGGAAAAGAAGAAAGAACGTGAAAGAACAGAGCTTTTGGGGAACACGAAGAACCGAAGGAGAACTGAAGAGGGAGAGACCAAAGATTAAGCACTCTTGGCTAAGGTAAGGGGGTACTCCCTGGTTATCATCTATTATCGTGCTCTTAGATAATAATATTGATTAGGGATGTTGTTGAGTCAATTGGATTATATGTTAGGTTTGGGGAGGTTATGAATTGATGGATTATTGGTTGAATATGTGTTGTTTTGATGTGTGATGATGAATAATGATGCAATTGATGATTAACTTCCTGTATATGATGTTTAGATTCAGTTTGGACTCAGATTGGGTGAGATCGCAGGATCTGACGTAGACCTGAAAGTCTGTGAAATCGCCAGTTTGCGCCGCATTCCTATGTTGGCGCCGCGAAGGCGTACATGTTTTCTGGTTTCGCGCCGCGTGCATATTTTGCGCCGCGAACGCGTTTGTGTGGTTCTGGTCGCGCCGCGAACCTTGGTTGCGCCGCGTGCTGTAGCGATAGTTATTTTCTTGGGAAATTTAAATGATGTGTAACTTTCGAACCATAGGTCTGTTTTTAGTGTCGTTTTGAGTATGATGAATCTTATGAGATAGCCTGCGTTTTTAAATGATGGAATGAGGTGTGAATCCAATTATTTTTAAATATGATTTTATTTCTTGGTGAATGATGTATTGCACATATATGTGATGAGATGTGTTAAATACATGTTATGTTGAAATATTAATCATGTGACGATTTGTTTAATTAGATGATGTATTGTTGACATATATGATGAAATGTGACAATATAAGACGTTGCTTTGAAAAACATTATGATGTGATGATTTGTTGAGAATTATATGATGATGATTGATTTGTCTTGGAATGATGTGGATACATGTGTGTCCTTCTTACTGATGATGTTGATTGGTGTGGACACATGTATGTTCTTTAACGATGATGATGATGATGATTGATTGTATTTGAATGATGTTAATGTATATAAACATACTTTGATGATGACGATGATGATGATGAAATGGGTATTTGATGATGTTACTCATTATACTTGACGATGTTATAAGTATGTTGTATATGTTGCATTCATTCATGTTCATTGATGTCACTGTATCCATAAGGGTGTGTTGGATCCGTGTAGGGCGTGATTCCCATTGTGTAGAATGTGTGCTGGCAGGGCCGTATCTTGATGATGTTGGGTCGGTCATGGGTTATTCCCATTTGATGAGGTTGATACCACATGCATAGTGTTAGTTCATACATATGCATACTTTTATAATATGATTGGAAGTATTCCAGTGTTATAAATATTGATGATGTGTTGGTTGCGTGTTTTGTTGAATTAATGTTGAGTATGATTGTCTGTTTGAAAGATGTGTTCTGTTGACGTTTGTGTAAACGATGGATGTTCCTGATAATTTGAATATGATGAAATTGGGTGAATAATATAACTATGATGTGTTGTTATTTAAGATGCAATAACATTTGTTAACTGTGGTGAGACTCACCCTTACTGTTGACATTTTCAGATTGAGGATAGCTGCTTTCGACTTGGTGAGGATTTGCTCATAAGTCAGTGTATTAGTGTAGCGTCGGGTGTCATGCTCTGATATTGTAACACTGGGGGAACGCTAGTATAGAGTTTATGAGGATACTCTATCGTGTTGTTATTGTATTAATTCGGTGGGATAATGCATAGATGATGTTATGCTTATCCGTATGATTAATTTTCCATTGTGTTAACATGAGATGTTTATGTATTATGATGAATTGTTCCTTAGTGAAAGCATGACAATGAATTTATGATGATTTGGTTAAATTGAATTGTGGCACACTTGTTGTCATGTTTTACTCTGAATTATTTTATAAATTTCAGCGGGGTTTAGAAGGGTGTTACAATAGTGGTATCAGAGCAGGTCGGTCCGTACGGCCAATTGTCGAGTCAGTCGAGTTGCGCGACAGTTGTATATTGTCGGTATTTTATTCCTTGGTACGCGACATGTGAGTGAATCACTGTCGGTACTTGGTTGTTTGTTATAGGTGTTGGATTGAAACAAGTGGGGGAGAAGCTTCCCTTCTCGTTTATGTTGGAGTTGTAAGATGATTGATTCAGTAGGCTGTTGTTGGCAACAGTACAAGCGTTGTTGGAGTTGTTATTTTCCGAATTGAAGGTGACTTGAAATTAAGACTTGACTGGTAATTGAGTTGGAACATCTTGAAGGAAGATGATTAAAGGTAATTGATGATTATTGGAGGAGAGGAAAATTAGAAAGTTGCAATGCATCAGCCTTGCTTGTGTGCTGCGAAGTTGTCAGTTGAGTAGCCTTGCGTCTCGGAAGAGGTTCAGCTGCAAGTTGCAAAGAGGATTGCGGTCGTAATGTTTCAGAAATCGTACTTCGGCGATGGTATGTGTTGCTCAAGTTATAAGAATGTTTGTAAGTGAAGAGATATGATAAGAGGCTGTTTGGAATGTGATCGAGTTGAAGAGAATGAGTTTTGGAATGAGATTTTCGTATGCAAAACGCAGGAAAATTGCTGAATAGCAGCAGAAATTCGAAAATTCATAACTGGAGTTCTGGACATCCGATTTGAGTTCCGTTTGAAGCTTCGGAAAGCTAACAAGATGAACTTTGTTATAAAAATGGTTGCAGAAGTTGTAACATAGGTTGACTTTGAATTACCAATGTAGAGGCGGTGAATTCAGAATCGACGAGAATAGTATAATGAGGTTGAGTGATTGGATTTGTGTTCCTGGTGTTTTGAACTTCGGAAGAATATTCTAGAAGAAGGACACCGTAGTGAATTATTGAACTATGACGATGTTAATGAGTTTGGGTGCAAACTCGGAAAGGGACACTATTATGTAGTAATGACGGTTTATGCTTCAATATGATTTTCAACTAATATTGACAAATTTAGGACTTGATCACCCTAAATCTCTTGTTGGTAGTAGACGGAAATCATATAGATGGGATGAACTTGTTTTGTTACCTTAATGGTTTAAGATGTGATGAATACTAAGCCGTGAGAATAATCACCCACTATGTTGTGTGAACTTATGAAGAGGTGAGTATGAAAGAGTGCAACATGATGGAAAAATGACTTAAGATGGGTAATCAGAGTCGCACAGCGAAAGTGTGATGTGGAATAATGTTATGAGTACTACTCGTGGGAAGTGAGGAATTAATATGTCAGGAGCCTACATAGAGAATATGTATCGATCTATGAGTTGGATTTAGAATCCAGTGGATGTAAGGATGTCGTGTCGGAGAATTATAAATCTTTCGAATAATTGTCGAGATGATGAATATGTTATTACGGTTGTACATAGTTAACGAGTGTGTATTCGGCGAAATTAAAACGAAGAGTTGATGCTATATGATGTTGTAATAATTTTGTGTTGTTATTGAGGTGATATTGTAGATTCCAGATATAATGAGGAATTACACTCTATGAAGGACGGAGTTGATTTAATTCTTAAAAGAGGGAGGGACTCAGTTGAGCTATTTTATAAGTAATGGTATATTGATGCTAATGAGTGTGACTATAATTACTTGTGTGTGTACTCGTTCTGATGGTTAAGATGTTTTAATAGATGTAGTAACTTTGGAAATTGTTTTTGAGTGCGAGTAAGTATTACTGAGTGGTAAATTGATACCATGAATGATGAAGAATGATTCTTGAATGAATAAGTAAAGAGAGTCGGAATCAGGTAAAACTCAGAAATCTATTTAGTATAGATGATTGTGATGAGTAATCAGAGTAGTGCGGAAAAAGCGGAATGTAACGTGTTAGATAATTGATGGTGTGACCTAAGAGGAGTCATATAATTGGAATTCAATGGTATAGGAATATGAGTATTGATTTTCTTGAAGGGAGCAGTTGGTGAAAAGTGTATCTAAGGTTGGTATGTTTGGTAGATGGAATGCATTCCTGTAGTGTTGATCAGTGTGATCATACTATGGATTGTGTAAGTGTACTACTCAATTGTTGAGCGTATTGTATATGTTGTACCTCAATGCTTTATTGTTAACCTTTTAGAGATATAGCGAGTTGTATACTTTTGGATGGTCAAATGCGACGTAAGAAATGAGATTTGAATGCATGAAACATGTTTCCTGTTGGTTATGTCTGATGAATTTTTGAGGATTGAATGATGGTAATATTAATTGGGAGCTGGAGTGTCAGGTGAAGGACTCTTATACGAGCTGGTCACTGTATGTTTTCGAGGACGAAAACTCTTTTAATGGGGGAGAGTTGTAACACCCGTATAATTTTAATATTAATTTAATTGGAATATTGAATTAGTAATTAGAATTATCAAGGATTTTATGAAAATAAGGAAAAATAATGGTTTACGGCAATTGGGCCATGTGAGAAAATAGTAAAGGAGGGGGGTGAAGTATAGTAACGCTCTTTACTAAATTTTTATTATTATTTTCATAAAACATTTTGGAATTTGGGAAAAGAAGAAAGAACGTGAAAGAACAGAGCTTTTGGGGAACACGAAGAATCGAAGGAGAACTGAAGAGGGAGAGACCAAAGATTAAGCACTCTTGGCTAAGGTAAGGGGGTACTCCCTGGTTATCATCTATTATCGTGCTCTTAGATAATAATATTGATTATGAAGGATAGAAAAACACTTAGAAAGGGGGGGGGGGTTTGAATAAGTGTGACTTTAAAAACTAGGACGATAAAAATAAAATGCACAGTTATTTTTATCCTGGTTCGTTGTTAACTAAACTACTCCAGTCCACCCCCGCAGAGATGATTTACCTCAACTGAGGATTTAATCCACTAATCGCACGGATTACAATGGTTTTCCACTTAGTCAGCAACTAAGTCTTCCAGAGTCTTCTGATCACACACTGATCACTCCAGGAACAACTGCTTAGATACCCTCTAAGACTTTCTAGAGTATACTGATCCACACGATCACTCTAGTTACAACCTGCTTAGATAACCTCTAAGACTTCCTAGAGTATTCTGATCCACACGATCACTCTAGTTCCTTACAACTTAATGTAATCAATTCAAGAGTATTACAATTGCTTCTTAAAAGCTATAATCACAAACTGTGATATTTCTCTTAACGTTTAAGCTTAATCTCACTAATATATTACAACAGCAATGTAGTGAGCTTTGATGAAGATGAAGATTCTGAGCTTTGAGTTTAACAGCGTTTCAGCAAGTTAATTTGAATAATCTTGTGCAGAGTTGTTAACCTTGCTTCTCATCAGAACTTCATATTTATAGGCGTTGAGAAGATGACCGTTGAGTGCATTTAATGCTTTGCGTGTTCCGTACAGCATCGCATTTAATGTTATACGCTTTTGTGAACTACCTCGAGCCTTGTTCACGCTGTGTCTACTGACGTTGCCTTTAATAGCTTTAACGTTCCTTTTGTCAGTCAGCGTAGCCTGCCACTTGTACTTCCTTCTGATCTGATGTTTGTGAATACAACGTTTGAATATCATCAGAGTCAAACAGCTTGGTGCATCGCATCTTCTGATCTTCTGACCTTGAAGTGCTTCTGAGCGTGATACCATCTTCTGAGCTTCAGTGCTTCTGATCTCATGTTCTTCTGATGCTTCCATAGACCCATGTTCTGATTCTGCTTCGACCATCTTCTGATGTCTTGCCAGACCATGTTCTGATGTTGCATGCTGAACCTTTTGAGACAAAGCTTCTGAGCGCTGAATTATGCATACTCTTTATATATTTCCTGAAAAGGAAATTGCATTGGATTAGAGTACCATATTATCTTAAGCAAAATTCATATTATTGTTATCATCAAAACTAAGATAATTGATCAGAACAAATCTTGTTCTAACAATCTCCCCCTTTTTGATGATGACAAAAACATATATAAATGATATGAATTTGCGATCAGAAAGAGCAGACGGCAAAAAGACAAATTACACAGCTATAGCATAAGCATATGAATATGTCTCCCCCTGAGATTAACAATCTCCCCCTGAGATAAATAATCTCCCCCTGAAATAAATACTCGAAGAACTTTAATAAAAGACTTCCCTGATTATTTCGGTAGAGACGATCACATAAGCTTCTGCCTTTAGAGAATTCATAGCTTCTGACTTCTGCTTCCATTGGACAGCTTCAGAACTAGAATTCCTTTAGATCCTTAGAACACTCACAGCTTCTGATTCCTGCTTCCATCTAGGACAGCTTCAGAACTTGAATTTCTTTGATCTTCAGAACACTCACAGCTTCTGATTTCTGCTTCCATCTAGGACAGCTTCAGAACTTGAATTTCTTTGATCCTCAGAACATTCACAGCTTCTGATTTCTGCTTCCATTCAGGACAGCTTCAGAACTTGAGTTTTCTGGATCTTTTAGAACATTCACATCTTCTGATTTCTGCTTCCCTCGGATAGCTTCAGAACTTTGAATGTCTACCAACATCACTTCATGCTAGATTTGTATCAGAGCATTGTTGAATGTACCAGAGCATCATCAGAGCATCTCTACATCCTGAAATGTTACTGAACAGAAACTAAACGACAAAAGTCAGCATGAACGAGTCAGAACATAAAATGTTTATTAAAACACATGATATGTATCAGAGCCATATATATATCAGAGCTATATAGGCTAAAATAATGTATCAGAGCAGATAGAATTTTGTCAAAGCAAATAGACAAATATGGATCAAATTCTATTATCCGTGCTTCTGATTCATTCTTCTTTCTTGCTTCTGATATCTGAAGCTTGATAGCACTCAGCTTGCTTCAGTTTCCAAGAGCTTATTCTTTTTACAGAATAACACTTCTTATGGTTTTGCTTCTTGTGTTTGCTTTGAAGATTCTCTTCAATTCTTTATACCTGCAAAACACTTAAACCATATAGAACTTGCAGTTCTTGTTAGTAAATGTGTGGGAGCTTTACCCAGCAACTGATAGATTAATCAAATCATTTATCATTTATCTTCTCCCCCTTTTTGTCATAACATCAAAAAGAATATTTCAAAAGATTCAGATGTATAAGACGACAAAGAAAATTACTGGAATGTAAAAGCAAAGAAACTTTTTCATTGATAATTCAAAACAAAGATTACAAACTGGAATGCAGGAAGGAACAGATGCAACAAGGAAGGAAAACTACTAAGACAAAAGGACTAAGATCCTAGCCTATGCAAAATCCGTGCCAGAACATCATGAATCCCGTCAGTGCTTGTAGTTTGCCTTGCCATGAAGGAGCGAAACTCAGCATTGGCTGCTTCTTGCGCGTCCAAACGCGAAGCCAGCATAGCTTGATTCAGATGAAGAGCTTCCAAGGTCTCCCACCGAGCTGAGGTTCCACCAGAAGAAGAGGCACCTGAATTTCTGCCAAGAGGCACAGCAATCTCAGCAGGGTGATCTTGTGGAAGATCGTCAGCTTGTGCATCTTCCATTTCCTCATCTGAGTCTGACTCAGAAGTAGCTTTAGCATATTCTGGTTCAGGCAGCTCAGAAGTTCCAACTTCCAACGCTTGAAGAATAGCTGCTAGGTTTGTTGGAGGAGTAGGACCAGCAACTCCAGCACGATAGACCACTACTGGAAAGACCATGTGAGGTGCCTTTTTAGAAGGGTTCATTCTGAACCAGTTAAACAGCCACTGAACATCTCCAGTCAGCACAGGAAACCAAGGTTTCCACACCACGATGTCTCTGCAGAGATTTTCTTCTTCCATCTCTTCTGCAGGTATCTTCTTCTCAAGAACGCTTCTGTTCCTGATGAGGTGTTGATGGCTGCTTTCACCAACTTCCAACCGAAAACCTCGAGGACCAGGAGCTTCAGACAGGATCCTTCTCTGAGTGTCTGTAGCCTTAGCCAGGAAGTCCTGAAGAAAGGTATCCCAAAGGTTGCTCGTAGCATACTCATCCAGATGGTTAAGGTAAGCAGCACCCAGAATCTCCAACCAGCCATTTACATCAGAATGTAAAAGCTCCAGAAAAGATTGAGTGGTAGGGGTTGGAGGGATGACAGTGAACCTGGAGTCAGGAAGAACAACACTATAGGGATTAGGTGTTCTGGTGGGAAAAGGGTGTGAGAGAGGTGAAGAAATATCTGATGTATGGGTTAAGGGAGAGGAAGGGTTAGATGAGGAGGAAGTTGAGTCTTGAAGGTAGAAAGATGAGGAAGAAGATGGAGATGATGGAGGGCTTTCACCAGGGGGTTGAAACACACGTCTAGAATAGTTTCCAGAAAACTTTGCTTCGATTGAATTCACCTTGAGAGGGTCATAGGTGATCTTTATCTTTTTGGGTTTGGTTTCTGGTTCATCAGTTGCCTTTCTCTTTTGTTTACGATCATTATCTTGATTCCCAGAGTTTGACGATGGATTCATGATGAAGTTGCAGATATTGGAAACTGCTAGGGTTTGTGATATGAATGCAAAGAGAAAGAACTAAAACGAAACTGAATGCAAAGTGAGAGAAATATAAGAGGGAAAAGAACCGTTTTGAAGAATATAAAAAGAAAACTGAAAGAAAGTAAATGATGAAAAGCATTTAATGTTACGTGACGTGAGGAGAGATAATAATGACAAAAGACATGATTTGCACAGTTACCTAAGTAGACGTCCCCTCAACTGCACGCACGCTCGTCCAGGAATAGTGAACACGTGTTTACCATCTGGATAGCCAGTTACAACTGTTTTGCTTTTAAAGAGATTCTGAGTCAATTTAGACAATAAAACGTTAGAAATAACTGAATCACAATTTCTAATTGATTTCAATCAGAACTTCTCATCTTCTCATCCTGGACTTGTTTCTGACGACCCATTTTGTACTGACTATATTGAATCCATCTGGTCTAGGAACAAGATCCCAAACATCATTCCTTGTAAACTGATTCAGTTCTTCTTGCATAGCAATTATCCAATCTGGATCTTCTAGAGCATGATCAACAGAAGTTGGCTCGATCAAAGATACAAGACCTAATTGACAGTCTGCATTGTTCTTAAGGAATGCTCTTGTTCTGATTGGATCATCCTTCTTTCCAAGAATGACATCTTCTGAATGACCAGAAATGAGTCTGGATGATCTTCTGACAGATGGTTCTTCAGAAATGCTTAGATTGTCCAGAGAAGCTGATACTTGATCTTCAGATTCTTTGCTTCTGAGAAGCTCTGCTTCTGATGCGTTGCTTCTTGGCTCAACAACTTCTGATATGTCAATATCATAATCTGCAAAATTATCAAACTGCTTTGGTTTTTCAGAACCAAGCTTATCATCAAACCTGATATTGATTGATTCTTCCACAATCAATGTTTCAGTATTGTATACTCTGTAGCCTCTTGAGCGTTCAGAATATCCAAGAAGGAAACATTTTTGAGCTTTGGAATCAAACTTACCAAGATGATCTTTAGTGTTCAGAATAAAACATACACATCCAAAAGGATGGAAATATGAAATGTTGGGCTTTTTATTCTTCCACAATTCATAGGGAGTCTTATTTAGAATAGGTCTGATAGAGATTCTATTATGAATATAGCATGCAGTGTTTATTGCTTCTGCCCAGAAATGCTTAGCCATATTGGTTTCATTGATCATGGTTCTGGCCATTTCTTGCAGAGTCCTATTCTTTCGTTCTACAACTCCATTTTGCTGTGGAGTTCTAGGACAAGAGAAATCATGGGCAATACCATTCTCTTTGAAGAATTCTTCAAAGGATCTGTTCTCAAATTCACCACCATGATCACTTCTGACCTTTATGATTTTACACTCTTTTTCAGATTGAATCTGAATGCAGAAATCAAAGAACACTGAATGAGTCTCATCCTTGTGTTTCAAGAATTTTACCCACGTCCAGCGACTATAATCATCTACGATGACTAATCCATATTTCTTTCCTCTGACAGATGCTGTTTTGACTGGGCCAAACAGATCAATGTGCAGGAGTTCTAATGGCCTTGAGGTAGAAACAACATTCTTGGACTTGAATGCAGGTTTGGAGAACTTGCCCTTCTGACATGCTTCACAAAGAGCATCTGATTTGAATTTCAGATTAGGGAGTCCTCTGACAAGATCCAGTTTGTTAATTTGAGAAATCTTTCTCAAATTAGCATGACCTAATCTTCTGTGCCAGACCCACTGCTCTTCAGAAACAGACATAAGACAAGTCACCTTCTGACTCATAAGATCTTGCAGATCTGTCTTATAAATGTTATTCTTCCTCTTGCCTGTAAATAGGATTGAGCCATCCTTCTGATTTACAGCCTTGCAGTACTTTTGATTAAAGATTATATCATAACCATTGTCACTCAATTGACTGATAGATAAGAGGTTATGTGTTAATCCTTCTACAAGAAGTACATTAGAAATGGAAGGAGAGTTACCAGACTTTATAGTTCCAGAGCCAATTATCTTGCCCTTCTGATCTCCTCCAAACTTGACTTCTCCTCCATACTTAAACACCAGGTCTTGGAACATAGACCTTCTTCCTGTCATGTGTCGTGAGCATCCAGAGTCCAGGTACCATGACATGTTGTGCTGTGTCCTTTTTGCAGCCAAGGATATCTGCAATAGGAATAATCTTATCCTTAGGTACCCACATTTTCTTGGGTCCTTTCTTGTTAGTTCTCCTCAAGTTCTGATTGAACTTAGGTTTAACATTGTAAGCAATAGGAGGAACAGCATGATAATTTTTAATGTGAGTCTCATGATATTTCCTAGGTTGTGTTACATGCTTTTTGGTGTGTGTTATGTGAAAACTTTGAGCATGTGTAGTGTGCCTAATATCATGGGAGTGGCCATACTTGAACTGATCATACAATGGCTTGTATGTGAGTTTCATTTCATCAACAGGTTCAAGTTTGTATGGGGTTTCACCCTCATAACCAATGCCAACTCTTTTGTTTCCAGACACGGCATATATCATAGAAGCTAGCTGACTTCTGCCAATACTTCTAGATAAGAACTTCCTGAAACTTAAATCATATTCTTTCAGAATATGGTTTAGACTAGGAGTGGATTTTTCTGAATCAGAAGGAGATCCAACATTATTGGATAATTTTAAAAGTTTTTCTTTTAATTCAGAATTCTCCAACTCAAGCTTCTTTGTTTCAAATTCAAATAGCTTTTTCAGCTTTTTGTATTTGATACAAATCTGAGACTTGGATTCCAGAAGTTCAGTTAACCCGGAAACTAACTCATCTCTAGTAAGTTCAGAAAATACCTCTTCAGAATCTGATTCTGATGTAGATTCTGATCCGTCATCTTCTGTCGCCATCAGCGCACAGTTAGCCTGCTCATCTTCAGAGTCTGAATCATCTTCTGACTCATCCCAGGTTGCCATAAGACCTTTCTTCTTATGAAACTTCTTCTTGGGATTTTCCTTCTGAAGTTTTGGACATTCATTCCTGAAGTGTCCTGGCTCATTGCATTCATAGCACATGACCTTCTTTTTGTCAGATCTTCTGTCATCAGAAGATTCTCCATGTTCAAATCTCTTTGAACTTATGAAGCCTCTGAACTTCCTTTGCTTGCTCTTCCAGAGTTGGTTTACCCTTCTGGAGATCATGGATAGTTCATCTTCTTCTTCAGATTCTGATTCTTTAGGATCTTCTTCTCTAGCCTGAAAAGCATTAGTGCATTTCTTGATATTAGATTTTAATGCAATAGACTTACCTTTCTTTTGAGGCTCATTTGCGTCCAGCTCAATTTCATGGCTTCTCAAGGCACTGATCAGCTCTTCCAGAGAAACTTCATTCAGATTCTTTGCAATCTTGAATGCAGTCACCATAGGACCCCATCTTCTGGGTAAGCTTTTGATGATCTTCTTTACATGATCAGCCTTGGTGTATCCTTTGTCAAGAACTCTCAATCCAGCAGTAAGAGTTTGAAATCTTGAAAACATCTTTTCAATGTCTTCATCATCCTCCGTCTTGAAGGCTTCATACTTCTGGATTAAAGCAAGAGCTTTAGTCTCCTTGACTTGAGCATTTCCTTCATGAGTCATTTTCAAGGACTCATATATATCATAGGCCGTTTCCCTGTTTGATATTTTCTCATACTCAGCATGAGATATAGCACTCAGCAAAACAGTTCTGCATTTATGATGATTCCTGAAAAGCTTCTTTTGATCATCACTCATTTCTTGCCTTGTCAGCTTTACGCCACTGGCATTTACTGGATGTTTGTAACCATCCATCAGAAGATCCCATAGATCACCTTCTAGACCAAGAAAGTAACTTTCCAGTTTATCCTTCCAGTATTCAAAGTTTTCACCATCAAATACCGGCGGTCTAGTATAACCATTGTTACCGTTGTGTTGCTCAGCAGAGCCAGATGTAGATGTAGATTTTTCAGTTCCATCAGCCATCTTTTACTGAAGCGTTTTTCTCTTCCTGAATCTTTTCTAAACACGGTTAAGTGCTTGCACCTTAGAACCGGCGCTCTGATGCCAATTGAAGGATAGAAAAACACTTAGAAAGGGGGGGGGGGGTTTGAATAAGTGTGACTTTAAAAACTAGGACGATAAAAATAAAATGCACAGTTATTTTTATCCTGGTTCGTTGTTAACTAAACTACTCCAGTCCACCCCCGCAGAGATGATTTACCTTAACTGAGGATTTAATCCACTAATCGCACGGATTACAATGGTTTTCCACTTAGTCAGCAACTAAGTCTTCCAGAGTCTTCTGATCACACACTGATCACTCCAGGAACAACTGCTTAGATACCCTCTAAGACTTTCTAGAGTATACTGATCCACACGATCACTCTAGTTACAACCTGCTTAGATAACCTCTAAGACTTCCTAGAGTATTCTGATCCACACGATCACTCTAGTTCCTTACAACTTAATGTAATCAATTCAAGAGTATTACAATTGCTTCTTAAAAGCTATAATCACAAACTGTGATATTTCTCTTAACGTTTAAGCTTAATCTCACTAATATATTACAACAGCAATGTAGTGAGCTTTGATGAAGATGAAGATTCTGAGCTTTGAGTTTAACAGCGTTTCAGCAAGTTAATTTGAATAATCTTGTGCAGAGTTGTTAACCTTGCTTCTCATCAGAACTTCATATTTATAGGCGTTGAGAAGATGACCGTTGAGTGCATTTAATGCTTTGCGTGTTCCGTACAGCATCGCATTTAATGTTATACGCTTTTGTCAACTACCTCGAGCCTTGTTCACGCTGTGTCTACTGACGTTGCCTTTAATAGCTTTAACGTTCCTTTTGTCAGTCAGCGTAGCCTGCCACTTGTACTTCCTTCTGATCTGATGTTTGTGAATACAACGTTTGAATATCATCAGAGTCAAACAGCTTGGTGCATCGCATCTTCTGATCTTCTGACCTTGAAGTGCTTCTGAGCGTGATACCATCTTCTGAGCTTCAGTGCTTCTGATCTCATGTTCTTCTGATGCTTTCATAGACCCATGTTCTGATTCTGCTTCGACCATCTTCTGATGTCTTGCCAGACCATGTTCTGATGTTGCATGCTGAACCCTTTGAGACACATCTTCTGAGCGCTGAATTATGCATACTCTTTATATATTTCCTGAAAAGGAAATTGCATTGGATTAGAGTACCATATTATCTTAAGCAAAATTCATATTATTGTTATCATCAAAACTAAGATAATTGATCAGAACAAATCTTGTTCTAACAGATTAGGGATGTTGTTGAGTCAATTGGATTATATGTTAGGTTTGGGGAGGTTATGAATTGATGGATTATTGGTTGAATATGTGTTGTTTTGATGTGTGATGATGAATAATGATGCAATTGATGATTAACTTCCTGTATATGATGTTTAGATTCAGTTTGGACTCAGATTGGGTGAGATCGCAGGATCTGACGTAGACCTGAAAGTCTGTGAAATCGCCAGTTTGCGCCGCATTCCTATGTTGGCGCCGCGAAGGCTGTCGCACGCTCGCGAAAAATGAACAGACAGAGTCGCCACTAACATATCTATCCTAAAAGGAAAGGAACGTCAGCAAACCTAAAACGAATAAGAACGAGGTCTTATGACCAAAGATAGGGTACGGAAGTCGGTTACGCGAGGGGAAGGTGCTAGCACCCCTCGCGCCCATCGTACTCGATGGTATCCACCTATGTTTGTTGCTATCTAAAGGGTGTGTACTATAAATCTAAAGCTTAATTACTAAGGGAATGCATGCAAATGAATGAAAAAGAAACACGGGGAAAATAAGGTTTTTAAATAATTGTGCTCGCTTAGGCCCCGCGACCTAATGCCTACGTATCCTTTTCAGGAATCAGAGCGTCGTAGTTCGGCTCTTTAGTTTTGTTTGTTTTTGTGTTTTTTAGTGGACGAAGTTACATTCACACTCCGCTGCTCGACCTCTGGAGTCTTAAGCTGGGAATGGAGCGGAAATAACATGTCCGATTAGAAGAAAGAATGCCCTGAAGGCAGGAGAAAGAATGCCTCTGAGGCAAGAGATGAAGAAGAGATTTTGAGCGTTTCGAGGAAATCCCTTAAGCAAGGGAAACTCGAGTTGCTCTTTGGTTTGTGTTTTTTAGAGTGGGAACTTACGCCTGAATGGAACCCTTAAGCAAGGGAGCTCCAAGCACTCGAACATCCCTTAAGCAAGGGAAGTTACAAGCTTCCATTCCCTTTTTATTGGTCAAAGTATTTATTAGTCATTTTTTATGAGTCGTTTTCTTGGTATTTTTTATGGGAATTAAATCAAGTAGTTGTTAAGTATTTTAAAGTTGAAAAGGAAAAGAAACTAGCCTAAATGAAGGGAATTTCTACCTAATGTTATCATGGTTTCTACCTAAGGTTAGGAATAAAAGAAACATGAGAATAAAGTCACAAATAGAAGTCAATAGTGAGTAACACAATGGTACAAAAATTGGCATACAAGCATATAGTAACAAGTCAAAAATATAGTACAAAAATGATGTAAAATACTACTATTTTTATATTGATTTTTATGAGAGAAATTGAATTACAAGTCAAGCAAAAAGGATTAAAACAATAGCCTAAAACTAATATTTTTTATGAGCATTTTTATGTGAAAAATTATGTCTACGTCTAAAAATTAGTAAGAAAAGTTAGCAATTTAATTACCCAAAGAAATGGTATAAAAACTAATTAGAACAATGAATTCAATTAATTAAAAATGTAAGGAACCAGGGAGGTGTAATTCTGAATTACATGGTGTGATAAGTAAGTCTGGGCGCAGGGTCCAAAGAACCGGCCCAAAGGATTGTTTTTGTTACAGAATTCAGAATTCATTTGCAAGAAAAGAACACTGGGCCCTGGGGGTATGGCAATAGCGATCAGGCCCAGCAGAATTTTGTATAGTTTCTTCAGCCAAAACAAAGCGTGACACCGGGCCTCAGGAAGTGCGACTAACAGTTATGGCCCAGTACAATTGATCCTCATTTGTTATTACAAAAATAATAATAAAAAGAAATTAATTAATAAAAGAAAATGATAAATGAAATTGGGAAATTAGGGTTATGTGGCTATTCAGATTCGTTCATCCTCTACCCTTCAGACTCATTCTCTCCTCTTTCGCTCAAACGCGACGGCGTCGATCAATCCTTCTCCTCCGATTAAATAGAATCCAAACGCCACCGTGAACCTTCTGATCACCGTCACAACCTCCTCTTCTAATTCTTAATCCTAATTTCTCCGTTCAAAATTCAATGAATCCCTAATCGCAGCATTTAGAAGAACCCTAGAGATTAAGCGTCTCAAACTCCTAATTTCCACATCACATGATTCGGCGCACGCAGAATGATGGAGATTTGGAGACATACCTGAAATGACGATCGATTGCTGAGAGTGGAGAAAACCGGAGAAAAGATTTCGAGCGATGGGATGCCAAAACAGAGATGAGCGCGAGCAAATGGAAGAAAATCCAGGTAAACCTCTATATGAATCTCGTGCTTTGAATTGTTTCCGCTTCGTCTTCCTCTTTTCTCTTTTTTGAATTTCTGCTTCTGTGAATGTCGAGTAATCGATTCTGCAAGTGCGTCTTGAAGATAATGAAGGTTGAAAGCTGCGTGTGAATGATGAAGATGATGAAGAAATCGTGAAGCGAATTGTGGAGTTCAGAGATGTTGTTTTTCGGTTTAAGAAAATAATGCCACAGAGGAAAATATCGGCTGAGTCGCGGATCGGTACGCTTTCTTTAAGACGTTTCGTGGTACTGCCAGATTTATGCAAAGCAGCTCGTAAATACCCACGGCGCCTCCAGGATAAAACAGCTCGTTTCAATACGATTCACACTTGCACGTGTGATGAATCGTTCTAAATGATACACCTTCTGATGGTAAAAACCAGTCTCAGTATCTGGAGTAAATCCAGTCGAAAATGAAAAGAATATTTAAAAAGATGAAGCAGAGTAAGGGAGAGAGGAAAGAACTCGGGTATGAATTCTGGAGTACAGAACAAGTGACTGAGGGAAATGTATTTATAGGCAAAAGGATCCACCCGCATGGACCAAATCGTGGGCGAAAATAGTGGGAGAGTTGAACCGGCCCAGTCAAAGTAACCGTTATTCACTTGGTCAGACTTGGAGGACAAGTAAACCTAGTCAAAATCTAGGTTAAGACTTGGTCTAAGGACACGTCCCCAATTCGTATTATTTAATATTAAATATTAATTAATTCCTTATTTAATAGTATTTAATTTTTACCGAATTAATTAATTATTCAATGATAATTAATTTCCATTAATTCGGGTTCCAAAAAATTAATTCATGTAGACCGAACCGAACCGAACCGAGCCGAGCCGAGCCGAGCCGGCCGGCCGGACGGACGGCGGCGGCGGCGCGCGCGCGTGTGTGTGTCTTCTTGGCATATTGGTGTGTCCTCACTCCTTTATAAAATTGTAGGTGCCCTTGGGCCCAACAACAATTGTTCAAGTTGGAATATATATACACTACTAATATTTGTGTTCCCTCCAATGTGGGACTTAAATGAACCTTTTCAAATTCATCTCTATATTAGCTCTTACTTGTGTTCATTTATTGCTCATTTAATGTCAATAAATCTTTCCAACTCTTCCTCCAAGTTATCATCATTCCAAGTTCCAACAATCCCCCACTTGAATTTAAAAGGTGATTTTAGAAGTACGTTAAACGTTTCTAAGACTATGCATAAGCAAAGGTGTCTACGACTTGAACCTTTGCGTAGCAAGTAAGATTCCGATTCAACAAGAGTGACACTATTGTCTTGAACTCTATCTCAGACATCAGACCCGCACATAACCTTTTCCCGGTTTAGTGAAGGCTCTAGGAATTCTGCCTCGAAATTCCATAGGAACCGGCCTCAGTTCCACAATCACATAGGTGAATCTATCAAGAGTACTCCTGTAGCCTAGGTACCCCCTCATATAGAGTATAGATTTCATTAAGAGTTTCTATTATCTCATCCTCTTATCACTTCAGGATTCATGCTTCTTTTAATTTAGTTTAGCATGATCGTCGCATATCACTCACAACTTGTTATTACCCATTGAACCTATTTCTTGGGATCTCCAGTCAATTAGGTCGGGTTACCATCATGAGCGACTCACATTCCTATAGGCATTAGTCCCATCTTATATGATGTATTATAGACTTTCTCTCTAGCTAATTCTTTCGTCAAAGAATCTGCTAAGTTTTCATCAGTGCGTACATGATCCACTCTCACAGCTCCTTTAGAGATACAGTCTCTAACAGTGCTGTGCTTTCTTCTAATTTGACGTCTTTTACCATTATAATAACGGTTCTCTATTTTTCCCACAAAGGAATCTCAGCTAGCAAGCATCTTAACCAACTTGCTTCTTCACTAGCATTTGCTAATGCTATCATTTCAGACTCCATCGTGGATTGAGCCAGTATAGTCTGTTTCTTTGATTTCCAAGATACAGCTCCTCCGGCTATGTTGAATACATAGCCACTAGTAGCTTTGGAATCATCTGATAAAGTATTCCAATCTGCATCACTGTATCCTTCAAGTACTGCAGGAAATCTCTGATAATGTAGACCGAGGTTCATTGTCTTTTTAAGGTACCGCATGACTCGCTCAATAGCTCGCCAATGCTCATTACTCGGTCTACTTGTAAACCTACACAACAATCCTACAACATATGCAATGTCTGGTCTAGTACAATCAGTGGCATACCTAAGACTGCCAATGATGCTTGCATATTCTGCCTGTCTGACACTTTCACCAGTGTTCTTAAACAGTTTCATACTTGGATCGTATGGTGTACTTGATGGTTTACATTCAAAATAGTTATATTTCTTTAGGATCTTTTCCACGTAGTGTGATTGATCCAAAGAAATTCCTCGTTCAGTTTTTGTGATCTTGATGCCAAGAATCACACTCGCTTCTCCGAGGTCTTTCATATCAAAGTTGTTGCACAACAATGATTTCATAGCGTTAACGGCATGAATGTTTGATCCAAATATGAGTAGGTCGTCTACGTATAGACAGATGATAGTGCAAATGCGATTCTCAGATTTGTAATAAACGCATTTGTCACTTTCATTCACTTTATACCCATTCGATATCATTAAGTTATCAAACTTTTCATGCCATTGCTTAGGAGCTTGTTTTAATCCATACAAGGATTTATCTAACTTACAGACCTTGTTCTCTTGTCCATGGATCACAAAACCTTCAGGTTGTTCCATATAGATTTCTTCTTCTAAGTCACCGTTTAGAAAAGCTGTTTTTACATCCATTTGGTGTACTATCAAATTATAGATAGCAGCGATTGATATAAGTACCCTAATGGATGTAATTCTAGTGACTGGAGAGTAAGTATCAAAGAAATCTACATTTTCTCTTTGTCTAAAACCCTTGGCTACAAGACGAGCCTTGTATTTATCAATAGTTCCATCAGGTTTTAGTTTCTTTTTCAAAACCCATTTACAACCAATTGGTTTGCATCCAGGAGGCAAGTCTACTAAGTGCCAGGTCTTGTTAGACTCAAGAGAATCTATCTCATCATTAATGGCTTCCTGCCATAAGTCTGCATCTAGCGATGACAAAGCTTCTTGAAGATTTATTGGATCTTCTTCTACATTATAAGCCGCATAGTCGGGCCCATAATCTTTAGAGACTCTTACTCGTTTACTTCGTCGAAGTTCTGTTTCTACATTGTCGTTGCTTTCTGTGCTTCTTATCACAGGAATGTGACTCGATTGAGTGCCCCCACTATTTCTTGATTTGAAGGGAAATTTGTCTTCATAGAAATCAACATCATTTGATTCTATGATCACTTTTGCATTTAGGTCATAAAACCTATATGCCTTACTGTTTGCTGCATAACCAATGAATACACATTCGTATGCTCTACTAGCGAGTTTAACTCGTTTCGGATCCGGAATTCTGACATAAGCCAGACAGCCCCAAGTTCTCAAATAAGACAGATTTGGTTGTCTTTTCTTTAATATCTCATAAGGTGAGATCTTAATTTTTGACTTGGGTATTCTATTCAGGACATAGCAAACAGTTAATAAGATTTCCCCCCACCAGTGAGGTGCAGCACCAGAATTCATCATAATTGCAACAACAAGTTCAGTAAAAGTTCTATTCTTTCTCTCTGCTTTACCATTCATTTCAGGAGAGTATGGAGCAGTCGTTTCATGTACAATTCCATGCTTAATATAAAATTCATTAAATAACCCAGAATCGTATTCAGTTCCCCTATCACTACGAAGTCTCTTAATCTTCTTACTAAATTGATTCTCAATTTCAGTCACATACATCTTAAACATGTCAAGCGCTTCACTTTTATTTTTCATTAAGTATACGTAAGTATAATCAGAACAATCGTCAATAAAAGTGATAAAATAACGTTTACTATTTCTAGTTAAGGTTCCATCTAATTCACATATATCAGAATGTATAAGATCTAGGGGATTAGATTCTTTAATTATTGATTTATGTGAGGTCCTAGTTATTTTAGCTTGACTACAATATTCACATTTATTAGTATCATTCACATTTAATTTAGGAATTAAGCCTAAGTCGCTTGCATTAGAAATAATTCGCTTATTAACGTGACAAAGTCTAGCATGCCAAATATTAAAATCACACAAAGAGTAAACGGAAGGAGAAACTTTATTAAAATCAACATTCAACTTAAACATGCCATCAGCGGCGTACCCTTTCCCAACAAAAATACCATTCTTAGTGATGGTGTACAAATCTGCCCCTATAGTTTGACTAAACCCTGCCTTATTTAAAAGAAAACCAGAAACAAGATTCTTCCTAATTTCAGGAACGTGCATGACGTCCTTCAAGATCAAAGTCTTTCCTGAGGTGAATTTCAGCTCAACATCTCCAATTCCAGCAACATTAGTGGTGTGAGCATCTCCCAACAGCACTTTCTTATCTTCAGCAATAGTGTATGTCTTGAACATAGCACGGTCATAGCAGACATGGCGAGAGGCACCAGTGTCTATCCACCAGCCATCACTTCCACCAACCATGTTGATTTCAGTGATCATAGCAACAAATGGCTCATCAGTCATATTAATTTGAGCATTTGATCCAGCAACAGGTTTAGGCCTGCTCTTACATTTCCTTGCCATATGACCCGGTTTTCCACAATTGTAGCAAGTGAAAACCGGAGCGTCATTTCTCTGTGGTGGTGGTTGCTGCCTAGCAAATGGAGCAGATGGGGCCCGAGAGGGATTCCCATTCTTAATTCGGTTCACAGCATTGCGGTTCTGATTCTTTAATGGTTTTCCAGTAGGTTTCAGAACCGCACCGAATCTCTTTTTGTTGTTCGAAACAACTAAGACTTCATCTTTCTGATCTTGTCTTCGAGCTTCCTCTTCAATTCGGAGGCGAGTAATCAGACTCTCGATTGAAAATTCTTTTGTTTTGTGTCGAAGGACATTTTTGAAATCTTTCCAACCGGGGGGCAGTTTGTCAATTATTACAGCAATTTGAAATTGTTCATCGAGGGGCATACCTTCAGTAATGATTTCATGAGCAATTTTCTGAAGCTCGTGGCTTTGAGCTTCCACAGACTTTTCATCCACCATCTTGTAATTCAAGTAGCGGCTCACAGCATATTTCTTTGCACCAGCTTCTTCGGTGTCATACTTCTTTTGGAGAGCTTCCCAAACCTGTTTAGCAGTCTTGTGATTACTATAGTAATCATATAGGTCATCAGCAAGACTGTTCAGAATGTGATGTTTGCATAGGTAATCATTTTCTTGCCATAGGGCAATTTCTTTTCGGAGCTGTAAGTCATCTGCTGCTGCTTTTTCTTTTGCAGCAGAGTCTCCATCAGATGTTTTGGAAGCTGCGTCCTTTTTGGAGGTTCCGTCAGATTCAGCCGTTGACTTACCATTAGTTATCTCGATTGATCCAGAAGGAACAATTGGGATGTCCTCAGTCAGAACGTGGGCAACCTTTTTCAGAGTTAGGAAAAACTTCATCTTAGATTGCCAACGTTTGAAATTGGATCCCTCAAACTTGAATGGTTTGTCATTCACAGAAGCGGCCGCAGTATTACCGATAGTTTCCTCAGTCGACATGGCAGTTACAGAAATCGTCTTAAAATTGTTGTTTTTCGGTTTAAGAAAATAATGCCACAGAGGAAAATATCGGCTGAGTCGCGGATCGGTACGCTTTCTTTAAGACGTTTCGTGGTACTGCCAGATTTATGCAAAGCAGCTCGTAAATACCCACGGCGCCTCCAGGATAAAACAGCTCGTTTCAATACGATTCACACTTGCACGTGTGATGAATCGTTCTAAATGATACACCTTCTGATGGTAAAAACCAGTCTCAGTATCTGGAGTAAATCCAGTCGAAAATGAAAAGAATATTTAAAAAGATGAAGCAGAGTAAGGGAGAGAGGAAAGAACTCGGGTATGAATTCTGGAGTACAGAACAAGTGACTGAGGGAAATGTATTTATAGGCAAAAGGATCCACCCGCATGGACCAAATCGTGGGCGAAAATAGTGGGAGAGTTGAACCGGCCCAGTCAAAGTAACCGTTATTCACTTGGTCAGACTTGGAGGACAAGTAAACCTAGTCAAAATCTAGGTTAAGACTTGGTCTAAGGACACGTCACCAATTCGTATTATTTAATATTAAATATTAATTAATTCCTTATTTAATAGTATTTAATTTTTACCGAATTAATTAATTATTCAATGATAATTAATTTCCATTAATTCGGGTTCCAAAAAATTAATTCATGTAGACCGAACCGAACCGAACCGAGCCGAGCCGAGCCGAGCCGGCCGGCCGGACGGACGGCGGCGGCGGCGCGCGCGCGTGTGTGTGTCTTCTTGGCATATTGGTGTGTCCTCACTCCTTTATAAAATTGTAGGTGCCCTTGGGCCCAACAACAATTGTTCAAGTTGGAATATATATACACTACTAATATTTGTGTTCCCTCCAATGTGGGACTTAAATGAACCTTTTCAAATTCATCTCTATATTAGCTCTTACTTGTGTTCATTTATTGCTCATTTAATGTCAATAAATCTTTCCAACTCTTCCTCCAAGTTATCATCATTCCAAGTTCCAACAAGAGATGATGATGGTGAATGAATCGGGGAGATTATCTGAGGTTTAGCTCAACTACTTAGTGCTTTAGAGGTTGAAGCTCCAAGAGTCATGGTGGAGAGCGTGTAGTATAGGTTGAGAGGGTGATGAAGGTGGTGAAGTGAGGCAGTGAAGTGGTGATGAAAATGGTCGAGAGGATGGTTATGGGAGTGAAGGGAAAATGGAGGAGAGGATGAAGGTGAAATACTGAGTGAAGATGAAGATGAATGTGTATGGAGAAGATTGAAAATGGTGGAGAGAGTGGAAGAATGATGAGCGTGAACTTGGAAAAATGGTGGAGGGGCTTGAATGAAGGTGGAGCAGAGTATATATAGGTGAGTTTCTTTCCCATTTTCTGTTAGATGATTCTGTTAGATTTCAGTTAGGGATCTCTTTCTGTTAATTGGTAGTTGGGTTAGTTGTAACCGAATTCAGGTAGTTAGTTATTCTGTTATGAACTGAATGAGAGTTGGTCGTAGGTTGTTAGGTAATTGGTTAAAGGCTGAAAGTTAGTTATAAATTCTGTTTGACAGGTTTGGTAGTTTGTTAGGAGGTTAGGATATGTTGTTAAAACGGTTAGAAGTTTGTTATGAATATGGTTTAAAACTGGTTAGAGGGATACTGTTAGGTTAGAGGGAGAAGAAATTAGATACCAAATGGTTATTGGGATTGCTAGTTGAAAATAGTTTAGTGTATGCTGCAGGTTTTATCGCGACTAAAAATTATGAGAAAACAGAGTTTGAATAAGTCTGAAACTGCATCTAAAATATGAATGGTTTTGGTTATGCTGTTTGTATTGATTTTCATAATTTGATGTGGGTCTGAACTGAAAGAGCTTGACTTTGAATGTGGTTTTTTCTAATTTCGGTTAGTCTACTATGCAGAATATCTTATTTTTCTGTTGACGCGAGTCCGGTTTGAATGCGTAACTACTGTTGGCAATTAGCTTTAGTTAAATGAGGCTTTGAACTGAACTAAATTATGCACTGGATAAAAATTGGGCATCGTTTTGAATCCAATTCTGTGTTGACTGTCTTGATTTTTCTTGTTTCTTTTCTTGTACTTGCAGGTTTGTGAATGAAGCTTTTTCTTTGTGCAGTAATACAGGGCTGAGTTGGCTTGACATTTGTTTGGTGAAGCAAATCAATAGCAAGATTTTGGCATTGGTGACATGGGACTGTTTGTGTGTGTAAAGGCTGCTGGTTTTGGATGTGTTATATAAGGCGCAGTATACTCAAGGCCGAAGTGAAGTTCAAAAGAGTGGCATGGAGATGTACTGGATGTTTATTACTGGCTGCATGATACAGGCGGTGGGGGTCTCAAAGATGAAGAGAAAACGAAGACTAACATAGAGAATAGATTTAGGACAATTTTGTAATGCTTATCTCTATGTAAATGGATAGATTTGTTGTTATAATTTTGTAGTGAATTGGATATTTGGATGAATAGGATTTTGTAATGAGTTTGAAATTGTAAAATGTAATGTGATGGACTTGAGATAAATAAAGTGTACTTTGTGACTTTCAATAGAGTATGTGATGTAGCTTTTGGTCTTTGTAATGTATCCTTGAATTTTGTAATTGAATTTTGTAATGAGACTTTAAATAAATCATTCTTGAAATAGAAGCCCCAATTTTTAGATCCTTGATCCTAATGTCAGGTTTATTTACTAATGATGCATGGTGAGTTAGATGACCTAATGAATGAAATTATGAGACGCATAAGCCAATTATAACTAAAATCAGATGGGCAAATTTTGGGGTGCAACAGCTGCCCCTATTTAATCGTCTTAAACCTGAATGAGATTGGCGTCAGCTTTTCAAACATTCAAGGTAGAAGATGATTAAATATCAAGTGAACCTGAAAATTTGCCTTATGAGAGATAGAATCCACTGGGGAAAGTGATAGTGTCATTTATTGAGGAGAACTGCGTCAATTCTGGATTGAACGAAGTAACTCTGGGTTAGAAATGAAATAGAATTCAACTCTGAGTTGAAGAAGAAAAGTGGGTTAACTCTGGGTTGAAGAACGGAGAAAAGTCAACTCTGGGTTAGATAAAAGATAAACATCGATTCTGGATCGAGAAGGGAAAGAAGAACATCAACTCTGGGTCGAAGATAAGATGAGGATATCAACTCTGGGTTGAGAAAAGGAAAGAAGAACAATTAGGGATGATCTTCAACTCTGGGTTGAGAAGAAAATAAAGAAAGAAAACCGTCAACTCTGGGTTGAGAAAAAAATCAGAAAAGAAGACCGTCAACTCTGGGTTGAGTAGAAGAGGTAAAAGATAACTATCAACTCTGGGTTGAAAGGGAAAAGAAACAAGACAACCATCAACTCTGGGTTGAGTGGGAAAAAAGATAAGGGATCAACTCTGGGTTGAATAAAAGATAACTGTCAACTCTGGGTTGAGTGGGAAAGAGATAAACATCAACTCTGGGTTGAATAAAAGGTGACCGTCAACTCTGGGTGAGTGGGAAAAGAATCAATTCTGGATTGAATAAAAGTCAAACATCAACTCTGGGTTGAATGGAAAAAGATAAGAATCAACTCTGGGTTGAACAAAAGATAAGCATCAACTCTGGGTTGAGTAAAAGGTGACCGTCAACTCTGGGTGAGTGGGAAAAGATAAGGATCAACCATCAACTCTGGGTTGAGTGGAAAAGATAAGGGTAAACTCTGGGTTGAATAAAAGATGAACATGATTGACTTGAGGAGATGACACCACAATGGTATTTCTGAGTGCCCCAGTGGAATATCAATTGATTGCTTGTAGAGAACCCATCTGATGAGTAACTTGGCTTATGCTTCACATGCAAATGTTTGATTTATTTGTGCACTTCTGGAGATGCAATGCAATGAATTCTATATGCAGTGTACTGATTGATTGATCAAGGCTTCTGCTTCGATGTGGAATAGATTAGGTGGAGTTCTGAACTCTGCTTGATTCAAGATAGGGTGGATGCCCCTGATTTGTTGATGATTGGATCATGCGGGTGAAATGGTAATGAGAATGCAATGATATGCATGATGATTGTATGATTATGAATGGGATGATAGTCTCCAAGATACCAGGAGTGGATGGAGTATGCCTTTGTGGAAGATTATTGCTTGAAGGATAGAACTTGTGAAGGTGAGGTGTTTGACTTGACTCCTCGGCACTTGTCTTGATATCTGACACTTGCTTGGGGATGAAAAAATGAATTGTCACTAGCTTGCCCCAGCTTGTAGGATCTCTTGAGATAAAACTTTGATATGCTTGAATCATGGAGATTTGTAATGGTCTGCCCCAGTGTGGATGAAGGGATGAATGCTCCAGATTGAAGGGAACTCTTCCACCAGGTGGGTGCTTCAGAGATTTGCTTTGTGGATGACCAACCTTTGCCTTTGTAAGATTACTTGACTGACTTTCGATGTTAAGCTTTCCTTGGTATCAAGTACTTACTTTCTGATTAGAGACAATTCTGTTTTGAAAAGATAATGGGAATGCAATGCACATGTTAATCTCAAAGAAAAAGTTTTATTTGTCAAAATGTTGTACTGATACTAACACAAGTGACACAGCAACATTAGGAGTCAGTTTGACATGATTGTACAGTTTGTATGCTTTCGGAACGAACCCTACTTCAATTAGGACTTTTAAGGGTTGTAACGTGGTCGGGTTCACGGTTTGAGAAACAAAGGATATAGGCTCAAGTTCTACTTAACCCACCCCTCTTCGTGATGTTCTCCAGTCCTACGTTCAGTTAGTTTGACATGAGTGTTCGCCTTTCAGGAAGGATGGTGATGGATGAGGATCCTTTATGAATTTGATGGAAGCGGCAGTCACCCTTTGATGCTTTCATTGATGATCACAACAACTTGTTCCTCAGAGGATTTCTTTTGCTTTTGCCCTTTGCTTTCCCTAACTTTTGCCTGGACAGAAAGTTTCTTTTGATTTTGGTTTTTGTTGTCCAGCGGGATATGCCCCATTTTTTGCCTAAGTCATTTTCTTCAAAGCTTTTCTTTTCTTTTTGACTTAGCGGGCTATTGTTTCTTTCTTTTTTGATCATGATTCGATACTTTCTTTTCATTCTCTTTTTGCCTTGTTCGGGAACAAGTTGTATGACTTTGGTGATTGACTTGATGAAAAAGTTGTGACTGCCTTCTTCTTAGTGAATGGGAGACATCCATTGTGGATTGTGCTCCTTCGTTGTGAGATATGAGATATGGTTGATCCTTTGATGGAACATCTGAAAGATGAGCGTTCGGTCGCACTAACTGAAGACTACCCTGCCCCTTGGTTAAGATTGAGGGTTTTGTATTTTTGAAAAAGAAACTACTACTCCTTTGGCTCAAAAGGGTTGACGAGGGTTTCACTCCCTTATAACTCCAGTGTTTGGGAATTGAAATAATGCCTGTACATCGTCAGCAGGATCTTGTTCCAAAAGCATACAATTAGTGACTCATGTGTTTTTGATTTTTCATCATTCTCCTTTTTTAGTTGCTTAAGACAAATGAGTGAAGTATCAATGAACATAATGACAAAGATGAAATGATTTGAGAAAAACATGTATATTACATTTTTATTTATTCAAACAGAATGAGTTTCTTACAAAGAGAAGTACTTGATAACAACAAAAGTAATACAATTGAAAATGCTAAATAAATCTATACAATGGCAAGCTTGGCCTTATTCTAATGCAAATGAAATGTTCTCTGACAAACATAAAGTCTTCATGGTCCACTGGTGGAAGGTTCCCCCATGAGGAGGCATGCAGTTTTCTGATAGTAGCTTGATCTTGTTTGTAATTCCCCATGATTCTTTATCTGTTGTCTTTTGTCAAATATCGGTATAGAGGAATCGTCTTGACTGATCTGATGGAGAGGAAGAGTGTAAGAGTCTTGGTAACCATGGATGCATATGCATGAATGCAAAATGTTAATGATGATGCAAATGCGACATAAATCAGGATCAAGGATCGAGGCTTCTTAGATAACAACTTCTCATGGTCAATAAGATATGGTCGAATCCTCCAGATTCAGAGGTTCGACGTTGCATTGATAAATAGCTTGTGCATAAGTCAAGGACGGTCGAATCCTCCAGATTCAGAGGTTCGACGTTGCTTCTGATAGATAACTCTTGCATAAGTCAAATAAGGTCAAACCCCCAGATTCAGAGGTTCGACGTAGATAGATAACATATGTAGAACTTCTGTATAAGTCAAACGTCCCAAGATCAAAGGTTCGACGTCTTTTGTTGAATAACAGAAATCCGGGTATGATGGAGGTTAAGTTTCCTGTCCCATCCCAATCTCACAGGTATGTAGTCTAGACACGGACAAGTGGTCCCTAATGGTCACCAGGGTCTACAGTTCCCATGGGGTACAAAGTGTTTGAGGCAACAATCGTGCCAGACACAGTGTTCCATGAAAGAACCTCGCCCAGTTGTGGTACCTCATGTTGAACTCACCCATAGCAAGCGCTACGGTAGTCAACATGAGCATCCACGCTAATCCTATGTGTCACTTGGCCTGGGTAGTGGGCCTTTTACCTCACAAAACCCCCCCACCTGCAAAACAAAGCAGAAAAATATGTGGCCCCCACGGGGGCCCATAATATAGTCCAGAATGCGAGAAAATAAACATGATATGCAAGCAGTAAATAGTCATGATATGCAAGCATAAAATAATAAAGCAATAAAGCCATAAAGCAATAGATAAATAAATGAACACCCAAATAAACAAACAACGAACAAAGGCTAGGATCGACTTGCTTAGGTAATCCCCAGCAGAGTCGCCAGCTGTCGCACGCTCGCGAAAAATGAACAGACAGAGTCGCCACTAACATATCTATCCTAAAAGGAAAGGAACGTCAGCAAACCTAAAACGAATAAGAACGAGGTCTTACGACCAAAGATAGGGTACGGAAGTCGGTTACGCGAGGGGAAGGTGCTAGCACCCCTCGCGCCCATCGTACTCGATGGTATCCACCTATGTTTGTTGCTATCTAAAGGGTGTGTACTATAAATCTAAAGCTTAATTACTAAGGGAATGCATGCAAATTAACGAAAAAGAAACACGGGGAAAATAAGGTTTTTAAATAATTGTGCTCGCTTAGGCCCCGCGACCTAATGCCTACGTATCCTTTTCAGGAATCAGAGCGCCGTAGTTCGGCTCTTTAGTTTTGTTTGTTTTTGTGTTTTTTAGTGGACGAAGTTACATTCGCACTCCGCTGCTCGACCTCTGGAGTCTTAAGCTGGGAATGGAGCGGAAATAACATGTCCGATTAGAAGAAAGAATGCCCTGAAGGCAGGAGAAAGAATGCCTCTGAGGCAAGATATGAAGAAGAGATTTTGAGCGTTTCGAGGAAATCCCTTAAGCAAGGGAAACTCGAGTTGCTCTTTGGTTTGTGTTTTTTAGAGTGGGAACTTACGCCTGAATGGAACCCTTAAGCAAGGGAGCTCCAAGCACTCGAACATCCCTTAAGCAAGGGAAGTTACAAGCTTCCATTCCCTTTTTATTGGTCAAAGTATTTATTAGTCATTTTTTATGAGTCGTTTTCTTGGTATTTTTTATGGGAATTAAATCAAGTAGTTGTTAAGTATTTTAAAGTTGAAAAGGAAAAGAAACTAGCCTAAATGAAGGGAATTTCTACCTAATGTTATCATGGTTTCTACCTAAGGTTAGGAATAAAAGGAACATGAGAATAAAGTCACAAATAGAAGTCAATAGTGAGTAACACAATGGTACAAAAATTGGCATACAAGCATATAGTAACAAGTCAAAAATATAGTACAAAAATGATGTAAAATACTACTATTTTTATATTGATTTTTATGAGAGAATTGAATTACAAGTCAAGCAAAAAGGATTAAAACAATAGCCTAAAACTAATATTTTTTATGAGCATTTTTATGTGAAAAATTATGTCTACGTCTAAAAATTAGTAAGAAAAGTTAGCAATTTAATTACCCAAAGAAATGGTATAAAAACTAATTAGAACAATGAATTCAATTAATTAAAAATGTAAGGAACCAGGGAGGTGTAATTCTGAATTACATGGTGTGATAAGTAAGTCTGGGCGCAGGGTCCAAAGAACCGGCCCAAAGGATTGTTTTTGTTACAGAATTCAGAATTCATTTGCAAGAAAAGAACACTGGGCCCTGGGGGTATGGCAATAGCGATCAGGCCCAGCAGAATTTTGTATAGTTTCTTCAGCCAAAACAAAGCGTGACACCGGGCCTCAGGAAGTGCGACTAACAGTTATGGCCCAGTACAATTGATCCTCATTTGTTATTACAAAAATAATAATAAAAAGAAATTAATTAATAAAAGAAAATGATAAATGAAATTGGGAAATTAGGGTTATGTGGCTATTCAGATTCGTTCATCCTCTACCCTTCAGACTCATTCTCTCCTCTTTCGCTCAAACGCGACGGCGTCGATCAATCCTTCTCCTCCGATTAAATAGAATCCAAACGCCACCGTGAACCTTCTGATCACCGTCACAACCTCCTCTTCTAATTCTTAATCCTAATTTCTCCGTTCAAAATTCAATGAATCCCTAATCGCAGCATTTAGAAGAACCCTAGAGATTAAGCGTCTCAAACTCCTAATTTCCACATCACATGATTCGGCGCACGCAGAATGATGGAGATTTGGAGACATACCTGAAATGACGATCGATTGCTGAGAGTGGAGAAAACCGGAGAAAAGATTTCGAGCGATGGGATGCCAAAACAGAGATGAGCGCGAGCAAATGGAAGAAAATCCAGGTAAACCTCTATATGAATCTCGTGCTTTGAATTGTTTCCGCTTCGTCTTCCTCTTTTCTCTTTTTTGAATTTCTGCTTCCGTGAATGTCGAGTAATTGATTCTGCAAGTGCGTCTTGAAGATAATGAAGGTTGAAAGCTGCGTGTGAATGATGAAGATGATGAAGAAATCGTGAAGCGAATTGTGGAGTTCAGAGATGATGATGGTGAATGAATCGGGGAGATTATCTGAGGTTTAGCTCAACTACTTAGTGCTTCAGAGGTTGAAGCTCCCAGAGTCATGGTGGAGAGCGTGTAGTATAGGTTGAGAGGGTGATGAAGGTGGTGAAGTGAGGCAGTGAAGTGGTGATGAAAATGGTCGAGAGGATGGTTATGGAAGTGAAGGGAAAATGGAGGAGAGGATGAAGGTGAAATACTGAGTGAAGATGAAGATGAATGTGTATGGAGAAGATTGAAAATGGTGGAGAGAGTGGAAGAATGATGAGCGTGAACTTGGAAAAATGGTGGAGGGGCTTGAATGAAGGTGGAGCAGAGTATATATAGGTGAGTTTCTTTCCCATTTTCTGTTAGATGATTCTGTTAGATTTCAGTTAGGGATCTCTTTCTGTTAATTGGTAGTTGGGTTAGTTGTAACCGAATTCAGGTAGTTAGTTATTCTGTTATGAACTGAATGAAAGTTGGTCGTAGGTTGTTAGGTAATTGGTTAAAGGCTGAAAGTTAGTTATAAATTTTGTTTGACAGGTTTGGTAGTTTGTTAGGAGGTTAGGATATGTTGTTAAAACGGTTAGAAGTTTGTTATGAATATGGTTTAAAACTGGTTAGAGGGATACTGTTAGGTTAGAGGGAGAAGAAATTAGATACCAAATGGTTATTGGGATTGCTAGTTGAAAATAGTTTAGTGTATGCTGCAGGTTTTATCGCGACTAAAAATTATGAGAAAACAGAGTTTGAATAAGTCTGAAACTGCATCTAAAATATGAATGGTTTTGGTTATGCTGTTTGTATTGATTTTCATAATTTGATGTGGGTCTGAACTGAAAGAGCTTGACTTTGAATGTGGTTTTTTCTAATTTCGGTTAGTCTACTATGCAGAATATCTTATTTTTCTGTTGACGCGAGTCCGGTTTGAATGCGTAACTACTGTTGGCAATTAGCTTTAGTTAAATGAGGCTTTAAACTGAACTAAATTATGCACTGGATAAAAATTGGGCATCGTTTTGAATCCAATTCTGTGTTGACTGTCTTGATTTTTCTTGTTTCTTTTCTTGTACTTGCAGGTTTGTGAATGAAGCTTTTTCTTTGTGCAGTAATACAGGGCTGAGTTGGCTTGACATTTGTTTGGTGAAGCAAATCAATAGCAAGATTTTGGCATTGGTGACATGGGACTGTTTGTGTGTGTAAAGGCTGCTGGTTTTGGATGTGTTATATAAGGCGCAGTATACTCAAGGCCGAAGTGAAGTTCAGAAGAGTGGCATGGAGATGTACTGGATGTTTATTACTGGCTGCATGATACAGGCGGTGGGGGTCTCAAAGATGAAGAGAAAACGAAGACTAACATAGAGAATAGATTTAGGACAATTTTGTAATGCTTATCTCTATGTAAATGGATAGATTTGTTGTTATAATTTTGTAGTGAATTGGATATTTGGATGAATAGGATTTTGTAATGAGTTTGAAATTGTAAAATGTAATGTGATGGATTTGAGATAAATAAAGTGTACTTTGTGACTTTCAATAGAGTATGTGATGTAGCTTTTGGTCTTTGTAATGTATCCTTGAATTTTGTAATTGAATTTTGTAATGAGACTTTAAATAAATCATTCTTGAAATAGAAGCCCCAATTTTTAGATCCTTGATCCTAATGTCAGGTTTATTTACTAATGATGCATGGTGAGTTAGATGACCTAATGAATGAAATTATGAGACGCATAAGCCAATTATAACTAAAATCAGATGGGCAAATTTTGGGGTGCAACAAAGGCGTACATGTTTTCTGGTTTCGCGCCGCGTGCATATGTTGCGCCGCGAACGCGTTTGTGTGGTTCTGGTCGCGCCGCGAACCTTGGTTGCGCCGCGTGCTGTAGCGATAGTTATTTTCTTGGGAAATTTAAATGATGTGTAACATTCGAACCATAGGTCTGTTTTTAGTGTCGTTTTGAGTATGATGAATCTTATGAGATAGCCTGCGTGTTTAAATGATGGAATGAGGTGTGAATCCAATTATTTTTAAATATGATTTTATTTCTTGGTGAATGATGTATTGCACATATATGTGATGAGATGTGTTAAATACATGTTATGTTGAAATATTAATCATGTGACGATTTGTTTAATTAGATGATGTATTGTTGACATATATGATGAAATGTGACAATATAAGACATTGCTTTGAAAAACATTATGATGTGATGATTTGTTGAGAATTATATGATGATGATTGATTTGTCTTGGAATGATGTGGATACATGTGTGTTCTTCTTACTGATGATGTTGATTGGTGTGGACACATGTATGTTCTTTAACGATGATGATGATGATGATTGATTGTATTTGAATGATGTTAATGTATATAAACATACTTTGATGATGACGATGATGATGATGAAATGGGTATTTGATGATGTTACTCATTATACTTGACGATGTTATAAGTATGTTGTATATGTTGCATTCATTCATGTTCATTGATGTCACTGTATCCATAAGGGTGTGTTGGATCCGTGAAGGGCGTGATTCCCATTGTGTAGAATGTGTGCTGGCAGGGCCGTATCTTGATGATGTTGGGTCGGTCATGGGTTATTCCCATTTGATGAGGTTGATACCACATGCATAGTGTTAGTTCATACATATGCATACTTTTATAACATGATTGGAAGTATTCCAGTGTTATAAATATTGATGATGTGTTGGTTGCGTGTTTTGTTGAATTAATGTTGAGTATGATTGTCTGTTTGAAAGATGTGTTCTGTTGACGTTTGTGTAAATGATGGATGTTCCTGATAATCTGAATATGATGAAATTGGGTGAATAATATAACTATGATGTGTTGTTATTTAAGATGCAATAACATTTGTTAACTGTGATGAGACTCACCCTTACTGTTGACATTTTCAGATTGAGGATAACTGCTTTCGACTTGGGGAGGACTAGCTCATAAGTCAGTGTATTAGTGTAGCATCGGGTGTCATGCTCTGATATTGTAACACTAGGGGAACGCTAGTATAGAGTTTATGAGGATACTCTATTGTGTTGTTATTGTATTAATTCGGTGGGATAATGCATCGATGATGTTATGCTTATCCGTATGATGAATTTTCCATTGTGTTAACATGAGATGTTTATGTATTATGATGAATTGTTCCTTAGTTAAAGCATGACAATGAATTTATGATGATTTGCTTAAATTGAATTGTGGCACCCTTGTTATCATGTTTTACTCTGAATTATTTTATAAATATCCGCGGGGTTTAGAAGGGTGTTACACTAACCATCTACCGAATTCAGGAAATATACCACTTCTCTTATCGGGTTGATAGCAAGCAACAACCAGTGTGCTCTATAAATTAAAACAATAGGTTATATGAAAATTTTGCTACGCAAAAGAAACAAATATTAGATGAACCAAGAATGAGAAACTAACCCTACTGGTCGGGTATTATACGCCCAAAGAATTAGACTTTCTGTATTGCCGAAGGATATGAATCTATCGACTAAGCGCTCTCTAACTGAATCTGGTTCCGAAGCAATTGTCATTCCGCTGCAATGGGCGGAAGACACGAAACGGAATTTGTTTGACAATGTAGTCCCGCGCAACACTCTGTCATGCAACAACCTTAAATAAAAACATAATAAAAATATTAGATTATTTTCATTGAAATGTGTAAATAAATTGTTCGACTAATTAAATAATATATCAGATGAGTGAATATTACCGGATGTATGAGTGCATATTAGCGACGCCTAGTTGTTCATGTGTAAAAATCTCTTTCAAGTCATCTATTGCAATGTGTGACATGATTTCAACACCAAAGATACCTTCATCCATATTGATATGACGAAGAGCACCTTCCTTCAAATCGGACATATGAACAAGTGTTCCGAGTGTCGTCCGGTACGCACCACCTTTTTTGCCGCTTGCTTCGGAGGACCCTTAGGCGGTACGCTACGAACTTGCTGTGTCACTTGTTGTGACTCCTGAGCAAATGCCTAAAAATCATATAACAATCGGTAAAACATAAAATCATGCAGTTTTAGATTCAAATTATATATTAACACCTTAAATGTACCTCTTTTAGTGATGCAACAAACTCCTCCTCTTGTAAAATCCCTTTACCCTTAATTGCGGGTTTTGTAGGAGCAGTCTAAAATTAAAATGTAAAAAATAATTAACGTAACGGTGTAGAATTGACAATCGAAATTAAAACTAAATGATTCGTAATGGTTTTCAATATACCTCATCACCAATGATAATGAGCTCCGAGGGCCATGCAACAAATGACCCTATTGCATCTCGCATCAATGTTGTCTCTGAGACCATGTCAGGTACCGGTAGCACTGCATCATGATCTAATACAACATCAACTGATACTTTCAGATGTAAAATTAAACACACACACGATGCAGTTCAATACACCACTACTAACAAATATCAAAATAAACCCAATCTAGAACTCAGTTATTTAAAATGATATGAAATCAATTATCAATTAGCTAGTAACTACAAACAAGAGAAAGAATGGATGCATACATGTGTACCACGGCTTGTTCAACATACATTGGTTCGTAAATGAGAGGCTAGTTCATTAGTCCTAACAATTAACCTCAACTAACAGTCTAACTTTATAACTAACTTACAACATAACCACTAGTAGGATTAAGTGACTTAGACTTTTAAAAGTAAAACATGAAAATTGTATTATAAAAAGAATAGACGGGTGGATTCTATTGTAAGGTAACTCTATTATAAATGCTTACATTTTTAATAATCAGATTTAGATAAAAGCATAGATAACTTATGAAGTTAAGTTGTGCAACCTACTTAGTTGTTATTTGTTGCTATCTTTTTAAAATAGAATCTCAATTTTTTCATACATTACTTTTAATATGAAATGAAATAAATATCGAATTAGTAATGCTTTGAGATTATAAAAGATCAAATTACACAAAATAAATATTATCACTTTCAAACATATATGCATTTATACAATTAAACAAACTTTAGTAACAAAGGTCTCCAATTTTCAAAACTCTACTCCTTTTAAGAAATGAAAGAATCCTCACTCATATTTTAGAATCAAGTAAAACCATAAAACATTAAAGTGAACACAGTTTCTCTTAATAATCATTTGGTGTAGACAAGTTAACCCTCAATTGAACTACCCATTACAATTCAAATAACTCAATGATATGACAAAGAAGAAATTATGCAGCAAGTAGTTCATGCTTTCATAATATACTATAGCTTTCATTTCATATCATATACTATAGCTTTCATTTCATGCTTTCATTTCAAATAACCCATTATAATTAAAAACGAAAATGGCACTAATGTGTTCTATTCTTGACAAATGTGTTTGCAATTTAGATATAAAAATATCAAAGTTCTGTTTTTAGCTAAAATGGAACTAATGTGTTCTATTCTTGAAAAATTGTGTTCTTCAGCACAACACATTCAGTACCCAGCTGTAGCAACCTGCCCTAAAAATTAGACTTTTAGAGTCGCCACCTATTCTGAAGGGCGAATAGGAAACCCTACGCAATTTAAAGATCGGGGTAAGTTATTATAATCAGGTCGAGGGAAGGTGTTAGGCACCCTCAACCCTTTCCTATTGGCTTTGAATCTATGTTAAAGGTTTATGGCTAAAATATTGAGGTTTAATAGCTAAGAAAGTGAATAGGGGAAAATTGAGATTTTAGGGTGGGGGACTCGCCTGGGTTATCCAAGTGCCTACGTATCTCCTTATGGAGAATCAGAGTCAACGTAGTTCGGGCACAAGGTTGTACGCCTTAGAATTGAATTTGATTGTATTTGAAGGCTTTTTGACTGGCCTGTTGTAGTTTGAATTTGGTTTGAAAGGCATTTCGAATTGCCTAGGATAAAAATCCGTGGTGTCGTGGTTTAGTGTGTTTTAAGATTTGGGCGTACAACCCTGATTTTAATATGTTACTGTTAGTTGCAATAATCAATAGGTTTGATTACCATGGCTAACGGATTGAAGGGAGGATTGCTAACCACTATAATCGATAGATTCGATTATCACGAATAGCAATTGTGTGTATTTTAATTATCGTTATTCCTCATAATCGATAGATTCGATTACAAATAATAACGAATTTTGATAAAGGGAAAATGCTAATCATCGTAACCAATAGCTTTGGTTAAAACCATTTAGCAGAATAATGTTATTTTAATTTATTTTGAATAAATAATTTGATTATTAACGATTGCAACCAAATAGATTTAGTCGGAACGAATAATAAATTGAATCCTAATTTGGCCAAGTGGCTAATGAGATTGGGCGAACCCTAACGCATTATAAACTTTCCTAGGGTTGTTGTGATTTCTTATGCTAAAAAAATAATTAAATAAATAAATAAACTCGAAAAATCGAGAAAAATGATCGGGGAAATAGTCAGTATTAATCCTAACAATATTATAAATCCTGATTTATATTCTAATTAAAACAAATAAATTAAATAAACAAACATTTATTCTAATAAAAAAACAAAACAAAAACAATACAAAAAAACAAGTAAAACAAAAAAACCTGGGGGCCTGATTGTATGGGATGCGCTTTGGGACTTCATGGTGGACCTTCTGCTTGAGTGCGTTAGATCTGGATTGTAGGGGATCTGATGGCTAATAGCTGAGGATGTGCTTTGGGACTTCATGGTGGACCTTTAGCTTGAGTGCGTTAGATCTGGATTGTAGGGGATCTGATGGCTAATAGCTGAGGGTGTATCATGCGCATATGCTTGCTTGAAGCGCTGAATCTCATGGAAAACTCTCATAAAATATAAAGTGACGGTCCAGGGATTCGAACCCAGGACATGTTGGTTCCAAGTACTCTCACCTTGCCATATGTACCATTTGCTTTTGTTGCCAAAACGATGCACCAACAACAATATATAATAAAACTGAATTTAAAATATATATTAACTAAAAACCTGATTTCCACGCGTGGGCCCCCCTGAGTATTCTGAGTAGCCAATCGCGTGCAGAGAGAAATTTGGAGCTACTGACCGACCAACCAAATCACTCCACACGTGGTCAAACCTTCAAAATTACTATTCATTGTCTTCCTCAAAAGCTTAGCTACGAAATCCATACAGTTTTGCTACGATTCCTGTTACGTGTTTTTGTAGCGAATTTCCGTGGAGATGCATGAAGAGGTTCTGGCGCGTGGGTGGCTTCAAATATGATCTGGATGAGTTCATGGGACCTTTGGGAAATCAATGGAACAACTCAACATGGTTAAAACCTGTTGAGAAAAAACTTTTAGAATTGCCCTAGTTTTTCTTCTCTTTTTTTTTGGAACCTTGCAACCCTAATGTATGCTCTCCATTGTCTAATTTTCATCCACTCTTATTCTAAGTAAACTCATGTATATATATATATATGGATCAGAATTAGGGCAAAAGATTGGAGGTAAATCAAGTGATTAGTTGGAAAAAAAATATGAAAAGATTTGATTGAGAATCTCATGCAAAAGCTTCTATTTTTATTCAATCTCTTCTTCCATCACCATAATTGGTTCATTTGTATTTTAAGAATGTTTTTATGATTAAAAAAATCAAATCATGCACATATTTGATTTTTATTTATTTCTCCTTGAATTAATTGGAATAAAATCAAGAAATAAAAATAAATAAAAATATACCAATCATGAACCAACGAAATTCCTTGGCTCTCAAGGTGTTTCTTGGGCCCTTATATGATACCAGACAAAACCCCATGATTTAATTCACTACCTTTGGTATTTTCCTTAATTTATTTTCCACTTAATTGAATAAACTTCAAATAAAATATAACTAAAAATTCCAAAAATATGATAATGGTTTTAGAGGTCTTTATTTGAGTCATGAGTATGTTTGGAATGAAAATCTTAGGCCCATTAGTTCAAAAACCAAGTTATGGGCAATTAGGGTTTCGTGCATATCTTGAAAATTGCTCAACTTCAACCATGCGTGTTTCTCTCAATTTTAACCCTATGGAGGCATTCTTGATCATTTTAGAAAGCTTAGAGAGTCCTATAAATGATGTCTTTGATTTCATCTCAATTGAAGTTTCCATGCTCGAGTTATGAGCTTTAACCCAAAAGGTGTTTTTGTTGACCCTTGTGGAGGACCTATAATGTTTTCGTCCATATCTCCCAAATGGTGCGTTTCTTGATTCCGGGCCCAACATCAAAGTTGTAGAGGATGAAATTTCCTTGAGAACAAGCTTTGGTTGAGAAATTTCTGATACTCCGTGTGAAAGTTATGACCAGTCAAAGTTGCGTTGACTTTCTCCTAAAGAAACCCTAATTTGGCCCTTTTGCATTTGTTCATTTCTGAGTTTCTATTGATGGATCATGATCAAACTTTGATCAAATGATGGATATAACCTCACATACTTATGTTGACCAAAAATCTTGAAGTTTGACTCTACATTGCCTATAATTGACTTTTAGGTCAACATAGTCGATTTTTGATCATCTGAGCCATTGAGTGATCAATCCTCGGGATAGCAGCTCGACTTTTGACATGGAGGTGCCTTGATATATGTGAGACACCTTGAGATCCATTTGAGGCCATTAATATTCACAATCCTTTGATGAAATGAAACCCATAATTTTAGAAGTTCTCGATTAGGAGACTGTTGCTTGAGAAGGAGCCTTGAGCCCTGAGTTATTGGAGATGAAATGAGGAGACCTTGATTGAACATAGGAGGGCAAATTTTGGGGTATGACACCAACAACAAAGCAGCAAAAGATTTGATTTGTTCATGGATTATAACCTATTAAGAAACATAGCCAGTCGAACTGTCACCCTCGGGTTTTTACCATACCTCTTGTGAGAGATATACTAACTGACTCTTCTTTTGCTTTTGTGTTTTTGAAAACCAGAGAGTCGCCACCGACTTTTATTTTATCCAATTAAGGAAAGGTTTATAAAAGAAACAGAAAAAGACCTTTAAGATATTTTGGGTAAGGGGGTAGGTTATACAAAGGGAAGGTGTTAGCACCCTTTTGTATCCATGGTTATCCATGGGCTCTTAATTGCTTAGCTCACTTGTTTGAATCATTTGTCTTGCCTTTGAAATGCTTCTATGTGGTTTTAAAATACCTTTGTAAATTGAATTTGTAATGATCCTTGTGCGGATGTATACAAAGTGTTTTATCTTTCGAAAGATGTTTTGAAAAAAGAACGTTAACTTCGTAATGATCCTTGTTTGGATATATAACAAGTATTGTCTTTTTTCAAAGTTTTATTTTGAAAAACAATGATATATGAGACATTTGTTTGTTTTGATTTGAGCAAGCAATTAGGAGGTCTACCCTAAGTTTATAAGGTCTTTTCCTATTTCCTTTAGAAAATTTTCCTTTTACCGGATGTAAACAAAAGTTTGTTTTTGCATTTGACACGGTAGAATTTGATTTTTGAAAAGAGTAATAGAGGGATTACCCTAAGAGGTGCAAGTGTGATTGTGTTTTTTGATTCAGATATTTTTATCTTTGAAGTTAGTGACCTAACGCTTCAGTTTTTAACTTTGACATATACGCAGTTTTATATGTATTGGAATTAAAATGCGGAAAGTAAATCTACGCTATTACATCGATTGTGCGGGAAATGTAAACTACGCTATTTACATGAATTTGACAACCTATACACTTTATCTAGGAATTTGAATTGCAATAAGATAAAAGAGATGTTTTTGGATTTTTTGTATGGTTGATTTAAATTAGAATTAATGCATAATTAATTTAATTAAAATGAGAAAGAAGGTAGAAATAAAATTTAAACCTAAAAATTAAATCTTAAATATGTTCATATTGCTTGATGATTAATTTTAAAGTAAAACTAATTTTTTTTTGGATTTTTTGACATGGTTTTTGAAATCATTAAGTTAATTAACATATAATTACACAAATAATTATACACATAATTTAAACTTAAAGAGAAAAATATTTTTAAATATGTACAAAATTAGTTCATGATGTGTAAACTTAATTTAAATAAAAAAAAATATTTTTTTGATTTTTTTGATAGGTTGAAATAATTAAAAAGCAAATATATAAATATATAATAATTAATTAAACAAAATATTTTAAATATAAAGAAAAATAAAATATTTTTATGTCAAAAAGTGAATTGTCATTTTATCAAATTAATGGTAAAAAGAAAATATTTTTTGGGTTTTGTGATTGGTTGATTTTAATTTAAATGTGAAATATCAATTAGTTTCAATTAAATATGCAGGGTGTGTATTAAGCAGTTTGGAAATTGAACTGAAATCAGTTGTTTTTGTGGAAACTGGGCTCAGGAGGGATGTGTGAAAAGCAAACGCGTGCAGGCCCAATCCATGTTTCCCTTTTTTTTCTGAACTTAAGTGAAGTGGGACCCAGCTTATTCAAACGAACCAATCATAGCGCTTCCCTCCGCCACGCAAGCCCTGGACCTGTTGACTGGCCAATGAGATGACTGGAAGGAGCCACGTGAGTCAGTCAACCAAGCTTGGATCTGTTGACCGCCGGAACAATGTTTC
The DNA here is from genome assembly GCF_029867415.1 of Vicia villosa. Lineage (NCBI taxonomy): Eukaryota > Viridiplantae > Streptophyta > Magnoliopsida > Fabales > Fabaceae > Vicia > Vicia villosa. The sequence continues at coordinate 7,752,841 of NC_081184.1, read as the reverse complement.
TGGTCATCTTCTCCGGCTAGGGCATCTTCCACCTGCAAAAATATGTTAGATAAATACCAAAGGAAGACCCTACCCCCTAAATCGAGGTCTGGGAATCCATTGGTGAAGTTGGTTTGGACTGAAATCGCCTGGTTCAGGAGGTTCGAATCAAAAGTTTAAACACGGCCAGGAATGGTGGAATACGTTTCAGGGACCTATGCTTCCATGTGGCACGTCAAAGCTACTCTAAATTACTTCATCAACTCGAACAAAATGGTAGATATCATTTATACATGCTTATGAATGAGATATGAATCACGAAAATTTACCAACTCGGAGAGAGTGAGCGAGGCTTCTTTGAGGTGTTTTAGCTTCGTGTAAGGATTGGGTTTTGGTATATGAAGGCTCAGAAGAGTGTTTGTGTGTTTGGTTTGGCTTGAGGATGACTGGAAAATAAAATTCTAATTTTGCAAGCTCTTTGATATTTCAAGTTGTTACAAGTGTGTTACAAGCATAGATTTTGTTCTGATTTCGTGTGTCCTTTGCTACTGAAATGTTCTACTCCATTTATAAGCCATGGAGGGACTTAAATCTTAAGCTAACATGCATTAAGTGCTTTGTTGAATTTTTGACTTTTTTAATAATATGTAGCTTTGAATTCAAGCAACCATGGCTTAATTTTCTTCAACCTTCTACTGTACCATCTCTTTGGGGCAGAGTTGAATCAATTTTGAGGGCTCTAGCTTGATATCAAAGCAACATAACATTATCTTGCACCATTTCTTTTTCAATTTAATCTTAAATGTAATAAAATTAAACCAAAAAAGAAATAAAATGTTATGGGCCTTAAGTTGGTGGTGGGAGGCCCTTAACATTATTGGGAACATTTTTTATCAATGTTGATTTCATGCATTTTCCCAAAAAACAGCCAACTTCAACAAGGCATAAATCCCTCAATTTTTATCATACGAAGGAGTTCTTGTACTTTTTAGAAACCTCAAGATGTCCTCTACAAGCCACTTTGGAAACTTTTTTCATTTGGAGAAGTTATCTTGATGTTATGGCCTTTGACAAAAAACCACTTTTTGTTGACTTTGAAAATGACCTGTAATGTCTTGGCCCATATTTTCCAAATGGTGAATCTAATGACAATGGGACCAATTGCATTTGAAAGATAATTGAATTTCCTTCAAAATAAGCTTTGGTTGGAATTTTTTGGATGAAGGATGAGAGAGTTATGACCAGTCAAAGTTCAGTTGACTTTTTAAGAGAAAACCCTAATTTTGAAACTTAGGGTTTTGCTGGTTTTTGATCTTTTCTTGATGAATTATGATCAACCAATGATCAAATGATGAATCTTTTGACAAAATATGGATGTTGACAAAAAATTTCATTTTTGTCTGTCTGTTGACTTTTCGGTCAAACGGGTCGTCTGTTAACTGTTTGATCTGCTGACTGTGCGTCTGAGCAAATTGAAGTTTGAAAATTTGTATGGTGGTACTTTGAGATATATGGAGTTCCATGAAATCCATTTGAGGTCTCAAAAAACTTGTTCTCCTAAAAAAAAAAACAAAAACCCTAGTTAGGGACTGTTTGTGTAGGAGATAGTTAAACGTACCTGATTTTTGTGCAGTGCTGAGTCTCTGCTAATCATGTGATATTCAGAAGACTTCTAGAACAAAAATCTTTAAATTTTAAAATGCAAAAGATTGATTTGATTGATGGTGCAAAACACGGAGAATTGCACTGTCAGCGGGTTTGACTGTCAACTGACTGTTCATGCATTAACGTAGTAGTTAAAGTGAAAATTCAACAGTCAAAGTTAATTTTTTCTTTTTGTTTTTTGTTGTGTTAATGGTGAAAATTTATTTACATGAGTTGTTAGAAAAATACACACATAATAAACAAATAAAGTATACTGTATGCGAACAAAATTACCGATAATAACCTTGAAAAATATTTAATGCACAGAAAAATAAATATTTAACTGGCAGAAAACACATAAAATATTATTTGGATAATTAAACTACAGTACGACAAATAGTACGACATTTAATACTGATAGTACAAATATTACATAATATAATGAACAGTACGACGGGTAAACGGTACGTTATTTGAAAACAAAAGATATAGCCAACTTTAAGAATGACGATTAATAACCCATGCTGTAAATAATAACATATAGATGATTGGGAGTGTAAACAACCCAGGTCTGCATTTTTCAGGACTGTGCAGACAGAAAAAGGACATGATCACCACCATGACGATGATGACCATAAGAAAACACGTTTCCATTCGCTTCGCCATTTTTTCCGGGGAAGAAGAGAGAATGAATATGAAGTAGAAATTTGAGAGATGAGTTGAAATTTGATGTGAGATTTTATGGAAAAAGTGAGATGTATTTATAGAGTGAAAAGAAGGATAGAGCCGTTGGGGAATGAAGTGATTCCGTACAAAAGGAAAATTTGAGTGGTAGTAGGATTTGAAAGAAAGTGTATGGTAGGGTTTGAAAAGAGAGATGGTAGATCATTCTGGAACCGTCTGATGTATCAGCTTTAGATCTGTAGGTAGATCATTCTGGAACCGTCTGATGTATCAGCTTTAGATCTTTGATGGTAGATCATTATGGAACCGACCAAGGTATCGACTTAGATCTGTGTTGCTTGTTTTTTAGTTGATAGGTGATTTGGAAAGAGAGATCTCTTCAGAATGAATCTTCAGCTTGATTATATCTGAGAGGAATGTTTATCAAAATAGAATTCGGGAGAATACTGCATGTGATTGAGAATAACTTTGCTGAGGATATTCGTCCACCTGAAAAAAATCAAATTAGTGACATGCAATGTCATGATGCATGTAATGTATAAGATTTTTGAACTAAAGGAGAAATATGCATGTTATGTATGCGTTTTCATGAAACATTATATGTTGTGTATGAATATGTGTATGATGTATGATGTATGATGTATGACTTATGCAGTCTTGAGCGTATCAAGCTTTTGGTTGGGAAAATAAATCCCTATCAGCCATTTGGAAATGAAGGCATTGTGATCGTCGATGATCTTTGCCGTCTTGTTCGAGTACACTCGGTTGGGGACCTTCTTTGAGGACCATGGTGCTTTGTTGAAGGATCTTTGACTACCTCCTGGGGATGAAAGGTAATTTGAAAGTTCTGATTTTGATGCCCTTTAAAGTGGGAATGAGGAAGATGCATAATCCTCCGATGCACTATTTGACCAAGCTTTGGTGTGGAGACCACACTTTCTGGGGATAGCACTCTTGAACAGCCCTGCTGGGGAATAAGATTTCTCGAATCACTTTGTTGGAGAGAAAAATCTCATTGAGGAATTTGGTGAGAAATGCATCTCTGTTGGGGATTTTTCTTCTGATGCTGGTTTCTGGATGATGTCCAAATGATTGGGACATTACCTGAATGCTATTCCTGTTTTTCTTGTAAACATCAACCATATTCAAATGCATATGTTCATTCAAAATTATCATTGGGACGTTTATGTATTCAAAACAGAAAAAAGTGAAAACGTTGATTTTGAGCATGAGATGTATTGATTTTTGAAAGAGAGCCATAATAGGCGGATTAGTACAAGGAGACAAAAATCCCAGTAGTAGGAAATTGTCATAAAGCTTTGAAAAGTATTTATAAAGAGAAATAGCTATGTGAAAACGATCCAGTCATGTTTCAACTCTGCTATTGCCAATCTGTCTTCGAGCATCTCATCCCTTACTTGTTGGAAGAAAGTAATTGGACTGATTGGTGCCTTTGATGTGTTGAACCTTGAAGGTTATTGGGTAGCAAAACGGGACATAGTCGTACGCTTTATTCCCTAACTTTTGCCTAGGCTGCCTTTTCAGGTTTTCAGCCTACTGGGATAGTATGTATTTTGTCTCTAATTTTTGCCTGGATCGCCTTTTCAGGTTTTCAATCCACCGAGACGCTCATTTTTGCCTAAGTTTCCCTTTCAGGTTTTCAACTTAGCGTGCTTTTCTTTAAGCGAAATACTTTTTGACTATGTCCGCATTTACAGGGTGTGGGAAATCCTCGTCGTCCATGGTGGTAAGCAACATGGCTCCACCGGAGAATACTTTCTTGATTACAAACGGTCCCTCATAAGTGGGAGTCCACTTGCCCCTGGGGTCACCTTGTGGTAAGATGATGCGTTTGACAACCAAATCACCGGTTTGGTATGCCTGACTTTTGACTTTCTTATTGAAGGCTTTGATCATACGTTTCTAGTACAACTGACCATGACAAATAGCTGCGAGCTGTAGCAACCTGCCCTAAAAATTAAATTTAGAATCGCCACCTATTCTAAAGGGCAAATAGGAAACCCTACGCAGTTTGGAGATCAGGGTAAGTTATTATAATCAGGTCGAAGGAAGGTGTTAGGCACCCTCAACCCTTTCTTATTGGCTTTGAATCTAAGGTAAAAGTTTATGGCTAAAATATTAGGATTTAATGGCTAAAGAATTGAATAGGGGAAAAATTGAGATTTTAGGGCGGGGGACTCGCCTTGGTTATCCAAGTGCCTACGTATCTCCTTATGGAGAATCAAAGTCAACGTAGTTCGGGCACAGGATTGTACGCCTTAGAATTGAATTGATTGTTTGAAGGATTTTTGACTAGCCTGTCGTAGTTTTGAGTTGTAATTTGAAAGACATTTTGAATTGCCTGATTGGAAAGGATGAAAATCCGTAGTATCGTGGTTTAGTGTTTTTTTAGATGTTTTGGGCGTACAACCCTGATTTGATATGGCACCGTTAGATGCAGTGACCAATAGATTTGGTCAGTATAGCTAACGGATTATGGGGCATTGCTGGTTACTCAGATCGATAGATTGATCGTCGCGGGCAGCAAATTAAATGTGTTTTAATTTTATATTTTTTATCTCTCGTCTAAAGCGACTAATAGATTTAGTCGAGTCAAGGAGAGAATTAAATAAATAATTTTACCATTTTTTATCTCTCGTCTTTGCGACTAATAACTTCAGTCGGGTCGAGGAGAGAATTAAGTAAAGGACTAATTAAATTATTATTAATAAATAAATTAGATTAATCCAAATTATTTCTCTCCTAATGCGACTAATAGGTATAGTCAGTTCGGGGAGAAAATTAATTGAATGTTACCGTTTCACTAAAATGAGCAATGAGATCGGGCAAACCCTCATGTATTACTTTCTAGTGTTTTTTTGTGATTTTTTATATTTAAAGTTAATTAAATAAATTAAATCGATATAATCGAAATAATTGGGAAATCTACTTCTAAACCCTAGTCACTAACCTAATACTAATTTAATTTCTAATCCTAAGTAAATTAGCTAAACCTAAATTTAATTAATTAAACCTAAATACCATTAACCAAATCTAATACTAATAATTAAATAATAAAAAAAAATAATATATAAAACCTGGCAGTGATCCTATGCGGCACAATTGGGAAGGAGTATGGTAGAGGTGCGTTTTGATCCTTTGATGTGGCTTTGCAATTGATCTAGTGGCTCATAACCGAAGGTGCATCGTAGGGATTTATTGATGGCGTACACTGGATCCGGTGGAGGCGTTGCAATCCAGTATTGCTTAGTCTTTGAAACTCCACAATGGGGGTGCAACAGCAGGCCTTCAGATCCGTCTTCGTGGAGATCCAATGGTGAGGACATGACGGTCCATGGTGAGGATGCACGCTCAACATACTGTGGATCTGCAATTTTTATCAAAGAAACAGAGAAAAAAACAAACAAAACACGCCCCAGCCAGAATCGAACTCGCGGCGTTTAAGTCACGAACATATACCCCTTGCCAACTGAACTGGACCACGTTAGTGATATTGACACGAAACAGAATGAATATATAAAAAATATTATCGTGGAAATTCAAATGAAACCAATTTCGCGGCCCGCATTATATCATATTCATCCTGCATTTTTTTTCAGAATATACAGGCTTTTAGCAACAGCTTTAAAACGTAGCCATATCACCTAAAATCATAAAATAGAAAAAATACTAATTATAAATCACATTGAAGGGCCCGAATCAATTCAGTTTGATCCTCTGAGTAAGATAATGGCCTCGATTTCGTCCAATTTAACTTGTATCAAATAATCCCAATTTGGAGCTACAAAACCCTAGTTATGGTGGAATCTTATACCTGCATTCAAGCTTCAATTAAACAGCCCAGATAAGTTCCAAACATCAGTACAAACATGAATTTGCAGTCGAATTGTATTTACTACGCAAGAATCAAGGAAATCGATGCACCAAAAATTTAAATAAACCGTGACTTGTTATGACTAAGGTTCTGAACGCTTTGAATCCGGCAACAATCGGAATGGCTTCAGGAGACACCAAAGGATTGATTGTAATATTAAAAATGCCTTGAAACAACTTCCAATCCTCAAAACATTTTTGAAGTTTCCTTGGTTTTTTTTTTTTGCATTCGGTTAACACCTCTCCAGCCGCCAAAAAACCTCCTTTTTTTTCCTCTGTCTGCAATTGCTATTCTTATATATGATTGCATTAGGTTAAAAAAACTCACTCTAAATCCTTTAAAGAATCAAGATTTTCCTTTCATGGATTACCCCTTGCCATTTTCACGTTTCTTTTGCATTCTTGGGCCCTTGGATGTTTACCAACAACTCTCTTTTCTCTTTTTTATTTATTTATCTTATAATAATACTTTTTTGTATTTTACTCATTATTCTAAATAAATGAGAAAATTCTAATAATTCTAATAATGATAAGTGACAAATTTTTTTTTTAATAGTAATGGTACTCCTATTAAGATTAATAATAATAGTTAGTACTAGTAATATTTTAATAATAATCCTAATAATGTATAAAAATTCTAAAAGATGATTAGATTAATAAAGTTAATAATAATAACACTAATAGTTAGTAAAAAAAAGGATTAAATGATGGGGAACAAATGGGCCCAAAACAAATTGGATTTCCATGTTTTCTATTCACACCCCAATTTTATTTCGAACAATTTATAAGGGAATTTTATAAGAGATCGAGTTTAGTAATAGATATATTAAACCCTATGGCTCTTAATTTTTTAACACCCTTAATAAATTAGAAGATGTGGATTATACCGGGTAAGTTTCGGGGTATGACAGCTGCCCCTATTCAATCTTAAACCTGAAGAGGCAGATAGGCACGTCTGCCTATCGTGATCTAAAGGTATAAGAGGATTGAATATTGAATTCCCCGAAATTTGCACTTGTTGGGAAGGAGTTTTGGAGGAGATGGGTTTACAGATGCCACCCGAGGTGAATACCATTTTTCAGAGTGTGGAGCAAACGCCTTTGAAAAGGACCACTGTGTTTTGGTTGTAGCACGGCCTAAAAAGGCAACCTGGGTTTTATGCAATGTTATGATGCATGTATGATGCAGTGAGCTTCTAAAAAATAAATGATAGCAATGTATGTTATGTATGTATGAATGAATTATGTAAGTTGAATGATGCATGATTGTCAGTTAAAGTATGTTAGTAGTTCTGAAAAGAAAGATAGCACCTTTGATTATTATTGACGATGTTTTGGAGAATATCACTGCCGAGGGACTAACGTGATAAACCCAATTGAGACCTTTTGAAAACCTTGTTGTAAAACCCTTTGTAAAACCCCTTTGTGAAACCCTTTGTAGTCTTGAAGAAGATCACTGCCGAGGCACTAACGTGATAAACCCCATTGAAGAACCTTTTGTAAAACCCCTTTGTAAAACCTCTTTGTTCTTTGGAAGTAAATCACTGCCGAGGGACTAACGTGATAAACCCAAAAGAACCACTTGCTATAGCGCTAGCAAGATTTCGTAGTTTGTGAACCCCAAAAGGATCACTTGTCATAGTTCTGACAAGTTCACCTGCACCAATAGGATTACTTGGCATAGTTCTGACAAGCTCACCTGCACCACTTGGATCATCTGCCCTGGTTCGGACAAATTTCTCCTGCACCATTTGGATCATCTGCCCTGGTTCGGACAAACTTCACCTGCACCATTTGGATCATCTGCCCTGGCTCAGACAAATTTCACCTGCACCATTTAGATCATTTGCTATGCTTATAGAAAACTCACCTGCACCATTTAGGATAATTTTCTATGCTTATAGCAAACTCATCTGCACCATTTAGTATAATTTTCTATGCTTATAGCAACTTCACCTGCACCATTTAGGATAATTTTCTATGCTTATAGCAACTTCACCTGCACCATTTAGGATAATTTGCTATGTTTATAGCAAACTCACCTGCACCATTTAGGATTATTTGCGAGGGTTATCGCAAACTCACCTGCACCATTTGGATCATTTGCCCTGGTTCGGACAAATTTCACCTACATGAAAAAGATTCACCTGTTTGGAGACTCACAACTCGAGGGTCGGAGAAAATACACCTTTCACAACACGAGGGTTGGAAATCTCACGACACGTGGGTCGGAAAATACACCTGTCACAACACGAGGGTTGGAAACTAGTCTTTTGTAGTATGATTTGAATTTTGATGTAACAGTCAGACGGTAACTGACTACTAGACGGGAACTGGATTTAACGGTTTTCTAGGACGAGAATTGGACTTTGAAATGATTTGGATTGCCAATAAAAATTGGGCTTTTTGTGATATGTAGTGTGTGAATGCCCCAGATGATATGCATATGCTAATGCGTATGTATGTATGCTGATGCTGATGTCAATCCTAAGATTTTATCTCCTTATTGAGCTTGTTTAGACCATATTTGCGCCTACACCACGGCTATGCTTATGCCTGCTTGGTAATGTGGATAATGCTTATGCACATGCGTATGCGTAGATTGTTTATGGGTGAATGAACAACAAGGTTGCTATCATTGGTAAGGTTACTGGCATCGGTAAGGTTACCGGAAAGCATCAATCGGGCGATTGAAATAAACACTCAGTAGGGTTACTGGCATCGGTAAGGTTAGCGGAAAGCATCAATCAGGTGATTGGGAAGATATCTGAGTAAGGTTACTGGCATCGGTAAGGTTACGGGAAAACATCAATCAGGTGATTGGAAAGAATATCTCAGTAAGGTTACTGGCATCGGTAAGGTTACCGGAAAACATCAATCAGGTGATTGGAAAGAATATCTCAGTAAGGTTACTGGCATCGGTAAGGTTATCGGGAAGCATCAATCAGGTGATTGGAAAGAATATCTCAGTAAGGTTACTCGCATCGGTAAGGTTACCGGAAAACATCAATCAGGTGATTGGAAAGAATATCTCAGTAAGGTTACTGGCATCGATAAGGTTACCGGGAAGCAGGTGAATAGTATAGCTTTGCACCAGAGTTTTGAATTGAATGTATTGATGTATGGGATAATGCTTATGCTCATGTATATGTTAATTGATGTAATGAGTGGAACGAAGCAATGTCTTCTATAAGACTACCTGAAAAGGTTTCTGGAATGGATATGAAGATTTGTCTTAAAAGACTACCTTAAAAGGCTCTTAGAAAGGATAATGAATTGTCTTAAAGAAGACTACCTAAAAAGGCATGGTAACCAATGTATGTAATGCATGATTTTATGTATTTGTATGATGCTCCAATGGTAGGTTATTAATAACCAAAGCGTATATAGTTCGCTGGAGTTGCTGGTTTGTTTGATAAGACGAGGTGTGATGCTAGTGCGATTTCCCAATACCTGTTTTGTTTGAACTTTGAAGATCGTAGTTAGGAGAAATATTTGTTCGAGGTTGTAAAGTACGAGAACGCCTTTATCTTATGCTGTGCGCCTTGCTCTGATTTGGCTCTTGAGTTACTCCACGCCTTTAACCTTTTGAGGTTCTCCATGTCTTTCACCTTTTGCAATTCGCACCTTTAACCCTTTCGAGGTTCTTCACACTTTTAACCTTTGTGGTTTTCCACACCTTATGGATTTGATATCCGTTGCCCCGATGTTTAGTGGAAAAAGGTGCTTATGATCTCCAAGCTATGAAGTAAGTGCCCCGGGAAATAACCTTGTCATATGCTTTGACATTTATATTGAAGTTTATGCCCTTGATCTCTAGGATATGGAGGGCTATCCGTAGCGTGTTATCCTTTTGAATTTGAATTCTTCCCATGTTTGACATGCCCCTGTTTGTGATTTCTTCGAGAGGTTCCCCGAGTCGATTGAACCTTAGGAAGAGTGCCCCTAGTGAATAGGATATTTGATTGCATGCCCCTGTGATCTTTGAAATTTTCCCCCTGTTTAGGAGAACCCTCTAGATGTGGTTCCCCCTACTCCAGGGTCTTTATTAGAAATGATCACCTTTGATTAAACCAATTTTGAGATTTCTTCGATGCTATGTGTATACTCGTAGATGACGTTGTACCCTTCGAGAAGTAACCACAATGCGATGTGTATGCAAGTTTTGGAATCGAAGTCCGTTATGAATTAGGACTGGATGATTTGGAATGAATGCTTGAAGAAGCACAGTGGTTAGAAACAGTTTTAACAAACTTTAGGAGTCAGTATAACATAATCCTGCTTAATATGCTTTTGTGGTTAACCTTGCCTCAATTAGAACTTTTAAATGTTGTAACTTGACCTGGTTCATGTTTTAAGAAACAATGGATATAAGGCTCGAAATTTATTTATCCCACCCCTTTCTCCTTGATGTTCTTCAGATCCTAAAAATTCGCCTAATCCAATGGATATGCTTTGTTTGCAAGAGAATCGCTTTGGTTTTGATGTTGAGAAGAAGCCTTAGTGGAGATCCAAGCATTGATGAAAAATGTTATAAAGATCCAAGCATTGACGTGAAGCTTTGATGGTTTAGTAGTCACAAAATTATCCTTTGTATTTTGCCTTTGTTTTTATCCTTTATTTTGCATGAACCAAATCCTTTGAATTTGATCCATCGGGATGCCCTAATTTTTGCCTAAGTAATTTTGTTTTCCCTTTTGACTTAGCGGGCGTTTTTCTTTTGAAGGCTCCTTTTGAGATTTGATCCTTGGATATTGAATGTTGTGACTACCATGTCGTCTTGGATTTGCAAGCTTCGTCTTTGACACGTCCTCGATCTTGAATGATCTATTGAGGAAGAAGATGTCGTGAAGGTTACCTCCATTGTTTCCTCAATCTTAGATGAATGCGAGGAAGAAGATATGCTTGAACCTTTGCTCGATCCTTATGCTTGAACCTTTGCTTCATTGATTGATTCTCTTGACAACCAAAATACACCACTGAGTTAATTGAAATCTACCCTGCCCCTGGTTAAAATCAAGGTTTATTTGAAAAAGTATAAACAAACTCCAACTCCTGGCTCGAGGGGGTAACGAGGGATTAACATCCTTATATCTCCACTGTTTGGGAATTGAAACAATGCCTGTACATCCTCAACTCGGTTTTACCTTGAAAGCATATATTTAGCTGGACTTAGTTACTTGTATTAGTCATTCTCCCTTAAGTTTGTTAATAATCCTTGAATTTGAAAATGGCACAGAAGTGTGCGAATGAAAAGTCATGGTAGTGAGCGAATGAATTGACTCTAAAACCTGTGTAGTCATCCCATTAGAATTTCTTATTTGAAGGTACAACTTTTATCCTGCGAAACACTTAGCGATCATAGGGGTTGAAATTCTGACATGATAAACACCTATTGATCCTAGGGACAATCTCCTTCGTAAATCCGTCGAACTTGTTTTACTCCTTAGCTGATGAACTGGTAGAAGTGAAGGGTAACCTTGAGTTCTCCTTAGACATGTCAAACCTGTTGGGAATAAATTGTTAGCGGTGGGTTTTCGTCGTATCAGAACTTCATGAGTTTCCTTTGACTGAACCTCTTTTGCAACCTTTTTTCCCCTTCTTTTTTTCTCTTTGTTGACTTGGTTTCTTTCTTATAATGCACAAATTAGGTTTTTCTACCCCAATGGGCCTATCATCTAATTAATCAATTTAACCCAAATAAATTACTAATCCATTAATTAATTGTATATTATATTTATAATAACAATAATAATTGAAAATAAATATAATAATCTTAATAATAATATTATTGCCACCACTACTAATTAATAATAATAGCTAGTTATAATAACAAAATGATTAAACCAATTATTAATATAAATAATAAACCATGTGAATAATTTGTGAGAATGGACTTAAAAACCTCAAAAATAGAATAGATGGGCCAGATGACTAGGCTCAAGCACTTTCTGATTTTAACCCCCATTTTAATCTCAGGGTATTTTATAAGAGGGTGGGTTTGACAATAGGAATGTCAAATCCCGTGGCTCTTAATTCTAACCCTTGATGATTTAAAAGACGCAGATTTGATCGGGTAAATTTTGGGGTATGACACGAGCCTCTTCTCATCAATCAAGTTTATCTGGTCCAACCGAGTCTGAAACCAATCGTCTTCGTCTAGATCAGCTTCTTTCATAATCCTTAGGGAAGGAATTTGAATTTCAATTGGAAGAACTGCCTTTATACCATAGACTAAGGAGAATGGAGTTGCCCCTGTTGAAGTACGCGCAGATGTGCGATAACCATGAAGAGCAAAAGGTAACATCTCATGCCAGTCTTTGTAGGTTACCGTCATCTTTTGTATGATTTTTTTAATGTTCTTATTGGAAGCTTCCACCGCTCCATTCATCTTTGGTCGATATGGAGAGGAATTATGATGTTTGATCTTGAATTGTGTGCAGAGTTTAGTAATCATTCTGTTGTTTAAATTTGTGCCATTGTCTGTGATGATCCTTTCTGTAGCGGTAAAAATGTGACTCGAGCGGAATCGCGCGCTCGAAGTATCAACAGAGTCGCCACCGAACTTTATTTATTCCAAGAAGTAAAGGAAAAATATCGATAAAACCCATAGCTAAAGAGAAATGGATAAGGTGGTCGTTCGTAACCAAATTAGGGTTCGGGAGTCGGTTAAGCAAAGGGAAGGTGTTAGCACCCCTCACCTCCATCGTACTCGATGGGACCCATTTAGTTAGTTTTGTGTTTGAGTGTTAATGTAATGTTTGTGTTCTTTAGCTTATTGATTGAGAAAAGATAAAAGAGGTGTTTTTTAGGTTTTTTATTGTTATGAAGGAAAAAGAAATGATTTTTTTATTATTATGAGGAAAGAAGAAGATATTTTTTATTATTATGCTCGCCAAGACGTTTGTATCTTGTGCCTACGTATTCCCTAGTGCAATGGGAAAGTCAGAGCAACCGTAGTTCGGGGAAAGAACCACGAAATGTTTGTTGGTTGATTTTAGCGAGAGGTACTCGATCGCTTTCAATTGGAAATACTACGCGCACATGGATATTATATCACTACAAGAATGGATGACTAAATCAAGATAAGACATGATTTTGGCCATCATCGCATTCGAGTGGAAGATATTTGATCTTCACATGTAGAAGTATGTTCGCATTTTAAAATTGAATAAGTGTCTCGTTTTAAAAGGAGAGTTTTAAAAGCCATAAGGCAAAAAGGTTTGATTGAAATTGAAGTCGTGTTTTAAAGGGACATTTAGCAAATGATTGAGCATAGGTGTTCACCTAGCGCGTCTTTACCCAAGGTATTGAACAGGAGCGAGCCCCATTGTCACTTGTTGTCCAAGTTAATTAATTTTGGTTCAAAAGATCAAGGTATTCAAGAGGTGTGCACTTCTTGACACAAGATCTTTTGGTTTGATTAATGTTTTTTTTATTCAAAGGATCAAGGTAATCAAGAGGTGTGCACTTCTTGTCACTTGATCGCTTTGATTTGATTAATGTGTTTTGATTCAAAAGATCAAGGTATTCAAGAGGTGTTCACCCCTTGTCACAGGATCCTTCGGTTTGATTAATGTATTTTAATTCAAAAGATCAAGGTATTCAAGAGGTGTGCACTTCTTGTCACATGATCTTTCAGGTTTGATATGGATATTTTGATACATGTTTTGGACAGTTGCAGCAGTCCTTTTGGACCATTGTGTTTGTACTTTTGGCGCAGGACAAGAAATTGGTGCAGGATGGTAACAAGATGTAGAGTAGAGAGTAGCAGAATTTTGGCTGGTATTGTTTGGATGTTGAGATATTAGAAGAAAGGAACATAAATGTAGCTGTATCATAAAGCAAACGTGAAAGACTCTACTTTTATCCTTTTTTTTTATTTTGACAATTAGAACACACAAAACAAAACACATAATAAAAATAATAATAACTAAATATTAATAAATAATAATAAAAATTGGTTAGTAAAGGAATTAAAAATAATGATAATAATAATAAAAGAAAAAAATTAATGTAAAAACATAATTATTATATTTTTTGGATTTTTGTATGTAATGAACTTTCTCTAAAGATGGGTCTAAACTAGAAATAAAAAACTCTCTTTGAATGGGCCTTTAGCAAATTTGAATCAAAATGCATCTTTTCCATTTGCCCTCTACAAAAAAATAATTATAACACAAAGACAACAAAATTGATCTTTAATTTTTAATAGAAATTCAAATTGAACTCCAATTAAAAATGGTAAATCATCAATGGTTAGTGAAATATGAATAAAAAATACTATAAATCACAAAATTGAACAAGATGCAATAAAATGATGATATGCATATATTTTTTTGAGAATGATGCAAATGAATGTAAGTGATGCGGGTCAAAAATTTGGGTGCGACACTTTCAGGGATGCCATGCCGACAAATGAGATTATGCTTGATAAACCTGGCCACAACATTCTTGGTGACTGAAGCAAACGAAGCTGCTTCTACCCACTTTGTGAAGTAGTCAATAGCGACCAGGATAAAACGATGTCCGTTGGAGGGAGTAGGCTTGATTTCTCCAATCATATCAATACCCCACATTGCAAATGGCCAAGGAGCCGTCAGGACGTTTAACGGGACTGGAGGTACTTGTATTTTGTCGGCATATATCTGGAATTTGTGACAAGTTTTGGAGTGACGATGGCAGTCTGTCTCTATGGTAGACCAGTAATAACCTGCTCTTAAGATCTTTTTAGCCATTGTATGTCCACTTGAATGAGTACCAAAAGCACCATCGTGTATGTCTTCCATAATCTGTCCTGCTTCCTTCTTGTTCACACAACGAAGCAAAGTCAAGTCATGATTGCGTTTATACAAGATTCCATTACTTAGAAAGAATTTGGCAGCAAATCTTCTTAGAAACTTTCTATCATTAATGGATGTCCCTTCAGGGTACTCCTGAGCTTTGAAATATCTTTTTACTTCATGGAACCATGGTTTTTCTTCCATTCCTTTGGTATCGATCTCATTGCAATAGGATGGTTCATCCTGTCTGTAAATGGTGATCATCGGCGCCTCATTGTCCCACCTGACTTTGAACATAGATGACATGGTAGCTAAGGCATCAGCTAGTTGATTTTCTTCGTGCGGGATATGTTCAAAAGTGATTTCTTCAAAATAAGGAATCAAACTAATCACATATTCTTTGTATGGAATTAGATTCGGGTGCTTCGTGTCCCATTCCCCTTTAACTTGATAAATTACAAGGGCCGAGTCTCCGTAGACCTCCAGGAACTTGATTCTTAGATCGATTGCAGCTTTGAGACCCAGAATACATGCTTCATATTCAGCTATATTGTTAGTGCAGTTGAAGCATAATCTGGAAGTGAATGGTGTATGACCTCCTACAGGGGAAATGATCATAGCTCCGATACCATTGCCAAGCGCATTAGAGGCTCCGTCAAAAACCATAGTCCATAGGGACCCTGGCTCGGGTGCTTCCTCCGGTCCTGGTTGTCTGTAGTCAGCAACTAGCATAATATCTTCATCTGGGAAGTCAAAGTTCAACACTTGATAATCATCTACTGCTTGATGAGCCAAATGATCAGCTACCACACTCCCTTTGATTGCTTTTTGTGAAGTGTACTGGATGTCATACTCTGTTAGGATCATTTGCCATCTTGCTATTCTTCCAGAGAGAGCAGGTTTTTCGAACACATACTTGATAGGATCCATTTTGGAGATCTGGAAAGTGGTATGGTTTAGCATATACTGTCTTAGTCGGCGAGCCACCCATGCTAAGGCATATCAAGTTTTCTCGATTAGTGAGTATCTTGTTTCACAATCGGTATACTTTTTGCTAAGATAGTAGATTGCATGCTCCTTTCGTCCGGACTCGTCACGTTGCCCCAGTACACACCCCATTGAATCTTCTAACACAGTTAGGTACATTATCAGAGGTATTCCTTCTACTGGTGGTAACAAGATTGGAAGTTTTTGGAGATATTCTTTGATCTTATCAAAGGCTAATTGGCATATGTCATTCCATCTTTCCACTTGATCTTTCTTCAACAGTTTGAAAATCGACACACAAGTAGTAGTCATATGGGCAATAAATCTGGCTATGTAATTCAGACGTCCCAAGAATCCTCTGACTTGTTTCTCGGTACGGGGTATCGGCACTTCTTGAATGGCCTTGACCTTGGCAGGATCAACTTCAATACCTTTGCTGCTGGCAATGAAACCTAAGAGTTTACCGGATCTTACTCCAAAGGTACACTTGTTCGGATTCAGTCGCAACCTGTACTTCTTGAGTCTGTCAAACAGCTTGTGCAGATGACCCAGATGTTCTTCTTCGGTGTCGGACTTTGCAATCATATCATCGACATAAACCTCTATTTCCTGATGAATTATATCATGGAACAGAGCTACCATTGCACGCTGATATGTTGCTCCTGCATTCGTTAAACCAAAGGGCATTACTTTGTAACAAAAGGTTCCCCAAGGTGTTGTGAAGGTTGTTTTTTCCATGTCTTCGGGTGCCATCTTGATTTGATTGTACCTTGAGAATCCATCCATAAAGGAGAATACATTGCATTGTGCAGTATTGTCAAATAGTAAATCGATGTGAGGTAAAGGGAAGTCATCTTTGGGGCTTGCCCGATTCAGATCTCTGTAGTCTACACACATTCTGACTTTCCCGTCTTTTTTAGGCACAAGCACTATGTTAGCTATCCAAGGAGGATAACTTACCTCATCTTTGATCTTTTTGGACATATCTGGCCTACTTCTTCGTGGCTTCTGCTTAACTGGAGTACTACCTTCTTTTATTGGCAAGCGATGAACCACAATATCCGTGTCAAGGCCAGGCATATCTTCATAGGACCAAGCGAATATCTCAACGTAGTCTTGTAACATTTGAATCAGTCTTTGCTTGACACTGTCTTCTAGATCAGCCCATATCTTGACTTCTTTCTTTTCTTCGTCACTGCCCAAGTTGATAACCTCAATTGGTTCTTCATGCGGTTGCATAGTCTTTTCCTCTTGTTCTAACAGCCTTGCAAGTTCCCTTGGTACTTCACAATCTTCCTCACTTTCGTCCTCAGTTTGGTAGATCGGATTTTCAAAGTCATGGCTGGCAATAGCAGAATCGTTATCAACAGGATCCAGAGTGAATGTGAATCTGCATTTATTTATGTGGGTGTGTGTAAGAACACATAGCTATTTGAAAATGAATAAAATAAAGAAAGAAAAAGGATCACCAAATTTGAATATGCAAACGTCCCATGAGTTTATTGAATAAACATGATCATGATATGACAAACCCTTATAAAAAGGACCAGTGTGCTTCGGGCAAGGCACACGGCTTTCAAGTTTATGGTTCGATAGTATAGGAACCATTTTTATCTTTGAACAATATAAACAACGAAAATAGGAAATTTCATTTACTCCTGATCAAAGAAGATCACATCCTCAACTTCCCAGATGTTCAATCCATTTTTGTGAGCAGGGAGTATCCAGCTGCTCCAGTTGCAGTTGTCTTCTTCGTCTTCCACAACATTAATTTCTTCGGGATAAGTAAGATACTCTGCAGGATACGAGAGCTCAGGCTGAGATACTTCTATTGGCTGAGCGAGATACCCGATAAGATTTTCCCATCCCTTTGGAATGATGTCTTCAAGGGAGACTTGTGCATTCTGGGGAGCAGTGTATTGTGTTAGGAAATCATTCTCGTCAATTGGTGTTTCCCAGACTTCTTCAGGAGCTTCAGGGCTTGTGAATGTCATATTGTCTTCAAAATGGTTACCGGGAAGCAGGTGGATAGTATAGCTTTGCACCAGAGTTTTGAATTGAATGTATTGATGTATGGGATAATGCTTATGCTCATGTATATGTTAATTGATGTAATGAGTGGAACGAAGCAATGTCTTCTATAAGACTACCTGAAAAGGTTTCTGGAATGGATATGAAGATTTGTCTTAAAAGACTACCTTAAAAGGCTCTTAGAAAGGATAATGAATTGTCTTAAAGAAGACTACCTAAAAAGGCATGGTAACCAATGTATGTAATGCATGATTTTATGTATTTGTATGATGCTCCAATGGTAGGTTATTAATAACCAAAGCGTATATAGTTCGCTGGAGTTGCTGGTTTGTTTGATAAGACGAGGTGTGATGCTAGTGCGATTTCCCAATACCTGTTTTGTTTGAACTTTGAAGATCGTAGTTAGGAGAAATATTTGTTCGAGGTTGTAAAGTACGAGAACGCCTTTATCTTATGCTGTGCGCCTTGCTCTGATTTGGCTCTTGAGTTACTCCACGCCTTTAACCTTTTGAGGTTCTCCATGTCTTTCACCTTTTGCAATTCGCACCTTTAACCCTTTCGAGGTTCTTCACACTTTTAACCTTTGTGGTTTTCCACACCTTATGGATTTGATATCCATTGCCCCGATGTTTAGTGGAAAAAGGTGCTTATGATCTCCAAGCTATGAAGTAAGTGCCCCGGGAAATAACCTTGTCATATGCTTTGACATTTATATTGAAGTTTATGCCCTTGATCTCTAGGATATGGAGGGCTATCCGTAGCGTGTTATCCTTTTGAATTTGAATTCTTCCCATGTTTGACATGCCCCTGTTTGTGATTTCTTCGAGAGGTTCCCCGAGTCGATTGAACCTTAGGAAGAGTGCCCCTAGTGAATAGGATATTTGATTGCATGCCCCTGTGATCTTTGAAATTTTCCCCCTGTTTAGGAGAACCCTCTAGATGTGGTTCCCCCTACTCCAGGGTCTTTATTAGAAATGATCACCTTTGATTAAACCAATTTTGAGATTTCTTCGATGCTATGTGTATACTCGTAGATGACGTTGTACCCTTCGAGAAGTAACCACAATGCGATGTGTATGCAAGTTTTGGAATCGAAGTCCGTTATGAATTAGGACTGGATGATTTGGAATGAATGCTTGAAGAAGCACAGTGGTTAGAAACAGTTTTAACAAACTTTAGGAGTCAGTATAACATAATCCTGCTTAATATGCTTTTGTGGTTAACCTTGCCTCAATTAGAACTTTTAAATGTTGTAACTTGACCTGGTTCATGTTTTAAGAAACAATGGATATAAGGCTCGAAATTTATTTATCCCACCCCTTTCTCCTTGATGTTCTTCAGATCCTAAAAATTCGCCTAATCCAATGGATATGCTTTGTTTGCAAGAGAATCGCTTTGGTTTTGATGTTGAGAAGAAGCCTTAGTGGAGATCCAAGCATTGATGAAAAATGTTATAAAGATCCAAGCATTGACGTGAAGCTTTGATGGTTTAGTAGTCACAAAATTATCCTTTGTATTTTGCCTTTGTTTTTATCCTTTATTTTGCATGAACCAAATCCTTTGAATTTGATCCATCGGGATGCCCTAATTTTTGCCTAAGTAATTTTGTTTTCCCTTTTGACTTAGCGGGCGTTTTTCTTTTGAAGGCTCCTTTTGAGATTTGATCCTTGGATATTGAATGTTGTGACTACCATGTCGTCTTGGATTTGCAAGCTTCGTCTTTGACACGTCCTCGATCTTGAATGATCTATTGAGGAAGAAGATGTCGTGAAGGTTACCTCCATTGTTTCCTCAATCTTAGATGAATGCGAGGAAGAAGATATGCTTGAACCTTTGCTCGATCCTTATGCTTGAACCTTTGCTTCATTGATTGATTCTCTTGACAACCAAAATACACCACTGAGTTAATTGAAATCTACCCTGCCCCTGGTTAAAATCAAGGTTTATTTGAAAAAGTATAAACAAACTCCAACTCCTGGCTCGAGGGGGTAACGAGGGATTAACATCCTTATATCTCCACTGTTTGGGAATTGAAACAATGCCTGTACATCCTCAACTCGGTTTTACCTTGAAAGCATATATTTAGCTGGACTTAGTTACTTGTATTAGTCATTCTCCCTTAAGTTTGTTAATAATCCTTGAATTTGAAAATGGCACAGAAGTGTGCGAATGAAAAGTCATGGTAGTGAGCGAATGAATTGACTCTAAAACCTGTGTAGTCATCCCATTAGAATTTCTTATTTGAAGGTACAACTTTTATCCTGCGAAACACTTAGCGATCATAGGGGTTGAAATTCTGACATGATAAACACCTATTGATCCTAGGGACAATCTCCTTCGTAAATCCGTCGAACTTGTTTTACTCCTTAGCTGATGAACTGGTAGAAGTGAAGGGTAACCTTGAGTTCTCCTTAGACATGTCAAACCTGTTGGGAATAAATTGTTAGCGGTGGGTTTTCGTCGTATCAGAACTTCATGAGTTTCCTTTGACTGAACCTCTTTTGCAACCTTTTTTCCCCTTCTTTTTTTCTCTTTGTTGACTTGGTTTCTTTCTTATAATGCACAAATTAGGTTTTTCTACCCCAATGGGCCTATCATCTAATTAATCAATTTAACCCAAATAAATTACTAATCCATTAATTAATTGTATATTATATTTATAATAACAATAATAATTGAAAATAAATATAATAATCTTAATAATAATATTATTGCCACCACTACTAATTAATAATAATAGCTAGTTATAATAACAAAATGATTAAACCAATTATTAATATAAATAATAAACCATGTGAATAATTTGTGAGAATGGACTTAAAAACCTCAAAAATAGAATAGATGGGCCAGATGACTAGGCTCAAGCACTTTCTGATTTTAACCCCCATTTTAATCTCAGGGTATTTTATAAGAGGGTGGGTTTGACAATAGGAATGTCAAATCCCGTGGCTCTTAATTCTAACCCTTGATGATTTAAAAGACGCAGATTTGATCGGGTAAATTTTGGGGTATGACACGAGCCTCTTCTCATCAATCAAGTTTATCTGGTCCAACCGAGTCTGAAACCAATCGTCTTCGTCTAGATCAGCTTCTTTCATAATCCTTAGGGAAGGAATTTGAATTTCAATTGGAAGAACTGCCTTTATACCATAGACTAAGGAGAATGGAGTTGCCCCTGTTGAAGTACGCGCAGATGTGCGATAACCATGAAGAGCAAAAGGTAACATCTCATGCCAGTCTTTGTAGGTTACCGTCATCTTTTGTATGATTTTTTTAATGTTCTTATTGGAAGCTTCCACCGCTCCATTCATCTTTGGTCGATATGGAGAGGAATTATGATGTTTGATCTTGAATTGTGTGCAGAGTTTAGTAATCATTCTGTTGTTTAAATTTGTGCCATTGTCTGTGATGATCCTTTCTGTAGCGGTAAAAATGTGACTCGAGCGGAATCGCGCGCTCGAAGTATCAACAGAGTCGCCACCGAACTTTATTTATTCCAAGAAGTAAAGGAAAAATATCGATAAAACCCATAGCTAAAGAGAAATGGATAAGGTGGTCGTTCGTAACCAAATTAGGGTTCGGGAGTCGGTTAAGCAAAGGGAAGGTGTTAGCACCCCTCACCTCCATCGTACTCGATGGGACCCATTTAGTTAGTTTTGTGTTTGAGTGTTAATGTAATGTTTGTGTTCTTTAGCTTATTGATTGAGAAAAGATAAAAGAGGTGTTTTTTAGGTTTTTTATTGTTATGAAGGAAAAAGAAATGATTTTTTTATTATTATGAGGAAAGAAGAAGATATTTTTTATTATTATGCTCGCCAAGACGTTTGTATCTTGTGCCTACGTATTCCCTAGTGCAATGGGAAAGTCAGAGCAACCGTAGTTCGGGGAAAGAACCACGAAATGTTTGTTGGTTGATTTTAGCGAGAGGTACTCGATCGCTTTCAATTGGAAATACTACGCGCACATGGATATTATATCACTACAAGAATGGATGACTAAATCAAGATAAGACATGATTTTGGCCATCATCGCATTTGAGTGGAAGATATTTGATCTTCACATGTAGAAGTATGTTCGCATTTTAAAATTGAATAAGTGTCTCGTTTTAAAAGGAGAGTTTTAAAAGCCATAAGGCAAAAAGGTTTGATTGAAATTGAAGTCGTGTTTTAAAGGGACATTTAGCAAATGATTGAGCATAGGTGTTCACCTAGCGCGTCTTTACCCAAGGTATTGAACAGGAGCGAGCCCCATTGTCACTTGTTGTCCAAGTTAATTAATTTTGGTTCAAAAGATCAAGGTATTCAAGAGGTGTGCACTTCTTGACACAAGATCTTTTGGTTTGATTAATGTTTTTTTTATTCAAAGGATCAAGGTAATCAAGAGGTGTGCACTTCTTGTCACTTGATCGCTTTGATTTGATTAATGTGTTTTGATTCAAAAGATCAAGGTATTCAAGAGGTGTTCACCCCTTGTCACAGGATCCTTCGGTTTGATTAATGTATTTTAATTCAAAAGATCAAGGTATTCAAGAGGTGTGCACTTCTTGTCACAGGATCTTTCAGGTTTGATATGGATATTTTGATACATGTTTTGGACAGTTGCAGCAGTCCTTTTGGACCATTGTGTTTGTACTTTTGGCGCAGGACAAGAAATTGGTGCAGGATGGTAACAAGATGTAGAGTAGAGAGTAGCAGAATTTTGGCTGGTATTGTTTGGATGTTGAGATATTAGAAGAAAGGAACATAAATGTAGCTGTATCATAAAGCAAACGTGAAAGACTCTACTTTTATCCTTTTTTTTTATTTTGACAATTAGAACACACAAAACAAAACACATAATAAAAATAATAATAACTAAATATTAATAAATAATAATAAAAATTGGTTAGTAAAGGAATTAAAAATAATGATAATAATAATAAAAGAAAAAAATTAATGTAAAAACATAATTATTATATTTTTTGGATTTTTGTATGTAATGAACTTTCTCTAAAGATGGGTCTAAACTAGAAATAAAAAACTCTCTTTGAATGGGCCTTTAGCAAATTTGAATCAAAATGCATCTTTTCCATTTGCCCTCTACAAAAAAATAATTATAACACAAAGACAACAAAATTGATCTTTAATTTTTAATAGAAATTCAAATTGAACTCCAATTAAAAATGGTAAATCATCAATGGTTAGTGAAATATGAATAAAAAATACTATAAATCACAAAATTGAACAAGATGCAATAAAATGATGATATGCATATATTTTTTTGAGAATGATGCAAATGAATGTAAGTGATGCGGGTCAAAAATTTGGGTGCGACACTTTCAGGGATGCCATGCCGACAAATGAGATTATGCTTGATAAACCTGGCCACAACATTCTTGGTGACTGAAGCAAACGAAGCTGCTTCTACCCACTTTGTGAAGTAGTCAATAGCGACCAGGATAAAACGATGTCCGTTGGAGGGAGTAGGCTTGATTTCTCCAATCATATCAATACCCCACATTGCAAATGGCCAAGGAGCCGTCAGGACGTTTAACGGGACTGGAGGTACTTGTATTTTGTCGGCATATATCTGGAATTTGTGACAAGTTTTGGAGTGACGATGGCAGTCTGTCTCTATGGTAGACCAGTAATAACCTGCTCTTAAGATCTTTTTAGCCATTGTATGTCCACTTGAATGAGTACCAAAAGCACCATCGTGTATGTCTTCCATAATCTGTCCTGCTTCCTTCTTGTTCACACAACGAAGCAAAGTCAAGTCATGATTGCGTTTATACAAGATTCCATTACTTAGAAAGAATTTGGCAGCAAATCTTCTTAGAAACTTTCTATCATTAATGGATGTCCCTTCAGGGTACTCCTGAGCTTTGAAATATCTTTTTACTTCATGGAACCATGGTTTTTCTTCCATTCCTTTGGTATCGATCTCATTGCAATAGGATGGTTCATCCTGTCTGTAAATGGTGATCATCGGCGCCTCATTGTCCCACCTGACTTTGAACATAGATGACATGGTAGCTAAGGCATCAGCTAGTTGATTTTCTTCGTGCGGGATATGTTCAAAAGTGATTTCTTCAAAATAAGGAATCAAACTAATCACATATTCTTTGTATGGAATTAGATTCGGGTGCTTCGTGTCCCATTCCCCTTTAACTTGATAAATTACAAGGGCCGAGTCTCCGTAGACCTCCAGGAACTTGATTCTTAGATCGATTGCAGCTTTGAGACCCAGAATACATGCTTCATATTCAGCTATATTGTTAGTGCAGTTGAAGCATAATCTGGAAGTGAATGGTGTATGACCTCCTACAGGGGAAATGATCATAGCTCCGATACCATTGCCAAGCGCATTAGAGGCTCCGTCAAAAACCATAGTCCATAGGGACCCTGGCTCGGGTGCTTCCTCCGGTCCTGGTTGTCTGTAGTCAGCAACTAGCATAATATCTTCATCTGGGAAGTCAAAGTTCAACACTTGATAATCATCTACTGCTTGATGAGCCAAATGATCAGCTACCACACTCCCTTTGATTGCTTTTTGTGAAGTGTACTGGATGTCATACTCTGTTAGGATCATTTGCCATCTTGCTATTCTTCCAGAGAGAGCAGGTTTTTCGAACACATACTTGATAGGATCCATTTTGGAGATCTGGAAAGTGGTATGGTTTAGCATATACTGTCTTAGTCGGCGAGCCACCCATGCTAAGGCATATCAAGTTTTCTCGATTAGTGAGTATCTTGTTTCACAATCGGTATACTTTTTGCTAAGATAGTAGATTGCATGCTCCTTTCGTCCGGACTCGTCACGTTGCCCCAGTACACACCCCATTGAATCTTCTAACACAGTTAGGTACATTATCAGAGGTATTCCTTCTACTGGTGGTAACAAGATTGGAAGTTTTTGGAGATATTCTTTGATCTTATCAAAGGCTAATTGGCATATGTCATTCCATCTTTCCACTTGATCTTTCTTCAACAGTTTGAAAATCGACACACAAGTAGTAGTCATATGGGCAATAAATCTGGCTATGTAATTCAGACGTCCCAAGAATCCTCTGACTTGTTTCTCGGTACGGGGTATCGGCACTTCTTGAATGGCCTTGACCTTGGCAGGATCAACTTCAATACCTTTGCTGCTGGCAATGAAACCTAAGAGTTTACCGGATCTTACTCCAAAGGTACACTTGTTCGGATTCAGTCGCAACCTGTACTTCTTGAGTCTGTCAAACAGCTTGTGCAGATGACCCAGATGTTCTTCTTCGGTGTCGGACTTTGCAATCATATCATCGACATAAACCTCTATTTCCTGATGAATTATATCATGGAACAGAGCTACCATTGCACGCTGATATGTTGCTCCTGCATTCGTTAAACCAAAGGGCATTACTTTGTAACAAAAGGTTCCCCAAGGTGTTGTGAAGGTTGTTTTTTCCATGTCTTCGGGTGCCATCTTGATTTGATTGTACCTTGAGAATCCATCCATAAAGGAGAATACATTGCATTGTGCAGTATTGTCAAATAGTAAATCGATGTGAGGTAAAGGGAAGTCATCTTTGGGGCTTGCCCGATTCAGATCTCTGTAGTCTACACACATTCTGACTTTCCCGTCTTTTTTAGGCACAAGCACTATGTTAGCTATCCAAGGAGGATAACTTACCTCATCTTTGATCTTTTTGGACATATCTGGCCTACTTCTTCGTGGCTTCTGCTTAACTGGAGTACTACCTTCTTTTATTGGCAAGCGATGAACCACAATATCCGTGTCAAGGCCAGGCATATCTTCATAGGACCAAGCGAATATCTCAACGTAGTCTTGTAACATTTGAATCAGTCTTTGCTTGACACTGTCTTCTAGATCAGCCCATATCTTGACTTCTTTCTTTTCTTCGTCACTGCCCAAGTTGATAACCTCAATTGGTTCTTCATGCGGTTGCATAGTCTTTTCCTCTTGTTCTAACAGCCTTGCAAGTTCCCTTGGTACTTCACAATCTTCCTCACTTTCGTCCTCAGTTTGGTAGATCGGATTTTCAAAGTCATGGCTGGCAATAGCAGAATCGTTATCAACAGGATCCAGAGTGAATGTGAATCTGCATTTATTTATGTGGGTGTGTGTAAGAACACATAGCTATTTGAAAATGAATAAAATAAAGAAAGAAAAAGGATCACCAAATTTGAATATGCAAACGTCCCATGAGTTTATTGAATAAACATGATCATGATATGACAAACCCTTATAAAAAGGACCAGTGTGCTTCGGGCAAGGCACACGGCTTTCAAGTTTATGGTTCGATAGTATAGGAACCATTTTTATCTTTGAACAATATAAACAACGAAAATAGGAAATTTCATTTACTCCTGATCAAAGAAGATCACATCCTCAACTTCCCAGATGTTCAATCCATTTTTGTGAGCAGGGAGTATCCAGCTGCTCCAGTTGCAGTTGTCTTCTTCGTCTTCCACAACATTAATTTCTTCGGGATAAGTAAGATACTCTGCAGGATACGAGAGCTCAGGCTGAGATACTTCTATTGGCTGAGCGAGATACCCGATAAGATTTTCCCATCCCTTTGGAATGATGTCTTCAAGGGAGACTTGTGCATTCTGGGGAGCAGTGTATTGTGTTAGGAAATCATTCTCGTCAATTGGTGTTTCCCAGACTTCTTCAGGAGCTTCAGGGCTTGTGAATGTCATATTGTCTTCAAAATGGTTGTCCCATCCAGTTGAGGTGATGTCTTCAATAGCGATATACGAGCTCAAGGGAGCAGAATACTTCACCATAAAGTCATACTTGCCACTTGGTTCTCCTAGTGTATCCCAAACTTCTTTTGGACTAGGTGGACTTTGGTATTGCTCAGTGATGGAACTTGTGAAACTTTTGCAATATTCAAACTGATCACCACATCCAGTCGGGGTAATGTCTTTCATAGCAATAAAAGAACTCTGAGGTGCAGTATACTTTACTAGAAAATCATACCCGCCGCTTGGTTCTCCCAAAGTATTCCAAACTTCCATGGAAACAGGTGGAACTTCATCTAGATATTGATGAATAATATGGCTCAAGAACACTCCCTCGTCTTTAATAGCATTCACTCCTTGGCTGATAAAATGTGACATTAATCCTCTAGAACAAGGGCTTTGATCGTTCTTCTGATTTCCATCAGCATAACCCAGACCTAGCTTATCGAACTTGTAAGGTACATCGAGGAGTTGTCCCCATACTGTGCCACCACCTTCTTCGATCACAGCTTTGGCATCCTTCGAAGTCAAGCTTTTCCAGTACTGCTTTTGGTAACACGTTCAAAGAGGAACCGTTATCTACCAGCACATGAGACAGAGTGGTGCCTTTACATTCAATAGAGATGTGCAGGGCTTTATTGTGATTTTTTCCAGCAGGGGTTAGATCAACATCAGAGAAACCGAGACCATTATTCACTGTTAGATTGGCAACACAATTTTCAAATTGATCGACTGAAATCTCCTGTGGTACATGTGCAGCTTTCAGGAACTTCATCAGGGCCTTGACATGAGCTTTGGAATATTTTAGCAAAGATAGCATTGAGATTTTTGAAGCAGTGTGCCCCAGCTGTTCGACAATATTGTAATCACTTTTTCAGATGATTTTCAATATTTCCTCCATTTCTTACTTTGATGGATCTTCAACAGTGACTTCCATCGGTATTTGAATTGGTTCAACTAGTGGCTCTTTGCCTCGAGCGTTGATATCTTGATTAGGAATTGGGACCTTGACTGGACTAGTAGCAACATTTGGAGAAATTTCTGGTGAAAATATCCTTCCACTTCTCGTAATCTTACTAGTACCCACAATATTATCAACAGTTGGAGAAGTAAAATTCGTGGCCTCTTCAGTCAAGGTATCTTACTTAACTCCATGGACATAAACATTAGTGTCATAACTCCACGGGACAGCTTTGTCTGAGGAGTATGGAAATGGAGTCGGACTGGTAATGATTATCGATGCCACTTTGGGTGCAGCATAAATTTTGAAAGGAGTTTTGGTAGGGATTTTCAATGGTATGTTAGAAACCACTGAGACGTCCTCTATTCTCATCCCATTTGAAAAGACTTCGTATAAATCGTCCATAGAAGGGAGCCTCTCAAACATAATGATACGACGATCCATCCACTTTTGAATTCCTATTTTCAGATTCTCATAACCATTGGGTAGGTGTGCACAATAAAAGCAATCAGGGTCACAACCTGGAAAGTAACCAGCTCAGATTAGCTTTCTTTTGACTTCAAGGAGCGGAGTTGACAACTATCTTACATCATAGATGTAAATAGTGTCTATGTTAGCGTTAACGGTCTTGTCGTGCTTTGGCATAGGTGCAGTGATGACATTTGGGGTCTCTAGAGGATCGAACTCAATTTCCCCAGCATCTATCATGTCTTGTATTTTATTTTTCTGGGCCCAACAGTGATCTGCGTCATGTCCAGGACAGTTAGAATGGTATGCACATGTGGCATCAGGGCGATAAATCGGAGAGGAAGTGTTGACATTCTTCGGAGGATCTTTTAATGTGATCAGAGCTACTTTTAGCAAGTGCTGCAATGCTTGAGATATTGGCATATTGATTCTGGTGAAATTCCTTCTTGGTGCATCTGGTCGACGTGTATATTTTGACAGTTGATCTTTTTGAGGTGCAGATGCGGAGATCAGCACTGCCCCTACAAATTGGTGATGCTCATTTTTGCGACCTTTCTGACTGTGCATTGTATTAACTTCATTTCTCCCACTGATGGGCCTCTTTGTAGTACCAGAGGAAGAGCCTATTTGAATTTTTCCATTTTGAATACCGCTTTTGACACGCTCTCCAGTTAATATCAGGTCAGTGAAACCTGATGATGAGCTTCCCAGCAAATGAATGTAGAAAGGGCCAGTTAAAGTGCCCATGAACATGTCGACTAGCTCGCGATCAGATAAGGGTGGTTGAACCCTTCCAGCCAGATCTCTCCACTTTTGTGCATACCCTTTGAAAATTTCATTTGGTGCCATAGACATGCCCCTTAGTTGAGTATGGGTTGGTGCAAGGTCACCGTTGTATTGATACTGTTTGTAGAAAGAAGTAGCCAGATCTTCCCAGGTATGAACTTTTGTACTTTCCAGTTGGTAGTACCACTCGAGTTGTGTACCCGCCAGAATTTCTTGGAAGAAGTGAATCCACAATTTGTTATCTGCTGTATGGGGTAGTATATTCCTTACATAGGACCTCAGATGTAGTTTTGGGCAAGAAACTCCATCATACTTTGCAAAGGCAGGAACTTTGAACTTTGGAGGAATATCAATATCTGAGACGAGTCCCAGATCTTTGAAGTCTAAACCAGGTATTTTTTGTATCTCCATAGTTTTCATGCGTTCTTCCATGGTATTTGTCATCACCCTGTTCGTCTTCGGAATGATAATCTTCTTCATTAGAAGAGAGAGAGAGGGTTTGGCAGAACCCTGGTTACTGTGATTGTCACCTTCACCTTCACCGACTATTTCAGAGATCGGTGCCTTTTTGGGCCTTTTGACTGGGATTTTGACCTTCCTTATCAGGTGACTAAAGTCTACAGATCCATTGGGCTTCTTTTTCTTCTTGATTATCACGGCTTTCAGTTCTTGTTGCCCTTTGCTAGTTCCAGAATTGCTACCTGAACTTGGGCGTTCTGCGCTTCGAGATTCTTGGCGCTTGTTTTGGAATCCATCTCTTCTAACTGAAATAAACAGCGAGGAGATGAGAAACCCATCATGTGAACCTGTTATGCAATGTTTATGAATGAAATGCATATGCAATGTTTTCAAGTATCTTGGAATTTAGATTCGTTTAAACAAAAAAAGAAACAAACAGTAATTAGTCAAACAATTATTTTTCTCTTTTTTTCCTTTTCTTTCTCTTTTTTTTTCTTTCTCTTTTTTTTTCTTTTATTTGCCTCTTTCGGGCTTACAAGATAAAAAAATGAAGGATCCGTCAGGTCTCCCATGGACGCTTTCTCTTTGCACCCAGGAATGTGTTGATATGCTGTTCTTCCTGGAGTTGTCTGGTGAGCTCCAACACTTTCCTCTCATAGTCTTGACAGTGTGCTTTGAAGGTGTCTCTTTCCTCTTTTAGTTGAACCCAAGATTTCTGCAGTTCTTCTAGGTCAGTTGGCATGTCCGGATGTAGAATAACTCGAGGTTCGTCCCCTTCGACTTCTGGCTCAATAGTCATAGGTAGAATAGCGGGATATGGCATGATGAACTTCTGAGCACGAGCACGCACCCATTTGAGGTAAGGCTCCATGGGAATAGAGTTCCATTGTCCTAAAGTCTTACTTTCTACTTTATAGAAACTGCCCCACACATGTATAAACCTTCGTCGATATCTTTGGGAATCATCTTCGTAGTCAAACACAATGCCACGGATAATCATTGCATGAGGACCATTTCTCCGTGCATATCCGAATTGGCGTAAATCTAAAGAGAGATTGTAAGTGATGCCTCCCTTGATGCCAAGGAGTGGCACATTAGGGTACTCTCCACAATGGTCGATGATAGTAATGTCTCTTTGAAAGAAGTTGTTCCACCGGATATCTGAATGAGACAAAGACATAATCCTGCGATACCATTGCATCCTTTGTTCATTTCTCAACACTGATCGGGGAAGGTGTAATGTAAACCATCTAGCCAGTAGTGGTACACAGCACATAAGAGTTCCTCGTTTCTTCATGGTACGAGTGTGTAGAGAATGTAGAATGTCTCCAGCAAGGTAGGTACCGGGTTACGGGTTAAGAAAATGTTGATAATGTGCACACTTATGAACTGATCGGGATTAGGGAATAAAACCAACCCATAGATCAAAAGAGCCACAACTTCCTCAAAAGCTAGGTAACTTCTGCTTTTAGTAATAATCGAGCCTTTTCCATTAAGAATTTAGTAAGAAACCTTGACTCCACTCTTTGTTTCCCAATTGGACTCGATTTCTAACATTCGCAAATGTAAGGAAGCAACAATGATTTCAGGTTTTGGAATCTTTTCTAAACTAGTGAAAGGTAATTGATCTCGAACAGGTAATCCAATCAGTTCAGATAACTCTTCCAAAGTGGGTACTAACTGGTAATCAGGAAAGGTAAAACAATGATGTTCAGGATCAAAGAACTGGAACAGGACCCGTATCATGTCTTCTTCAAATTTTGAGGTAACCAAATGGAGTAGGTGACCGTGTTTTTTGGTGAATTGAACATTTCTGGGAAATTCTGATATTAGATCCTTAAGTTCAGATGGTAATGTTGAAATGTTGATCCGGATATAATCTCTGGTAGGGGGAGCCATTACCTGCAATAACAGAACAAAGGTAAACTCTTCGATCCTTGAAATGATTAGTGAGAAAATGATATGTTTATAATGCTTATGATTTCATGATGTCAAACATGTGGCACACACAAACAAATCAAACAATAGCCTTAGGTTTAAAGGCTTGCATGAAGTTTGATAGGTGATACCATCCCCACTGAAGTTGAGTTGGTTAAAACCTGTCCTACTATAGTATTCGGGTTCTATGATCCTTGGAGACAACATTTCAATACGGCGCTCGGACGGCCGATCAAAATATTCCTCGAGGATAACTAACTTCGATCAATTTCAAAGCTAGTCACTTAATAGGCCACATGTCATGTTCAACTAAAAGGTTCTAAGACAAATTAGTGTTTAATGACATTTCGGAAGCCTAACATACTCCTTGATCGTTTTCAAGGGATATCAGTATAGACCAAAGTGTCACACTAACGGTGACTACCAGATCAACCGTATCGGTACATGCCGTACAATTTCCTTGGTCTATTGTCACATACTTAAGGTATCTCGAGATTCGGGTTAGAATCTTTCACACAAGCAAATACCCAAACAAACCTTTGAAAAATAGAGCAATCAAGACATGCAATTGAAAACATCAAAGTGATCTAAACTTTAAGGTAACCCCTTTTGAAAACATTTTGTAATTTGAAATCCCAAGCAGAGTCGCCAGTTCTGTCGCCCTCGGTTTTTTACCATACCTCTTGTGAGAGATATACGAACTAAATCTTCTTTTGCTTTTGTGTTTTTGAAAATCTGAGAGTCGCCACCGACTTTTATTTTATCCAATTAAGGAAAAGTTTATAAAGGAAAAAGAAAAAGACCTTTAAGAGATTTTGGGTAAGGGGGTAGGTTATACAAAGGGAAGGTGTTAGCACCCTTTGTATCCATGGTTATCCATGGGCTCTTAATTGCTTAGCTCACTTGTTTGAATCATTTGTCTTGCCTTTGAAATGCTTGTATGTGGTTTTAAAATATCTTTATAAATTGACTTTGTAATGATCCTTGTGCGGATGTATACAAAGTGTTTTATCTTTCGAAAGATGTTTTGAAAAAAGAACGTTAACTTCGTAATGATCCTTGTTTGGATATATAACAAGTATTATCTTTTTTGAAAGTTTTATTTTGAAAAACAATGATATATGAGACATTTGTTTGTTTTGATTTGAGTAAGCAATTAGGAGGTCTACCCTAAGTTTATAAGGTCTTTTCCTATTTCCTTTAGAAAATTTTCCTTTTACCGGATGTAAACAAAAGTTTGTTTTTGCATTTGACACGATAGAATTAGATTTTTGAAAAGATTAACAGAGGGATTACCCTAAGAGGTGCAAGTGTGATTGTGTTTGTGTATTCAGATATTTTTACCTTTGAAGTTAGTGACCTAACGCTTCAGTTTTTATCTTTGACATACACGCAGTTTTATATGTACTAGAATTAAAATGCGGGAATGTAAAATGCGGAAAGTAAATCTACGCTATTACATCGATTGTGCGGGAAATGTAAACTACGCTATTTACATGAATTTGACAACCTATACACTTTATCTAGGAATTTAAATTGCAATAAGATAAAAGAGATGTTTTTGGATTTTTTGTATGGTTGATTTTAATTAGAATTAATGCATAATTAATTTAATTAAAATGAGAAATAAGGTAGAAATAAAATTTAAACCTGAAAATTAAATCTAAAATATGTTCATATTGCTTGTTGATTAATTTTAAAGTAAAACTAATTTTTTTTGGATTTTTTGACATGGTTTTTGAAATCATTAAGTTAATTAACATATAATTACATAAATAATTATACACATAATTTAAACTTAAAGAGAAAAATATTTTTAAATATGTACAAAATTAGTTCATGATATATAAACTTAATTTAAATAAAAAGAAAATTTTTTTTTGATTTTTTTGATAGGTTGAAATAATTAAAAAGCAAATATATATAAATATATACTAATTTATTAAACAAGATATTTTAATTATAAAGAAAAATAAAATATTTTTATGTCAAAAATTGAATTGTCATTTTATCAAATTAATGGTAAAAAGAAAATATTTTTTGGGTTTTGTGATTGGTTGATTTTAATTTAAATGTGAAATATCAATTAGTTTCAATTAATATGCAGGGGGTGTATTAAGCAGTTTGGAAATTGAACTGAAATTAGTTGTTTTTGTGGAAACTAGGCTCAGGAGGGATGTGTGAAAAGCAAACGCGTGTGTCGCTACCGCGAAAATTAACAGAGTCGCCACTAACATATTT
This sequence comes from Vicia villosa, assembly GCF_029867415.1. Classification (NCBI taxonomy): domain Eukaryota; kingdom Viridiplantae; phylum Streptophyta; class Magnoliopsida; order Fabales; family Fabaceae; genus Vicia; species Vicia villosa. The sequence goes on along the minus strand of NC_081184.1, from coordinate 7,719,258 downwards.
ATCCTGAAAAGGAAAGGAATGCCAGCAAACCACAAAACAAAACAACGGTCTCACGACCAGAGAAAAAGGGTAAGGGAGTCGGTTACGCGAGGGGAAGGTATTAGCACCCCTCGTGCCCATCGTACTCGATGGTATCCACGCATGTGTCTAAATCTATGGGTGTGTAACAAATCTACGCTAATCTGGACTAAAATGAATGCAGAATGTAGGGAAAAGAAAGGATTGTGCTCGCACGGGCCCTACCCCGCTGCCTACGTATCTGTTTTGCAGAATCAGAGCTACCGTAGCTCGGCTAACTAATTTTTGTTTGTTTTGTGTTTTTTAGGTGAACGAGTTACATTCACACTCCGCTGCTCGACCTTTGGAGACTTACGCCTGGGAATGGAGCGGAAATAACAAGTTCTTAGAAAAAGAAAATCAAAGAGTGTGGTTTGTGTTTTAAAGAATGCATGAGGAAGACCTAAGCTAAGGGGGAAAGCTTGCTACCTAATGTTATCATACAAAGGGTACAAGTCTAAGCTAAGCTAACAACCTACGAGGGAAAAGGGGAAAGCACACAATGAGCACACAAACGAGCATCCACTCGTAAAGCAAACAAACCAAAGGTACTGACCGAGTGGTAGAAAAGCGGTCCCGCCATAGCCAAGGGGAGTAGCTCGACCCAAGTCAACCAAGCATTAGACCTCGTGAAAATGATCGGGCCATAGACAAGAGGGCGGACCCCTCTCAGCAACCAAGCCGTCACAGATCGTAAAGGAAAATGGTGCGTGCGTACACCGAGCATCAACGTCGAGCAACGCGAACTATAAGAAAGGCGGGGGTCCGGCTGCATGAACCCTTTTCCTGACATACTCGATAACAAGATCTTGTGCAGGTTCAAAAGCAAGCGACCCGAGGTGTGCGCATAATGAACAGACTCGATGAGACTAGGCGGGGGTTGATTGCTAACCCTTTCCGCATGCCTTCCATAAGGACTTAACGGAGTGCCATATAGGACTTATTACACCGTGACTCCCTGCCGCAAAGCACAAATATAAACACACCAACAAAAACAGAGCCTCTTTCGAGGGCTTGGCCAGATGCATGTCTAGGTCCTACTTCTCATGTTAAAGGATGATGCGAGAAAGCAATAAAGTGCAAGAGAAATAAAATGAAACGGAATCAATACCAAACGGATGATGATCCGTAAACTGTAGCGAGGAAAAGCAAAGAAACTAGGATCCCGCGAGCGAGCTAGCAAAGCAAAGGCAAATAGTCAGCACACCGATTAGCCATGAAAGCACACAAAAGTCGACATGCGCGTCGAGCACAATCACAATACATCTGCAAGAGGAACAAGCAAACCAAACAAGCAGATATAAAGTAATAGGAACGTGTTTCCCGGATGAGAACACGATACAAGTGAATACGGATCGTGTTCCGCGAGTAAAGCGGAACACTCAAGCAATAAGCGCCGGTCGGTGATTATCCAAGAGCCTTGCACACTAGCACACAAGTTAGAGATAACAAAACATTGCAATCGGAATTGCGTTATTGCATTCTAATCTAAAAGAAAATGAATAACTAATGCAAAAATGAAATGAACAACAAAATGTCAAGGGGAAAACAAAGATGAATAAACCACAATCAATCAATACCAATCATCTCACAAGATAGCACATTTCACAAGCTTTCCAACGGTATAAAGAACGCGCAAATCGGAGTTACGAGCAAAAAGATATGAAAGATTGAAGTTAGGAAGCAAAGGAAGCAAAAGTAGGTCGACCTACCCTCGACCTAGGTCGACCTAACAGGTCCAGAAACGAAATAAACAGCTCCAGGTCGACCTAAACTCACCCTGGGTCGACCTAACAGTGCCAGGATCCAAAATGAAGGTTTTAGGTCGACCTAAACTCACCCTAGGTCGACCTAACAGTGCCATAGTCAAAAGTGAAGGTTTTAGGTCGACCTAAATTCACCCTGGGTCGACCTAACAGTGCCATAGTCAAAAATGAAGGTTTTAGGTCGACCTAAACTCACCCTGGGTCGACCTAACAGTGCCAAATGCCGAAAATTGAATTTTTTCGCAAGGAAACAAGATTCCATCCTTCATGAATGTTCAGCATACAAGCAAATATCAAACATGCAATGCTATGAGTCAAGAGCAAACACATTATTCAGTATATTGATCGGTCTTTGTGAGCAAACTTAAACATTCTATCGAACAATTAGCATGCAAGCATTGAATCGTAAGCATTGTAATTGTATCATCAAGAGCAATCGGTATCAAACCTCAAATGGCCTCAATCTAGCATAGGCATCATGAATTATCATTCCACAATCAATTATCACATGCTAGTACTCAAAATTAAGCACAAATGCTTCACACATTCAAATTATCAAACACTTAGCATGCAATTTCTTGGATTATAAGCAACATGCATGTAGCATCATCAACAATTCAACGGTAAATCTCAAATTTAATCAAATAATCAAGATTAACACGAATCAATCAATCAACAATCAATTATCATCATCAACTATCATAGATCCATCATCCACAATCAAAAATCTTCATGATCAATGTCGAATTAAGCAACAAATTCAATAATCTAGCAAGGTTTGTAGTGAATTTACCGGATCGAACGAAGAGAATGAGATCGGATGAACACGAACGCGAACACGACGCGAACACGAACGAAATCCAAGAGATGTGAAGGAGAGAGTGGCGCGTGAGATCCTTGGGAGAGAGAGAGAGATCCGCGACACTTTAATCGGAGGAGAAGATCTTGATTTGTGTTTTGATCTTCATTTGTTCTTGAGATTTGATCTTGAATTGATGAAGTTTTTGTGAGTTTTTGTGGTTTTGATCTATGAGAATTGAGAGAGAATTGAGAGAATGTGTTTGTGAAGAATTGGTGAATTGAAATTATGAGAATCCTCCTTTTATTTGTGAAGAGCAAAATGTTTATATATGGTCAATGCGAAATGTCCAAATTGCCCTCGGTGCGTCTCATTTTGGCTCGTTTTTAAGGAAACTCGGTTCGGCTCTGAATTCCGGAACAAAACCGATGCCACTGTGAAGATGACCAAATTTGTGACTCGTCGCCGCGAGAATCACCTTAATCCGATAAGCGATGAATAAAATACGCCTGTTTGAATGACGAGAAACGTCGATTCATCTGGCGCGACTATGCGAAATTTTATGGGTACCGCTCAAAGAACTCGATAAAACTCCATCTTCGGATCAGAATCTGAACAAGCATGTGTGACGAAGAATCGAAGCTAACGAAATTTCTGAGAGAATGCCGCCGGAATGGACTTCATACGATAAAAATCGAAGAAGTTATGAATTTTCGAACTTGGCGCGACATACTCGAAAACACACTTTTTCACCGAAACAACGCGACGATCCTTAAAATTCTGGGAGTTTTCTGTGCATATTTGGCCCTTGGTCCGAACATATGAAATCTTGGTAATGATGCCACGGAGCTCCAGTTAAATTTTCAAGCGAATCCGACGAGCGGATTGTGAGATACGAATTTTCCGAGGCACAAAACCCTACATTCAGCATTGTTTTTCACTATGAAACCTCAAGTAATTTGCAAATTTGACAACCTTCCTCAAAGAATTGGCTCCCGAGCCGAACACGAAAGTTGTAGATATCGTCGAAACAGTGGGGACAACGAGGGAACTTATCTCATATCACCTTCCAAATAGTATTTGTGAATTTTCTCGTACTTTTATTGTTTTAAACCATTTTTCATACCTTATCTTCTTAACACCCATGAAACTCTTTATTATTTTTCTTCATTTTTGAATGACGAAATAAACGTCATCATTAACTTATAGCTCAAATAAAGAGGGCAAATTTTGGGGTGCAACAGCTGCCCCTATTCAAACTTCTTGAACCTGGCGAGTGAGAAACGAAAGTTTCGAACCGTTGAGGTGGAAGGAGATTGAATACCAGAATGAACTCGAAAATTTGCACTCTTGATCAATAGAAGATTCCGTCTTGTAATAAGAAGGAATATACCAACCCGTAAGCAGGGAGAAAAACTTCAACTGATCTGGATAATTAGGTAGCTCCGACTTGCGATAAGAAGGAACAGGCAACCCCATTGCTGAGGGAAAAACTTCAATTGGTATGGGTACCAAGAGAAGGTTGACATCTTCGGTTGATCTGTGTATCAAAGAGAAATAGACGTCTTTGGCCGATCTGAATATCGGAAATAAGAATGTCTTCAACTGATCTAGGGACATCAGGACTGAGCAGACATGTCTTCTTCTGGCGAAAATAAATCGTCAGGTGGGTGGATATCCTCAACTGATCGGAAACATCAGGATTGTGCCTTCTACTGATCTGGGGACATCAGGAAGAAAATGGATATCCTCAACCGATCTGGGGGCATCGGGAATTTTAAAGAATGCTTTCAGCTGATCTGGGGACATCAGGACTGAGCAAGCAAGTCTTCTTCCGACGAAAATAAATCGTCAGGTGGGTGGAAGTCCTCAACTGATCGGAAACATCAGGATTGTGCCTTCTACTGATCTGGGGGCATCAGGAAGAAAATGGACCTCCTCAACCGATCTGGGGGCATCGGGAATCAAGATTGTCTTCAACTTATCTGTGGACATCAGGACTGAGCAGACATATCTTCTTCTGAACGAACTAAATCGTCAGGGAATGGATATTTCCGACTGATCTGGGGCATCAGAGGGCTTGCTCCTTCGGAAGATCTTAGAGATCCGGAGGCGGTTCTTTCAACTGAACTGAATTTCAGGATAAGAACAAATATCCTCAACCGATCTGGGGGCATCGGGAATAGGAGTGTCTTCAACTGACCTGGCGATATCAGGAATAATAGACAGTCCTCTTCTGATGAAGTAAATCATCAGGAGATATCTCCGACTGATCTGAGGCATCAGTGGGCTAGCTCCTTCGGAAGATCTCGGGAGATCCGGAGGCGATTCCTTCAACTAATCTGGACATTAGGATAGGAACAGATATCTTCAACCGATCTGGGGACATCGGGAATAAGCATGGCTTTCATCTGGTCTGACAATGTCAGGGAGAGGGAGACAAACTTCTTCTGACTTAGACATCAGGATAAGCGCCTGTAATGATTAGGCGAGTTGCTCTCTGGGAGGCATTCGTATCTTGATAACTTTCCTGCAGAAAGAAACATATATGATATGATTTATGCATGATGCATGTATGAATGTTTGTGGAGTAGTATTCCGATGATGGAAATGCTACACGCTTTTGAGAATGCTATGCGAATGATGCATGATTCGGACACTGCTTACAGAAACAACGGAGGAACACTGAATTGCTGAAGAAGTCCTTGAGAAAGTTTGGAACTCTGCAGAGAGGACAATATGAGTGACTAGGAGTCACAAACTGCGAGCTGACAAAGATGGATCAGAAATCTGCTGGAGACGATCGAATCTAGGTGTGAGCTCTACTGGAGGAATAAATCCTGCTTGGGGATAAGAAAATCCCGATTGACTGCTTGGGGAATACCCTGGCAACTTCACTGGAGAAGCAAATTCTCGACATTCTGGAGATGAGGAGATAAGAGCAAGTCATGGAGATAACTCTGATGAGGAGCAACCAACTTGCTGGTGTAGGACGCATTCCGCTGGGGAAGTCCTAAATGAGAACATATCCTGCTGAGGATGCATGTGAATGTTTGCTGAGGAAAGAAAACTCAGTGGGGAATATGAATACTTCCGCAAAGCGAGCTGCTGCGGATATGAGAGATCCGCTGGGGATAAGGAACTCGGCATAAGAACCTCTTGTTAAGATCACTCCACTGGGGAATAAGATGACTCTCCTGGGGAAAACAGGTCAATCTGTTGGGAGAGAAAACCCTCTACTGGGGAAAATGAGGCATTCAGGCAAGAGACCTCATTAAGAGCCTGCTAGGGAATCAGATACCAATCAATCATGACTCAACTGGGGAAGAAACATTCTACCGGGGAAAAGGGTTCCTGGAGCATGAAGAATACATTGAGATGCGCTTTGGTGAGGAGACGAGAACCTTGGAACAAAGAAAATCTCATCTAGATGCAACCAGCTGGGGAATGAGAATCTTTCATTAGGAAGCACTCGGCTGGGGAGTGAGAATATCTCATGGTTTGGTCCGCCCATATGTTGATACAAAGCGCTAGTAAGCATGTACCTGCGAGACAAACAAATGAACATGCCCCAGGATATAGCATGGTATCTTGTCCTGCCATCCTGATTACACAAAACTTCGAAATAGATTCAAAGGTCATGTCATTTCTAATCATGTATTGTAAAAGCAATGCAGTTTTCATATGCAAAGTTTAGCACAAACTCAGGACGTTTTATGCAAACAAAACAGTAAAAGAAAACAATTGTTTAAGATAAACAGGATCTTTATTAATTGCAAAAGGGATGCCCATAAATGAGCGAACATGTTTCAGAAGTAGTTCCTAGTAAGAGGTAACCACACATTTTTTTGAGTACAAGAGAAATGGCAATGTGAAACGGATATCCATTGGTTTCGACCCCGCTATCACTTTTATAACCTTGACGTTCTCATCTCCTTGCTTTGGAAGACCGTACTCATTAGGATTGATCACTGCCCGATTTGACAACTGATGTAACATCACGGAACTTGTGGACCCGACGGGGTTTGGTGAGTGCTTTAGGGATTTGAGCTGCCAGGTGCAAACTCAAGAACACGGAGTCTTGCTTATCCCTCGGTCGGGAGCCCTAAACAAAGTGAGTGGATGTTGTGCATGCTTTAGGGATTTGAGCTGCCAGGTGCAAACTCAAGAACACGGAGTCTTGCTTATCCCTCGGTCGGGAGCCCTAAACACGACGATTGAAATCAGAGAATGCTTTAGGGATTTGAGCTGCCAGGTGCAAACTCAAGAACACGGAGTCTTGCTTATCCCTCGGTCGGGAGCCCTAAGCAAAGTGAAGAGTGATTGCCAAGGTGGCATGCAAGATGTAGTCGTTCGCTTTTGTCCCTTTTTTTCCTAAGCCGCCCTTTCGGGTTTTCAACTTAGCGGGTATATTTGGTTCTTTTTCATTCTTTTGCCTGATTCTTTTCTTCTTTTTTTCTTTCTTCTTTTTTTTCTTTCTTTCTTTTTTTTCTCTTTTTTTTTTATCAGGTCTATGCGAAGTATTTTTTGACTACATATGCGTTCACAGGGTGCGGAAAGTTCTCGCCATCCATTGTTGCAAGCACCATGGCGCCGCCAGAGAATACTTTCTGCACAACAAAAGGGCCTTCATACGTCGGAGTCCACTTGCCTCGTAGATCGCCCTGAGGAAGAATGATTCTTTTGAGTACCAGATCACCTGGTTTGTAGCTTTGGGGTCGCACCCGCTTGTCAAAAGCTTTTCTCATCTTCTTTTGGTACACCTGACCATGTCCGATAGCCGCTAAGCGCTTCTCATCAATGAGGTTCAACTGATCCATCCGATTCTGTACCCATTCTGACTCGTCAAGCTCGACGTCTTTCATAATCCTCAGGGAAGGAATCTCAACTTCAACAGGCAGTACCGCTTCCATGCCATAAACAAGTGAGAAAGGAGTTGCCCCAGTCGATGTACGCACAGAGGTGCGATAGCCATGCAATGCAAAAGGCAGCATCTCGTGCCAATCTCGGTAGGTCACTACTATCTTCTGCACAATCTTCTTAATGTTCTTGTTGGCCGCTTCAACAACGCCATTCATCTTTGGACGGTACGGAGAAGAATTGTGGTGCTTGATCTTGAAGGACTCGCAAAGCTCCTTCATCATCTTGTTATTGAGATTTGATCCATTATCAGTAATGATCTTCTCAGGAATCCCATAACGACAGATTATGTTGTGCTTAATAAAGCGAGTAATCACTTGCTTGGTGACATTCGCATAAGATGCGGCTTCAACCCACTTGGTGAAGTAATCAATGGCAACCAAAATGAAGCGGTGTCCATTGGAAGCGGTAGGCTTAATCTCTCCAATCATATCAATGCCCCACATTGCAAAAGGCCACGGAGAAGTTAAGACATTCAAAGGCACAGGCGGCACGTGCACTTTATCAGCATAGATCTGGCACTTGTGACAAATTCTGACATGGTTATGACAATCAGTTTCCATAGTGGACCAATAGTAATCAGCCCTCAAGATCTTCTTAGCCATCGTAAGTCCACTAGAATGGGTACCGAACTTGCCTTCGTGCATTTCCTCTATGATTTTCGAAGCTTCTTTCTTAACAACACATCGAAGCAACACACCGTCATGATGCTTCTTGTACAAAACCCCACCGTTGAGGTAAAACTTAGCTGCAAACCTTCTCAGAAACTTCTTATCAGTCACCGACGCTTCGGGAGGATACTCTTGAGTTTCGAGGAACTTTTTAATATCATGATACCATGGATTTCCATCCAGTTCAACATCAGCTTCAAAGCAAAATGCTGGCTCATCCAACCTGTTGATGGTAATGTTAGGCGCTTCATTGGCCCATTTTACTTTGAACATGGAAGCCAAAGTAGCGAGAGCATCAACAAGATTGTTCTCTTCTCTAGAGATATGCTCGAATGTGATCTCATCAAAGTACGGAATGAGTCTCATCACATGCTCCCTGTATGGAATCAGATTCTGATGGCGAGTTTCCCAATCTCCATTGATCTGGCTAATGACAAGATTGGAATCCCCATAAACTTTTAAGTACTTGATTCGCAAATCGATCGCAGCTTCGATACCATAAATGCAGGCCTCATACTCAGCCATATTATTAGTGCAATCAAAACAGATTCTGGCTGTAAACGGAATATGAAAACCTGATGGAGAAGTAATTATAGCTCCAACACCATTCCCGAGTGCGTTACAGGCACCATCGAACACGAGCGTCCATCGCGATCCTGGTTCGGGTCCTTCCTCTGGTCCGGGAATGTTACAATCTATGATGTACAACACATCCTCATCGGGAAATTCAAACTTCATTGGTTCATAATCTTCAACAGGCTGGTGCGCAAGATAATCCGCCAACACACTACCTTTGATGGCTTTCTGGGTAGTATACTGGATATCATATTCAGTCAAGATCATTTGCCACCTGGCTACTCTTCCGGAAAGAGCAGGCTTCTCAAAGACGTATTTGATAGGATCCATCTTGGAAATCAATAAGGTGGTGTGAACCAACATGTACTGCCTCAGCCGGCGAGCAGCCCACACCAAAGCACAACAAGTTTTCTCGAGCAGTGAGTATCGGGATTCACAGTCGGTAAACTTTTTGCTAAGGTAGTATATTGCATGCTCTTTTCGGCCAGACTCGTCATGTTGACCCAGCACACATCCCATTGAATTTTCAAGCACTGTGAGGTACATAATCAAAGGCCTTCCTGGAACTGGAGGCATTAGTACCGGAGGTTCCTGCAGATACTCTTTCACTTTTTCAAATGCTTTTTGACAATCATTATTCCACCTGGCCGTCTGATCTTTTCTTAGCAACTTGAATATTGGTTCACAAGTGACCGTAAGATGAGAGATGAATCTAGCAATGTAGTTCAATCTCCCTAAGAAACCACGAACCTCTTTTTCTGTTCTCGGCTCAGGCATCTCTTGTATGGCTTTTATTTTTGCAGGATCGACCTCAATACCTTTTCCACTAACAACAAAGCCCAACAACTTTCCGGATCGCACTCCGAAAGTGCATTTGTTTGGATTCAACCTCAGTCTGAATTCCCGAAGCCTTTCAAACAACTTCTGCAAGTGAACCAAGTGCTCTTCTTCAGTGTGAGACTTTGCAATCATGTCGTCGACATACACTTCAATCTCTTTGTGAATCATGTCGTGAAAAAGAGTCACCATGGCACGCTGATACGTTGCCCCTGCGTTTTTCAACCCAAAAGGCATGACTTTATAGCAGAAAGTTCCCCACGGTGTGATAAACGTTGTTTTCTCCATGTCTTCTGGTGCCATCTTGATCTGATTGTACCCAGAGAAGCCATCCATGAAGGAAAACACTTTGAAAGGAGCAGTATTATCCACCAACACGTCAATGTGAGGAAGAGGAAAATCATCTTTCGGACTCGCCCTATTCAGATCTCTGTAATCAACACACATCCGACCTTTCCGTCCTTCTTCGGTACAGGAACAATATTCGCAACCCACGGCGGGTAATTCACAACTTGCAGAAAGCCAGCATCAAACTGTTTCTCAACTTCTTTCTTAATCTTCTCAGACATATCTGGGCGAGTCCTTCGAAGCTTCTGCTTGACAGGAGGACTATCTTCCTTGAGAGGTAGACGGTGTACTACAATATCTATATCAAGACCAGGCATATCCTCATAAGACCAAGCAAAGATGTCCGCATACTCTTTCAACATAGAGATAAGCCTCTGCTTCACACTGTTCTCAAGCGCAGCCCCTATCTTGACTTCTCGGACTTGCTCTTTAGTGCCAACATTTACCATCTCAATTACCTCCTGATGCGGTTGAATCGCTTTCTTTTCTTCCCGTTTCAACAACCTGGCCAACTCATCGGGGAGATCACAATCTTCATAAGCTTCCTCCTCGGCTTGGTAGATCGGATTGTCAAAATCATAATAAGCAATAGCGGAATTGTTACCAATGAAATCCGCGGTAGTGGAACCTCTGCATGATTGATATTTTTATTTCAGTTTTATTTTTTTATTAAGCTATGTGCAAGTGTGTGCGAAACATTGCCATTTAAAGGAAAAAGTTAAAAAGAAGGACAAAGAGCAAAACATTTGAATGCAAAAACGTCCTTTTATTTCATGATTAACTTTGAAAATGCAAACTGCATGGCCCTACAAATGATTCACTACGCCTTGGGCAGAGCGTAGGAATTATGTCATGATAAGAAAAGTAAAAACAAGGAATTTACTCCTGAGCTTGTGTAACTTGAATGACATCTTCAATTGTCCAGTTGCAAGGCATCTCCCCAGGAATACTTGGACGAATCCAGCTATCAAAGTCATAGTCATTCTCCACCTCTTCACCATTGACAATGGCATTAACCTGACCATCTTGAATGACACCCCCACTCACAAACTTGATCGGGCTGAGTACACCAGATTTGGGCGATGCATTCTGCTTTCCAGGATTGAAACCGAGACCATTCTTGTTAAATTTGGGGCGCACATCAATTACTTGCCCCCAGCCTTCCACCTTTCCGGTCTTGACAACAACCTGTGCGTCTTTCAAGGAAGACATGACCGTTTCTGGCTTCATTATCTCATAAGGAGGAGTTCTCACAGCATTCACAGCTTCAAACGCTTGAAATGGAGTCTCATGTATTTCACCTTCGATCTCCACATACCGGAAAGAAGACAAGTGACTCACGATATAATCCTCTTCACCACAAACCGTCACCACTTTACCATCAACCGGATACTTCAACTTCTGATGAAGAGTGGATGTCACAGCGCCAGCCTTGTGAATCCACGGTCGTCCCAACAAACAACAGTAAGCAGGTTGAATATCCATCACATAAAAGGTTGTAGTGAAGATCTGAGGACCAACTTGGATTGGAAGATCTACCTCCCCGAACACGGACCTCCTTGAACCATCAAAGGCGCGCACTACCAACTCACTAGGCCTTAACTCCACACCAGCATAGTCAATTCTCATTAGAGCTGACTTGGGAAGCACGTTCAATGAAGACCCAGTATCAACCAAAACACGGGACAAAGTCGTCCCCTTACACTCAATCGAAATATGCAAAGCCTTGTTATGGTTTCTCCCTTCTGGAGGAAGATCACGATCTGTAAATCCCAAACCGTTCCCAACGGAAATATTATTGGCCACCGCCTCTAACTGATTCACAGATATTTCATGCGGAACGTAAGCACCATTCAGAATTCTCAATAGAGCATCTCTATGACCTTCTGAACACATCAGCAATTGCAAGATGGAGATCTTTGATTGAGTTTGACCCAACTGCTCAACAACCTTGTAATCAGACTTCCTGATGATTCTCAATAATTCTTCCACATCCTTGGAAGACACAGCACTATCAGGTGCCCCACTTTGGGTGGGAGAATTCTGGACATCAGTCACTACTTGTTTTCCTTTGGCCTTAACCAAAGCATCTGCATTGTTCTGAACAAGCTGAGGGGAGAACACCCTACCACTGCGAGTAATTCTACCAGTACCGGCAAAATTGTCAGTGTTTGCAGCTGCAGCCTCAACAAATTCCCCTTTAGATGGCTCATCCCCTTTCTTTGTACCATGGTAATATACATCTGAGCCATAATGCCAAGGAATAGCCTTCTCACTCTCATATGGAATAGGACCAGGCACGGTAATCATCAACGCCGCTGGTTGTTCCTCATATGGAATACTGACAGGTATCTGAATAGGTACTTGAATACATATTGGAACAACTGGATCATAAGGAATTGAGATCACAGACACTTCGCCAACATTACTCTTCGCACCTCTCAACCTTCGATAGAACTGCAGAGGACCCTCATCAATCAGCTTTTGTACCATACCTTTCAAATCAGCACAACCTTCAGGTTGGCTTTTGCAACTCTCACAATCAACACCACAGCCCGGGAAGATGCCGCTATTCACCAGATGTTGCTTCACAGATACGAGAGGGAAAGTCAAACAACCCACGTCGGATACAACATTTATCTCTTCACTCTCAATGGCATTCACGCCCGAGCCTCCGTGAGCAGGCATCGGATTATTGACAATATTGGGTACTGGAGTGAATTGAATGACTTTTTGATCTAACAAGTCCTGAACCTTGTTTTTCAAAGCAATGCATTTTTCAGTATCATGCCCCACACCACCAGAGTGGAACGCACAACGGGCATTCGCGTTATAGCTTGGTGATTGTCTGTCTGGAGCATTTGGAGCATCCCTCAATGTGATTTTCTCAATATTGAGCAAGTGTTGCAACAACTGAGCATATGTCATAGGAATCGGATCAAAGTGCCTGTTAGGTCTAGTCCTCGGAGGGTATCGATTGTTCTGATACTGAGGACGTTGTCCCTGCTGCTGTTGTTGCTGGGGCACAGGAATAGTAACAACATTCACCTGGGAGTTACTTCTTCCTTGATTTCCTCTTCCATACACAGCGTCAGTATTTCCTTCCTTCTTTCTGGCATAGCCCTCTGACTGTCTCTTACCACTTGTGGGACCAGAAGAAGTGCCTATCTGAATCCTTCCCATTTTCAAGCCCATCTCAACACGTTCACCACATCTAACCATCTCAGCAAAACTTGCGGACGTACTACAAGCCAAATAGTAATGTCCCGACAGAGTGCTTGTGAACATATCAATCATCTCACGCTCAGTCATAGGAGGTTGCACTCTTGCTGCCAACTCACGCCATTTTTGAGCGTATGCTTTGAAAGAATCCTTGGACTCTTGCACCAATCCTTGCAACTGGGTTCGATTGGGTGCCATATCAACATTGTACTGATAATGCTTAATGAAAGCCTCCACAAGATCTCTCCATGAGTGAATGTGAGTGCGCTCGAGTTGTACATACCACTCCAAAGAAGCTCCAGCTAAGCTATCTTGGAAGAAGTGCATCAGAAAACCCTCATCCTCAGAGTATACTGACATCTTACGATAATAAGCCTTGACATGAGTCATAGGACAAGTCGCTCCATTGTATTTGTCAAAAGATGGCACTTTGAACTTCGGTGGAATCCTCACACCAGGAACCAACCCCAAGTCATTGATATCCATGCCTAACACCCCTTTGCCTTCAACAGCCCTGAGACGTTCTTCAATCAGACGATACCTCTCGACTTCCTCAGGTGCACCCTCAGCACTATGCCTCGACAACTGGTCAACGTTTTCAACATTGAAATCCAAATTATCACGGTTCTGATTATCTCTCCTCCCCAATAGACGAGACGGAGGTGGTGGGGGGAAACCCTGATTCTGGTTGAAAGGATTATAAGGCACATAGCTAGGACGCCTGAACTCATTCTCATTATGATGATCATCAATACGGCCCGACACATCATCAAACAAACCATACTGCTGTCCGTCATTTTCAGTCCTCCTAGAGTTCTCGACAAGAACTCGCAAATCCTCTTGACCCCTGGTGACGTTAGCCAACGCCTCCATGAACTGTGTCATCTGTGCATTCATCTGCTCTGCCAATTGAGCTCTCATCTCTGCCATCTGTTCCTGGATCTGTTCCATCTGCCTTCTCTGATTGCTCCTAGTCGGATACGGGTGATTAGCCGTCTTAGAACTCCTTTTGATAACAAAATAGCGAGACATAAGATGTAAGACCTGCAAAACCTGTAAATATATGACATGTATGATATATGAATGATATGCATGAAATGTTTGTCAATTTTCAGGTATCCAAGAGTTCATCCCACTTTCAGATAGGACATAGAAACCCTGATATAGAATATATTTGAACAGCAATCCACACACGAGAATAATTCATCAAACTGAGCATATTCCATTCAATCATAACTGAGAATTTGAGTTCATACAAACATGGCACAATCGTGTCACAAAGTGCTCTTAAGGCATACAAAAGAAATCCAAAATATAACACAATGCGACCCCATCCAACAATCCTGGACATGGGTGCCAAATATCAAGAATAAACATCAAGTCCACCCCACAGTGATACTAGGATCGCCTGGTAATAGGATGAGCTCCTCCATTTCCTCTTCGTTGGGCTCGGAGTCTTGTTAATTCTTCTTCAAGTCGAGCAGACTTGGCTTTTTCTTCCATCAATTGTTTTTCTGAATCCTGCATCCTTCTCTTGCTATTGCTTTCGGACCTTCGCAACTTCGCACATTCTTGTTGTTTTCGGTACAAACTTTCTCCCATCAAGTCATGAGATCGCCTTTGAGCATGTGTCAAGTTTGAACCTTCACCTTGCGCCTGCTTGAGCTTACGAGCCAATTCCGCCTTTTCACAATCTTGAAAATACCTCTCCAAGCCAACCTCATTGTCCTTTGCTTTTAGTTTGATGTTGTCTGCTTCGGTTTGAATATAGAGTTCAGCCGCAACTGTATCAGATAAAACCACGGGAGGTTGCTCCTACAATGGACATGACCTCGCAAATGGCAGCAACAAATTTGCCACTCTTGCCTCAACCCATTTCTTGTAAGGACCCATAGCAATAGGAACCTTCTTGCTCAAAGTAGTCTGATCTCTCTTGTGAACTTTAGTCCAGGCATATGCTATCTTTTCTAGCTCCGAAGGATCTTTACCATCAGCAAAGTACACAGATTCAAACGCCTCTACATCATCCTGAGCCCTTTCCATTGCATACCCCAATTGACGATAGGCGAGCGTGGGATTATAACTAATGCAACCTCTAGTTCCCATGAGAGGAACATTGGGATATTGACCGCAGCTAGTGATGATGTTCCAAATCTTCCCCACACAATAGTTCCACCTGATGTCATAAGATGTGAGGTTAACAATCCTATCTGACCACTTAAGAGAACTCTTCTTGAGCACAAAAGGTCCTCTTACCGGCAAATGCAACATGAACCACTGATACAACAATGGAAGACAAGAACCAACAACATATCCTCCTTTCTTACTTCTCTCATGGATCGAAAAATAAGCATCTGCAAGCAACGTTGGCACGGGGTTTTTGTTCATAAAGACACAAATCGCCGCCAAACTCACAAAGTTTTCTCTTGATGGGAATAAGACAATACCATAGATCATGATAGCAAGCAAACGACTAAAATCAACCCAATGCTCTTTCTTAGCCGCCTCCTCAGCCCTACTGATCAAAAAGCAAAGATAGAAACCGGAGACACCGCCCGATGACTTCCAATTTATTTTCACCTCCTTTATACCCATGTGAAGAGCTTCCGCTATCTTTTCAAAACTCACAACCTCGGGAACCCGAACAAAAGGTACATCATCAGTGATTCGGATGTTGAGTATGTAAGAAAACTCCTCGAGTGTTGGAACCAATTGATAGTCCTGAAATGTAAAACATCTCAAGCGCGGATCATAGAACTGAAACAGGGTGATCAAAGCCATTGGATCGAAAGATGTATTGAGGATGGAGAGCAAATTGCCATAATCATGATTGAAATCACGGAGAACCTCCCCTTCCAACCGAGAACTCAAACCAATCAACCCCGAAACATCAATACCCGGAATCTTGTAAGCTTTGGTATGCCTCGTGCATTCTTTGACAGTATCAGTGGGAATGTCCATCTTCAACTTGAGTGAACTCCTGAATATCCCTGAAAAGCATGACATGCAAATGCTTGTTATTATTATTTTTTTTTTTTGCATTTCTTTTGGAAATAAATATGCTATGATGCAAAGTGGTAGGACTTGTTGCCGCCCACCGGGCATTCTGGACTTCCTCAAAGTTACACGACTCAGGTTCAAAGGTTCGGCACCAATTCGGAACTCCCCGTAGATCACGGGACACAATCAATAGAATCAGAACCATAGTCATCATAACAGGAACAAAGCCACTCGAATAAGAACCACAGTAACCCTCGAACAAGAACCATGGTAACCCTCGAACAAGAACAGCGGTAAACCTCGGTCAAGAACCAAAGTCACCATCAATGTACCTGTTAAGAAATGATTGATTCCCGCCCCACTCACGGGTAAATCTAGGCCAAGGTAGGTCGAAAAGCCAACAGAGGATCGAATGTAGGCGTTATCATACGATATTGCCTCATTCCACCAAGCTCTGCCCGTGGATACGTGATCAGATCAATCAGGCATACGCCTTCTGTCCGTCACGGCCACTCTAGTCCTAGTTCCTATGGTATCACTCATAGCCTGGGTATTGGGCCTTTTACCTCTTGAAACACCCACCCACAGATAGAAATCCAGACAGTCCAGAATATGATGCAGAAAAGTAAAAGCGCACATAGAATGCAATGCAAACAGGTAAATATGCAAAGCAATAAAAACACCCAATGATAAACACACAAGCGCTAGGATCGACTCGCTGAGTCCGGACCAGCAACAGGTCAAGACGTCCCCAGCAGAGTCGCCAGCTGTCGCTACCGCGAAAATTAACAGAGTCGCCACTAACATATTTATCCTGAAAAGGAAAGGAATGCCAGCAAACCACAAAACAAAACAACGGTCTCACGACCAGAGAAAAAGGGTAAGGGAGTCGGTTACGCGAGGGGAAGGTATTAGCACCCCTCGCGCCCATCGTACTCGATGGTATCCACGCATGTGTCTAAATCTATGGGTGTGTAACAAATCTACGCTAATCTGGACTAAAATGAATGCAGAATATAGGGAAAAGAAAGGATTGTGCTCGCACGGGCCCTACCCCGCTGCCTACGTATCTGTTTTGCAGAATCAGAGCTACCGTAGCTCGGCTAACTAATTTTTGTTTGTTTTGTGTTTTTTAGGTGAACGAGTTACATTCACACTCCGCTGCTCGACCTTTGGAGACTTACGCCTGGGAATGGAGCGGAAATAACAAGTTCTTAGAAAAAGAAAATCAAAGAGTGTGGTTTGTGTTTTAAAGAATGCATGAGGAAGACCTAAGCTAAGGGGGAAAGCTTGCTACCTAATGTTATCATACAAAGGGTACAAGTCTAAGCTAAGCTAACAACCTACGAGGGAAAAGGGGAAAGCACACAATGAGCACACAAACGAGCATCCACTCGTAAAGCAAACAAACCAAAGGTACTGACCGAGTGGTAGAAAAGCGGTCCCGCCATAGGCAAGGGGATCAGCTCGACCCAAGTCAACCAAGCATTAGACCTCGTGAAAATGATCGGGCCATAGACAAGAGGGCGGACCCCTCTCAGCAACCAAGCCGTCACGGATCGTAAAGGAAAACGGTGCGTGCGTACACCGAGCATCAACGTCGAGCAACGCGAACTATAAGAAAGGCGGGGGTCCGGCTGCATGAACCCTTTTCCTGACATACTCGATAACAAGATCTTGTGCAGGTTCAAAAGCAAGCGACCCGAGGTGTGCGCATAATGAACAGACTCGATGAGACTAGGCGGGGGTTGATTGCTAACCCTTTCCGCATGCCTTCCATAAGGACTTAACGGAGTGCCATATAGGACTTATTACACCGTGACTCCCTGCCGCAAAACACAAATATAAACACACCAACAAAAACAGAGCCTCTTTCGAGGGCTTGGCCAGATGCATGTCTAGGTCCTACTTCTCATGTTAAAGGATGATGCGAGAAAGCAATAAAGTGCAAGAGAAATAAAATGAAACGGAATCAATACCAAACGGATGATGATCCGTAAACTGTAGCGAGGAAAAGCAAAGAAACTAGGATCCCGCGAGCGAGCTAGCAAAGCAAAGGCAAATAGTCAGCACACCGATTAGCCATGAAAGCACACAAAAGTCGACATGCGCGTCGAGCACAATCACAATACATCTGCAAGAGGAACAAGCAAACCAAACAAGCAGATATAAAGTAATAGGAACGTGTTTCCCGGATGAGAACACGATACAAGTGAATACGGATCGTGTTCCGCGAGTAAAGCGAAACACTCAAGCAATAAGCGCCGGTCGGTGATTATCCAAGAGCCTTTCACACTAGCACACAAGTTAGAGATAACAAAACATCGCAATCGGAATTGCGTTATTGCATTCTAATCTAAAAGAAAATGAATAACTAATGCAAACATGAAATGAACAACAAAATGTCAAAGGGAAAACAAAGATGAATAAACCACAATCAATCAATACCAATCATCTCACAAGATAGCACATTTCACAAGCTTTCCAACGGTATAAAGAACGCGCAAATCGGAGTTACGAGCAAAAAGATATGAAAGATTGAAGTTAGGAAGCAAAGGAAGCAAAAGTAGGTCGACCTACCCTCGACCTAGGTCGACCTAACAGGTCCAGAAACGAAATAAACAGCTCCACGTCGACCTAAACTCACCCTGGGTCGACCTAACAGTGCCAGGATCCAAAATGAAGGTTTTAGATCGACCTAAACTCACCCTAGGTCGACCTAACAGTGCCATAGTCAAAAGTGAAGGTTTTAGGTCGACCTAAATTCACCCTGGGTCGACCTAACAGTGCCATAGTCAAAAATGAAGGTTTTAGGTCGACCTAAACTCACCCTGGGTCGACCTAACAGTGCCAAATGCCGAAAATTGAATTTTTTCGCAAGGAAACAAGATTCCATCCTTCATGAATGTTCAGCATACAAGCAAATATCAAACATGCAATGCTATGAGTCAAGAGCAAACACATTATTCAGTATATTGATCGGTCTTTGTGAGCAAACTTAAACATTCTATCGAACAATTAGCATGCAAGCATTGAATCGTAAGCATTGTAATTGTATCATCAAGAGCAATCGTTATCAAACCTCAAATGGCCTCAATCTAGCATAGGCATCATGAATTATCATTCCACAATCAATTATCACATGCTAGTACTCAAAATTAAGCACAAATGCTTCACACATTCAAATTATCAAACACTTAGCATGCAATTTCTTGGATTATAAGCAACATGCATGTAGCATCATCAACAATTCAACGGTAAATCTCAAATTCAATCAAATAATCAAGATTAACACGAATCAATCAATCAACAATCAATTATCATCATCAACTATCATAGATCCATCA
This sequence comes from Vicia villosa, assembly GCF_029867415.1. Classification (NCBI taxonomy): domain Eukaryota; kingdom Viridiplantae; phylum Streptophyta; class Magnoliopsida; order Fabales; family Fabaceae; genus Vicia; species Vicia villosa. Next base: position 7,699,715 of record NC_081184.1, on the reverse strand, counting down.
TCCACAATCAAAAATCTTCATGATCAATGTCGAATTCAGCAACAAATTCAATAATCTAGCAAGGTTTGTAGTGAATTTACCGGATCGAACGAAGAGAATGAGATCGGATGAACACGAACGCGAACACGACGCGAACACGAACGAAATCCAAGAGATGTGAAGGAGAGAGTGGCGCGTGAGATCCTTGGGAGAGAGAGAGAGAGATCCGCGACACTTTAATCGGAGGAGAAGATCTTGATTTGTGTTTTGATCTTCATTTGTTCTTGAGATTTGATCTTGAATTGATGAAGTTTTTGTGAGTTTTTGTGGTTTTGATCTATGAGAATTGAGAGAGAATTGAGAGAATGTGTTTGTGAAGAATTGGTGAATTGAAATTATGAGAATCCTCCTTTGATTTGTGAAGAGCAAAATGTTTATATATGGTCAATGCGAAATGTCCAAATTGCCCTCGGTGCGTCTCATTTTGGCTCGTTTTTAAGGAAACTCGGTTCGGCTCTGAATTCCGGAACAAAACCGATGCCACTGTGAAGATGACCAAATTTGTGACTCGTCGCCGCGAGAATCACCTTAATCCGATAAGCGATGAATAAAATACGCCTGTTTGAATGACGAGAAAAGTCGATTCATCTGGCGCGACTATGCGAAATTTTATGGGTACCGCTCAAAGAACTCGATAAAACTCCATCTTCGGATCAGAATCTGAACAAGCATGTGTGACGAAGAATCGAAGCTAACGAAATTTCTGAGAGAATGCCGCCGGAATGGACTTCATACGATAAAAATCGAAGAAGTTATGAATTTTCGAACTTGGCGCGACATACTCGAAAACACACTTTTTCACTGAAACAACGCGACGATCCTTAAAATTCTGGGAATTTTCTGTGCATATTTGGCCCTTGGTCCGAACATATGAAATCTTGGTAATGATGCCACGGAGCTCCAGTTAAATTTTCAAGCGAATCCGACGAGCGGATTGTGAGATACGAATTTTCCGAGGCACAAAACCCTACATTCAGCATTGTTTTTCACTATGAAACCTCAAGTAATTTGCAAATTTGACAACCTTCCTCAAAGAATTGGCTCCCGAGCCGAACACGAAAGTTGTAGATATCGTCGAAACAGTGGGGACAACGCGGGAACTTATCTCATATCACCTTCCAAATAGTATTTGTGAATTTTCTCGTACTTTTATTGTTTTAAACCATTTTTCATACCTTATCTTCTTAACACCCATGAAACTCTTTATTATTTTTCTTCATTTTTGAATGACGAAATAAACGTCATCATTAACTTATAGCTCAAATAAAGAGGGCAAATTTTGGGGTGCAACAGCGTGCAGGCTCAATCCATGTTTCCCTTTTTTTCTGAACTTAAGTGAAGTGGGACCCAGCTTATTCAAACGAACCAATCATAGCGCTTCCCTCCGCCACACAAGCCCTGGACCTATTGACTGGCCAATGAGATGACTGGAAGGAGCCACGTGAGTCAGTCAACCACGCTTGGATCTGTTGACCGCCGTAACAGTGTTTTCGGTCATCTTCTCCGGCTAAGGCATCTTCCACCTACAAAAATACGTTAGATAAATACCAAAGGAAGACCCTACCCCCCTAAATCGAGGTCTGGGAATCCATTGGTGAAATTAGTTTGGACTGAAATCGCCTGGTTCAGGAGGTTCGAATCAAAAGTTTAAACACATTCAAGAATGGTGGAACACGTTTCTCGGACCTATGCTTCCATGTGGCACGTCAAAGCTACTCTAAATTACTTCATCAACTCAAACAAAATGTTGTTAGAACAAGATTTGTTCTGATCAATTATCTTAGTTTTGATGATAACAATAATATGAATTTTGCTTAAGATAATATGGTACTCTAATCCAATGCAATTTCCTTTTCAGGAAATATATAAAGAGTATGCATAATTCAGCGCTCAGAAGCTTTGTCTCAAAAGGTTCAGCATGCAACATCAGAACATGGTCTGGCAAGACATCAGAAGATGGTCGAAGCAGAATCAAAACATGGTCTGGCAAGACATCAGAAGATGGTCGAAGCAGAATCAGAACATGGTCTGGCAAGACATCAGAAGATGGTCGAAGCAGAATCAGAACATGGGTCTATGGAAGCATCAGAAGAACATGAGATCAGAAGCACTGAAGTTCTGATGGTATCAAGCACAGAAGCACTTCAAGGTCAGAAGATCAGAAGATGCTTTGCACCAAGCTGTTTGACTCTGATGATATTCAAACGTTGTATTCACAAACATCAGATCAGAAGGAAGTACAAGTGGCAGGCTACGCTGACTGACAAAAGGAACATTGGAAGCTATTAAAGGCAACGTCAGTAGACACAGCGTGAACAAGGCTCGAGGTAGTTGACAAAAGCGTATAACATTAAATGCGATGCTGTACGGAACACGCAAAGCATTAAATGCACTCAACGGTCATCTTCTCCAACGCCTATAAATATGAAGTTCTGATGAGAAGCAAAGTTGACGAATTCTACACCTATTCTGTGAATATCAACTTGCTGAAACGCTGTTCAAATAAAAGCTCAGAATCTTCATCTTCATCAAAGCTCACTACATTGTTGTTGTAATATATTAGTGAGATTAAGCTTAAACGTTAAGAGAAATATCACAGTTTATGATTATAGCTTTTAAGAAGCAATTGTAATACTCTTAGAATTGATTACATTAAGTTGTAAGGAACTAGAGTGATCGTGTGGATCAGAATACTCTAGGAAGTCTTAGAGGTTATCTAAGCAGGTTGTAACTAGAGTGATCGTGTGGATCAGAATACTCTAGAAAGTCTTAGAGGGTATCTAAGCAGTTGTTCCTGGAGTGATCAGTGTGTGATCAGAAGACTCTGGAAGACTTAGTTGCTGACTAAGTGGAGAACCATTGTAATCCGTGCGATTAGTGGATTAAATCCTCAGTTGAGGTAAATCATCTCTGCGGGGGTGGACTGGAGTAGTTTAGTTAACAACGAACCAGGATAAAAATAACTGTGCAATTTATTTTTATCTGTCAAGTTTTTTAAAGCTACACTTATTCAAACCCCCCCTTTCTAAGTGTTTTTCTATCCTTCAATTGGCATCAGAGCGCCGGTTCTAAGGTGCAAGCACTTAACCGTGTTTAGAAAAGATTCAGGAAGAGAAAAACGCTTCAGTAAAAGATGGCTGATGAAACTGCAAAGTCTACATCTACATCTGGCTCTGCTGAGCAACACAACGGTAACAATGGTTATACAAGACCGCCGGTATTTGATGGTGAAAACTTTGAATACTGGAAAGATAAACTGGAAAGTTACTTTCTTGGTCTAGATGGTGATCTATGGGATCTTCTGATGGATGGTTACAAACATCCAGTAAATGCCAGTGGCGTAAAGCTGACAAGGCAAGAAATGAGTGATGATCAGAAGAAGCTTTTCAGGAATCATCATAAATGCAGAACTGTCTTGCTGAATGCTATCTCTCATGCTGAGTATGAGAAGATATCTAACAGGGAAACGACCTATGATATATATGAGTCCTTGAAAATGACTCATGAAGGAAATGCTCAAGTCAAGGAGACTAAAGCTCTCGCTTTAATCCAGAAGTATGAAGCCTTCAAGATGGAGGATGATGAAGACATTGAAAAGATGTTTTCAAGATTTCAAACTCTTACTGCTGGATTGAGAGTTCTTGACAAGGGATACACAAAGGCTGATCACGTAAAGAAAACCATCAGAAGCTTACCCAGAAGATGGGGTCCTATGGTGACTGCATTCAAGATTGCAAAGAATCTGAATGAAGTTTCTCTGGAAGAGCTTATCAGTGCCTTGAGAAACCATGAAATAGAGCTGGACGTAAATGAGCCTCAAAAGAAAGGTAAGTCTATTGCATTAAAATCCAATATCAAGAAATGCACTAACGCTTTTCAGGCTAGAGAAGAAGATCCTGAAGAATCAGAATCTGAAGAAGAAGATGAACTGTCCTTGATCTCCAGAAGGCTAAATCAACTCTGGAAGAACAAGCAAAGGAAGTTCAGAGGCGTCAGAAGTTCAAAGAAATTTGAACGTGGAGAATCTTCTGATGACAGAAGATTTGACAAGAAGAAGGTCATGTGCTATGAATGCAATGAGCCAGGACACTTCAAGAATGAATGTCCAAAACTTCAGAAGGAAAATCCCAAGAAGAAGTTTCATAAGAAGAAAGGTCTTATGGCAACCTGGGATGAGTCAGAAGATGATTCAGACTCTGAAGATGAGCAGGCTAACTGTGCGCTGATGGCGACAGAAGATGACGGATCAGAATCTACATCAGAATCAGATTCTGAAGAGGTATTTTCTGAACTTACTAGAGATGAGTTAGTTTCCGGGTTAACTGAACTTCTAGAATTCAAGTCTCAGATTAGTCTCAAATACAAAGAGCTGAAAAAGCTATTTGAATTTGAAACAAAGAAGCTTGAGTTGGAAAATTCTGAATTAAAAGAAAAACTTTTAAAATTATCCAATAATGTTGGATCTCCTTCTGATTCAGAAAAATCCACTCCTAGTCTAAACCATATTCTGAAAGAATATGATTTAAGTTTCAGGAAGTTCTTATCTAGAAGTATTGGCAGAAGTCATCTAGCTTCTATGATATATGCTGTGTCTGGAAACAAAAGAGTTGGCATTGGTTTTGAGGGTGAAACCCCATACAAACTTGAACCTGTTGATGAAATGAAATTCACATACAAGCCATTGTATTATCAGTTCAAGTATGGCCACTCCCATGATATTAGGCACACTTCACATGCTCAAAGTTTTCACATAACACACACCAAAAAGCATGTGACACAACCTAGGAAATATCATGAAACTCACATTAAAAATTATCATGCTGTTCCTCCTATTGCTTACAATGTTAAACCCAAGTTCAATCAGAACTTGAGAAAATCTAACAAGAAAGGACCCAAGAAAATGTGGGTACCTAAGGATAAGATTATCCCTATTGCAGATATCCTTGGCTGCAAAAAGGACAAAGCACAACATGTCGTGGTACCTGGACTCTGGATGCTCACGACACATGACAGGAAGAAGGTCTATGTTCCAAGACCTGGTGCTTAAGTCTGGAGGAGAAGTCAAGTTTGGAGGAGATCAGAAGGGCTAGATAATTGGCTCTAGAACTATAAAGTCTGGTAACTCTCCTTCCATTTCTAATGTACTTCTTGTAGAAGGATTAACACATAACCTCTTATCTATCAGTCAATTGAGTGACAATGGTTATGATATAATCTTTAATCAAAAGTCCTGCAAGGATGTAAATCAGAAGGATGGCTCAATCCTATTTATAGGCAAGAGGAAGAATAACATTTATAAGACAGATCTGCAAGATCTTATGAGTCAGAAGGTGACTTGTCTTATGTCTGTTTCTGAAGAGCAATGGGTCTGGCACAGAAGATTAGGTCATGCTAGTTTGAGAAAGATTTCTCAGATTAACAAACTGGATCTTGTCAGAGGACTCCCTAATCTGAAATTCAAATCAGATGCTCTTTGTGAAGCATGTCAAAAGGGCAAGTTCTTCAAACCTGCATTCAAGTCTAAGAATGTTGTTTCTACCTCAAGGCCATTAGAACTCTTGCACATTGATCTGTTTGGACCAGTCAAAACAGCATCTGTCAGAGGGAAGAAATATGGATTAGTCATCGTAGATGATTATAGTCGCTGGACGTGGGTAAAATTTTTGAAACACAAGGATGAGACTCATTCAGTGTTCTTTGATTTCTGCATTCAGATTCAATCTGAAAAAGAGTGTAAAATCATAAAGGTCAGAAGTGATCATGGTGGTGAATTTGAGAACAGATCCTTTGAAGAATTCTTCAAAGAAAATGGTATTGCCCATGATTTCTCTTGTCCTAGAACTCCACAGCAAAATGGAGTTGTAGAACGAAAGAATAGGACTCTGCAAGAAATGGCCAGAACCATGATCAATGAAACCAATATGGCTAAGCATTTATGGGCAGAAGCAATAAACACTGCATGCTATATTCAGAATAGAATCTCTATCAGACCTATTCTAAATAAGACTCCTTATGAATTGTGGAAGAATAAAAAGCCCAACATTTCATATTTCCATCCTTTTGGATGTGTATGCTTTATTCTGAACACTAAAGATCATCTTGGTAAGTTTGATTCCAAAGCACAAAAATGTTTCCTTCTTGGGTATTCTGAACGCTCAAAAGGCTACAGAGTATACAATACTGAAACATTGATTGTGGAAGAATCAATCAATATCAGGTTTGATGATAAGCTTGGTTCTGAAAAACCAAAGCAGTTTGATAATTTTGCAGATTGTGATATTGATATATCAGAAGTTGTTGAGCCAAGAAGCAACGCATCAGAAGCAGAGCTTCTCAGAAGCAAAGAATCTGAAGATCAAATATCAGCTTCTCTGGACAATCTAAGCATTTCTGAAGAACCATCTGTCAGAAGATCATCCAGACTCATTTCTGGTCATTCAGAAGATGTCATTCTTGGAAAGAAGGATGATCTAATCAGAACAAGAGCATTCCTTAAGAACAATGCAGACTGTCAATTAGGTCTTGTATCTTTGATCGAGCCAACTTCTGTTGATCACGCTCTAGAAGATCCAGACTGGATAATTGCTATGCAAGAAGAACTGAATCAGTTTACAAGGAATGATGTTTGGGATCTTGTTCCTAGACCAGAAGGATTCAATATAATCGGTACAAAATGGGTCTTCAGAAACAAGCTCAGTGAGAAAGGTGAGGTGATAAGGAACAAAGCCAGACTGGTGGCTCAGGGTTATAGTCAGCAAGAAGGGATTGACTATACAGAAACCTTTGCACCAGTGGCCAGGTTAGAATCTATTTGTCTATTAATTTCATTTGCCACTCAACATAACATCACTCTCTATCAGATGGATGTTAAGAGTGCCTTCTTAAATGGTTATATAGATGAAGAAGTTTATGTCCATCAACCTCCTGGTTTTGAAGATTCTATGTCTCCTAATCATGTTTTTAAACTAAAGAAATCGTTGTATGGATTGAAACAAGCTCCCAGAGCTTGGTATGAACGCTTAAGTTCTTTCCTTCTGGATAATGGTTTCACTAGAGGAAAAGTGGACACTACTCTCTTTTGTAAAACCTTTAAAAGGGATATTTTAATTTGTCAAATATACGTAGATGATATTATTTTTGGAACATCTAATGCTACACTTGGAAAGGAGTTTGCTAAGTCTATGCAGGCTGAGTTTGAAATAAGCATGATGGGAGAACTCAAGTATTTCCTTGGAATACAAATAAATCAAACATCAGAAGGAACGTATGTTCACCAAACCAAGTATGTGAAGGAACTTCTGAAGAAGTTTAATCTTCTAGACTGCAAAGAAGCCAAAACTCCTATGCATCCAACATGCATCCTAGGTAAGGATGAGGTAAGTAAGAAGGTAGATCAGAAGTTATACAGAGGTATGATTGGATCTCTTCTATATTTGACTGCTTCTAGACCTGACATTCTGTTCAGTGTTTGTTTGTGTGCTAGATTCCAATCAGATCCTAGAGAATCTCATTTAACTGCTGTTAAGAGAATTATAAGGTATCTGAAAGGTACTACTAATGTTGGCTTAGTTTACAGAAAATCTAAAGAATACAACTTAGTAGGATTCTGCGATGCTGACTATGCTGGAGACAGAATTGAAAGAAAAAGTACTTCAGGAAGTTGCCAATTTCTTGGAAGTCATTTGATCTCCTGGTACAGCAAGAAGCAAGCAACTATTGCTCTTTCAACAACAGAAGCAGAATATGTCGCTGCTGCTGGTTGCAGTACACAGATGCTCTGGATGAAGAGTCAGTTAGAAGACTATCAGATATATGAGAGTAACATTCCTATATTCTGTGATAATACTTCTGCTATATGTTTATCTAAGAATCCTATTCTTCATTCAAAAGCTAAACATATTGAGATTAAACATCATTTCATAAGGGACTATGTTCAGAAGGGTGTTATTTCTTTAAACTTTGTGGATACAGACCATCAATGGGCTGATATCTTTGCAAAACCCCTGGCTGAAGATAGGTTTAAGTTCATTCTGAAGAACATCAGTATGGATTTATGCCCAGAATGAGAAGATGAGAAGTTCTTACGTATGAGTATCTTCTGAAATGAATGTAGATTTTTTTTTATCAGAAGTTCTGATTGAAATCTTTTAGAAATTATGATTCGGTTATTACTAACGTTTCATTGTCTAAGTTGATTCAGAACCTCTTTGTCGTTTTATTCATCTGAATCTTTTGAAATATTCTTTTTGATGTTATGACAAAAAGGGGGAGAAGATAAATGATAAATGATTTGATTAATCTATCAGTTGCTGGGAAAAGCTCCCACACATTTACTAACAAGAACTGCAAGTTCTATATGGTTTAAGTGTTTTGCAGGTATAAAGAAGTGAAGAGAATCTTCAAAGCAAACACAAGAAGCAAAACCATAAGAAGTGTTATTCTGTAAAAAGAATAAGCTCATGGAAATTGAAGCAAGTTGAGTGCTGTCAAGCTTCAGAAATCAGAAGCAAGAAAGAAGAAGAAATCAGAAGCACTGATAATAGAATTTGATCCATATTTGTCTATTTGCCCTGACAAAATTCTATTTGCTCTGATACATTATTTTAGCCTATATGGCTCTGATACATATCATGTGTTCTAATATACATTTTATGTTCTGTCGTTCATGCTGACTTTTGTCGTTTAGTTTTTGTTCTGTAACATTTCAGGATGTAGAGATGCTCTGATGATGCTCTGGTACATTCAACAATGTTCTGATACAAATCTAGCATGAAGTGATGTTGGTAGAAATTCAAAGCTCTGAAGCTATCCGAGGGAAGCAGAAATCAGAAGTTGTGAATGTTCTAAAGATCCAGAAAACTCAAGTTCTGAAGCTGTCCTAAATGGAAGCAGAAATCAGAAGCTGTGAATGTTCTGAAGATCAAAGAAATTCAAGTTCTGAAGCTGTCCTAAATGGAAGCAGAAATCAGAAGCTGTGAATGTTCTGAAGATCAAAGAAATTCAAGTTCTGAAGCTGTCCTAGATGGAAGCAGGAATCAGAAGCTGTGAGTGTTCTAAGGATCTAAAAATAAAAAAAAATTCTAGTTCTGAAGCTGTCCAATGGAAGCAGAAGTTAGAAGCTATGAATTCTCTGAAGACAGAAGCTTATGTGATCGTCTCTACCGAAATAATCAGGGAAGTCTTTTATTAAAGTTCTTCGAGTATTTATTTCAGGGGGAGATTATTTATCTCAGGGGGAGATTGTTAATCTCAGGGGGAGACATATTCATATGCTTATGCTATAGCTGTGTAATTTGTCTTTTGCCGTCTACTCTTTCTGATCGCAAATTCATATCATTTATATATGTTTTTGTCATCATCAAAAAGGGGGAGATTGTTAGAACAAGATTTGTTCTGATCAATTATCTTAGTTTTGATGATAACAATAATATGAATTTTTCTTAAGATAATATGGTACTCTAATCCAATGCAATTTCCTTTTCAGGAAATATATAAAGAGTATGCATAATTCAGCGCTCAGAAGCTTTGTCTCAAAAGGTTCAGCATGCAACATCAGAACATGGTCTGGCAAGACATCAGAAGATGGTCGAAGCAGAATCAGAACATGGTCTGGCAAGACATCAGAAGATGGTCGAAGCAGAATCAGAACATGGTCTGGCAAGACATCAGAAGATGGTCGAAGCAGAATCAGAACATGGGTCTATGGAAGCATCAGAAGAACATGAGATCAGAAGCACTGAAGTTCTGATGGTATCACGCACAGAAGCACTTCAAGGTCAGAAGATCAGAAGATGCTTTGCACCAAGCTGTTTGACTCTGATGATATTCAAACGTTGTATTCACAAACATCAGATCAGAAGGAAGTACAAGTGGCAGGCTACGCTGACTGACAAAAGGAACGTTGGAAGCTATTAAAGGCAACGTCAGTAGACACAGCGTGAACAAGGCTCGAGGTAGTTGACAAAAGCGTATAACCTTAAATGCGATGCTGTACGGAACACGCAAAGCATTAAATGCACTCAACGGTCATCTTCTCCAACGCCTATAAATATGAAGTTCTGATGAGAAGCAAAGTTGACGAATTCTACACCTATTCTGTGAATATCAACTTGCTGAAACGCTGTTCAAATCAAAGCTCAGAATCTTCATCTTCATCAAAGCTCACTACATTGCTGTTGTAATATATTAGTGAGATTAAGCTTAAACGTTAAGAGAAATATCACAGTTTGTGATTATAGCTTTTAAGAAGCAATTGTAATACTCTTAGAATTGATTACATTAAGTTGTAAGGAACTATAGTGATCGTGTGGATCAGAATACTCTAGGAAGTCTTAGAGGTTATCTAAGCAGGTTGTAACTAGAGTGTTCGTGTGGATCAGAATACTCTAGAAAGTCTTAGAGGGTATCTAAGCAGTTGTTCCTGGAGTGATCAGTGTGTGATCAGAAGACTCTGGAAGACTTAGTTGCTGACTAAGTGGAGAACCATTGTAATCCGTGCGATTAGTGGATTAAATCCTCAGTTGAGGTAAATCATCTCTGCGGGGGTGGACTGGAGTAGTTTAGTTAACAACGAACCAGGATAAAAATAACTATGCAATTTATTTTTATCTGTCAAGTTTTTTAAAGCTACACTTATTCAAACCCCCCCTTTCTAAGTGTTTTTCTATCCTTCAAATGTTAGATATCATTTATACATGCTTATGAATGAGATATGAATCAGGAAAATTTACCAACTCGGAGAGAGTGAGTGAGGCTTCTTTGAGGTGTTTTAGCTTTGTGTAGGGATTGGGTTTTGGTATATTAAGGCTCAGAAGAGTGTTTGTGTGTTTGGTTTGGCTTGAGGATGACTGGAAAATAAAATTCGAATTTTGCAAGTTCTTTGATATTTCAAGTTGTTACAAGTGTGTTACAAGCATAGATTTTGTTCTGATTTTGTGTGTCCTTTGCTACTGAAATATTCTACTCCATTTATAAGCCATGGAGGGACTTAAATCTTAAGCTAACATGCATTAAGTGCTTTGTTGAATTTTTGCCTTTTTTAATAATATGTAACTTTGAATTCAAGCAACCATGGCTTAATTTTATTCAACCTCTTGTTGTACCATCTCTTTGGGGCAGAGTTGAATCAATTTTGAGGGCTCTAGCTTGATATCAAAGCAACATAACATTATCTTGCACCATTTCTTTTTCAATTTAATCTTAAATGTAATAAAATTAAACCAAAAAAGAAATAAAATGTTATGGGCCTTAGGTTGGTCGTGGGAGGCCCTTAACATTATTGGGAACATGTTTGGATCATGAAAACTTGATGTTATGGCCTTTGACAAAAAACCACTTTTTGTTGACTTTGAAAATGACCTGTAATGTCTTGGCCCATATTTTCCAAATGGTGAATCTAATGACCATGGGACCAATTGCATTTGAAATATAATTGAATTTCATTCAAAATGAGCTTTGGTTGGAATTTTTTGGATGAAGGATGAGAGAGTTATGACCAGTCAAAGTTCAGTTGACTTTTTAGGAGAAAACCCTAATTTTGAAACTTAGGGTTTTGCTGATTTTTTATCTTTTCTTGATGAACTATGATCAACCAATGATCAAATGATGAATCTTTTGACAAAATATGGATGTTGACAAAAAAATTCATTTTTGACTGTCTGTTGACTTTTCGGTCAAACGGGTCGTCTGTTGACTGTTTGAGCTGCTGACCGTGCGTCTGAGCGAATTGAAGTTTGAAAATTTGTATTGTGGTACTTTGAAATATATGGAGGTCCATGAAATCCATTTGAGGTCTCAAAAAACTTGTTCTCATGAAAAAAAACAAAAACCCTAGTTAGGGATTGTTTGTGTAGGAGACAGTTAAACGTACCTGATTTTTGTGCAGTGCTGAGTCTCCGCTAATCATGTGATATTTTGAAGACTTCTAGAACAAAAATCTTGAAATTTTAAAATGAAAAAGATTGATTTGATTGATAGTGGAAAACACGGAGAATTGCACTGTCAGCGGGTTTGACTGTCAACTGACTGTTCAGGCATTAACGTAGCAGTTATAGTGAAAATTCAACAGTCAAAGTTAATTTTTTCTTTTTGTTTTTTGTTGTGTTAATGGTGAAAATTTATTTACATGAGTTGTTAGAAAAACACAGATATAATAAACAAATAAAATATACTGTATGCGAACAAAATTACCGATAATAACCCTGAAAAATATTTAATGCACCGAAAAATAAATATTTAACTGGAAAAAAACACACAAAATATTATTTGGATAATTAAACTACAGTACGACAAATAGTACGACATTTAATACTGACATTGCAAATATTACATAATATAATGAACAGTACGACGAGTAAACGGTACGTTATTTGAAAACAAAAGATACAGCAAACTTTAAGAATGACGATTAATAACCCATGCTATAAATAATAACATATAGATGATTGGGAGTGTAAACAACCCAGGTCCGCATTTTTCAGGACTGTGCAGACAGAAAAAGGACATGATCACCATCACGACGGTGATGACCATAAGAAAACACGTTTCCATTCGCTTCGCCATTTTTGCCGGGGAAGAAGAGAGAATGAATATGAAGTAGAAATTTGAGAGATGAGTTGAAATTTGATGTGAGATTTTATGGAAAAAATGAGATGTATTTATAGAGTGAAAAGAAGGATAGAGACGTTGGGAAATGAAGTGATTCCGTACAAAAGGAAAATTTGAGTGGTAGTAGGATTTGAAAGAAAGTGTATGATAGGGTTTGAAAAGAGAGATGTATAGAATAAAGTTAGGGTTTGATTTTGAAAGAAAGAGATTTGAAAAGAAAGGAAAAGATTTTTGAAAATAATAGAATATAGTACAAAATTAGTGGGAAACAAAAATTAATAATAATTTACTCTTTACCAGTACAGTCTGAATCCCTGGACTCTGTGGCTGCAAAAAGATTTAATTCTGTACCAATTGCGTCAGTACTATTTATATGCAAATAAATCTCAAATACACAGCGTGTGTGAAATGATAAACAGTAATTGGCATTTGTGTAAGAATAAATTTAACAGCGAGCCAAAATACCGTATAAGAAAAATTCTGAAAACCGAGTATTCATAAAATCAGGATATTTATGGAATAAAATCCAAGATTATATGAAACTCGCAATTTTTAGACAGAAGTCTGTTGTCTTCTTTTTAAAAAAAGATGCTGGCAAATTTTGGGGTACAACACGAACAAAAACAATTACAAATAAAGCAAAAGAAAACAAGCTGACATACATGAAGATGACGTCAGCGGAGGCGAGATGGTACATAGCGGAAGCGGCGGTGAAGAGCTTTGATATACAAAGTTGTGGGAGACGAAGTGGGGGAGACGAAGTGGAAGATTGGTTTTTTGGGCAGTTAGCGTCAATGGGAGAAAAAAGACAATTTAGGGATTCTGAACGCGTAATATCAAATTTTGGTTTTAAATTTTTTAAGTAAAACAGGCTATGAGAGCGCTTTTGAAAAGCGCCTTAGTAGACATAGCTATACCAACGCTTTTAAGGGAAAAGCGCTCTTGTACCCTACCCCCTGTAGTAGCGTTTTTGAAAGCGCTTTCATAAAGCCACCTATAAGAGCGCTTATGAGAAGCGCTTTCGTACCCCCCATATAAGAGCACTTTCTGAAAGCGCTTTCGTACCCCCCTATAAGAGCGTTTTTTGAAAGCGCTTTCGTAACACCCCTCTTCCAGAGCGCTTTTTTTGCGTGTTTTTTTAGCGAAACCTATACCAGCGCTTTTTCCTAAAAGCACTTTAGTAGGGGTGCTGCTAAAAGACAAATTTGGCATAGTGAATGTTGAGAATCTAGTCGCTACCCGATACTACAATTCAGATAGGTTCTTTCTCAAAGTATCATTGCATGATGCGAATGCATCATGTCCGAGGATGCTTTAGAAGGACTGACAATTCTGAATAACTGGTAGAACCCTGTTACTAAATTCAATCTTATCCTTAGAGGTACCTATTGGGGAAGGTTAATTAACCGGTCAGACTCCATGCAAGCCTTTAAACCCAAGGACTCTTGTGTGACTTGTTTGTATTCTAACCACATGATTTCCTTGCAGGTTTTGATTGTAGGCAATACTTGTCCTTATTACCTTGTGCTTTGTCTAATGCATTACATCCGCACAACATCATGACATCATGACATCATATGCTAACTAACCCTTTCAAGGATCTTAAGAATTTAGGGCGCACGATTTCAGGTGCTCTTATCAAGGACTGAATTCCTATCAAGGGGCAAGAGGATTTATTTTCCTCTGGTCGCATACCTTCCAATTCAAAGACTCATTACCTATCAAGGGGAAAGAGGATTTATTTTCCTCTATCCATATACATTCAAATTCAAAGGTATCCCGAATCAGAGGCTATGACCCACTGGATATGGTGAGCTTGATTCCTAAAGAATAACATCCCATAATCAAATTTCTTCGAACAAAGATGTGACCAAATCATTCTCTAAACGTTCGAACTATATTCCTTAAAGATCCTTGAAAACATTGCATCTGCATTCATAACATCGCATCACAGGTTTCTACCACAGGTTTCTCACCTCCTCGCTGTTTATTTCAGCATCATGAATCTCGAACAATCAGTTAAGGATCTCCAAGCTCAAAATGTTGAGTTCCAAGCCTTGATTCTAAATTTGTCCAAGGGGAAAGAAGAGCTGAAGACCATCCTTACCAAAAAGAAGAAGAAAAAGAAGAAGGGCAAGAAGACTCTAGGAAAAAATCTTAGACCGATCTTGTAACTCAGGGAAGCCGAAGTCTCTGAAGACAGTGACGGCGATGAACAAGATGATGATGCTAGTATCAAAACTGATGCAAAAAGTAACCATGATTTTGCCAAGCCCTCTGAAGAAGAAGAGGACTATTACCATGAGGATGGACATCCTGATGACAAATATAAGTTGTTGGAAGAATGTATGAAAGCGATGGAAATTCAGAAGGTACCCGGGCTAGACTTTGAAGAACTAGGACTCATCGCAGGGGTTGGTATTCCCCCGAAATTCAAGACTCCGACCTTTGCTAAGTATGATGAGGTCTCTTATCCTAAACTACACTTGAGGTCTTATGTAAGGAAGATTTAGCCTCATACTGCTGATAAGAAGCTCTGGATCCATTTCTTTCAAGAAAGCCTATCAGGAAAACAACTGGAATGGTATTATCAACTCGAAGGTACCAATATTCATACTTGGGAAGACTTGGCGGTTGCTTTCTACCAACAATACCAATACAATGCTGATCTGTCGCACGCTCGCGAAAATGAACAGAGTCGCCACCAATATATTTATCCCAAAGAGGGAAAGGAATATCAGAAAACCTGGAATAAAGAAAGGATAAGAAAAGGTCTTGCGACCAAAGATCGGGTAAGAAGTCGGTTACGCGAGGGGAAGGTATTAGCACCCCTCACGTCTGTGGTACTCCACAGGATCCACTTATGTTTGTTCTATTCTAAGGGTGTATAAATCTAAAGCTTAATTACTAAGGGAATGCATGCAAATGAAAGAAAAGAAACACGGGGAAAATAAGGTTTATAAATAGTTGTGCTCGTTCAAGCCCCGCGACTTGATGCCTACGTATCCCTTTCGGGAATCAGAGCGCCGTAGTTCGGCTCTTTAGTTTTTGTTTGTTTTTGTGTTTTTTAGTTGAACAGTTACATTCGCACTCCGCTGCTCGACCTCTGGAGTCTTAAGCTGGGAATGGAGCGGAAATAACATGTCCGATTAAAGAATGCCTCGGAGGCAAGGGAGAAAAGAGATTGGTTTGTGTCTTTTATATGTGATTCCATGATGGACGAAAACCTACTACAAGGCATCGCATCATTTCCTCACTTTGATTAGCTCTGAGCCTTTATTAGATATTTTGAAATGTTTTTGTTTAGGTGTCTTTTAAGGGAAATTCATTTGTGACTTGAATCATGCCATAAAAAGAGTTTTTTTTTTTGAATATTTAGAGAATGCACATCGAGGCCTACGCCACAATCGTTTCTCTAAATGAAATACAGTTTTTGAATAATTAGAGAATGCACATCGAGGCCTACGCCACAATCGTTTCTCTAAATAACGGTTAAGAAATACACCGAGGCCTACGCCTCAATCATTTCTCTTCCGCTAAGTGGGAAAGAACATACATCGGGGCCTACACCCCAATCATTTCTTTCACACTAAAAAAAGGCATTAGCATGATTCGCGTCGTCCTTTATTAATGTTTTAAAAGTCGAAAAGGAAAAGAAGGAAAACTAGCCTAAAATGATCAACTAGCCTAATGTTATGATTATACCTAAATGTTAGGAGTAAGACATAATGAAAATACAAGTGTAGCAAAATCAATGTTACAAGTAAAAATTACAAGCAACCAAATGATACCAAATTAATGTAAAATGGACTAAGGGAGTTTAATTGAAATGTGGTGCAAAAATATGAAAGCAAATGATGCGCAATATAGTACAAAAATTGAATTAAAGGACTATTTATTTTTATGGTTTTTTATGACAAAGCAAGTATTTTTAATCAAGCAAAAAGACTTAAAATAAAAGCCTAAAACTATTATTTTCTTATGTCATTTTTATATGAGAAAATCATGATTAAAGTCTGACAATTAGTAGAAGAATTAGTTTTTATTTACTTCCAAAAATTGGTAAGTGAACCTAAATTTAATCAAATAAAACTAAAAGACACAGGGGGTGCGAAATTAATTACTGGGTGCGAATAGTGATGAGGGCGCGTGGCCCATCTAAATCAGGTCCAACAGGTTTTTGTTATCTCCTTCAGCACACCAAAAAAGTGGTGAACGGGCCAAATAGGGGGTGTATCTATGAATTCGGCCCAAGAGTCTCTTGTTGACCCATGGCTTTGATTAATTCAAAATTATCTAATTAATGTCAATTAGATTAATTAATAGGACATTAAACTTTATGTTATATTCTTATTATACAAATTAATCAGATTAATAACGTTAATTAATAAAAAGAAGGAAAAGGGAATTAGGGTAAAATGTAATGTGACCTTCAGACTCCCTTCACTCGGATTTCTTCTCCCTCGCGGCGGTGGCTGAAGCTTCACCGATTCAAACTTCCCCTTCTCCGATTCAAAGTCCGGCCACCACACACTCGACAGATCTCTCCCACTCTCTTCTCAACGCGGCGTCGCTATCTCCGCCTTCTCCTTCGTGACAAAGCGGCGGCGAACCTCTTCTCCGGTGAACTTTCACTCAGTCTCTTGCGTGTTGGCGTGAACGCATCGCGGTGATGATGAAGACTCTACGGTGCTTGAATGTGATGCAGAAGCGATTCAGATGATGAATCGGTGATGGCGATGTTGTTGGAGATTGTTGTTAACATTGAAGAACAGATGAACAATTCGTTTTCTTCTTGCAGGTGAATTCTCTTTTTCTGTTATCGTTCTCCTTTTTTTTTGTTTCGATTTCTTCCGATTCTTTCTTCTGTCTGTTGTTCTGTGGATTGAAGGATGAAGAATGAGATTGTGAAGGTCGTGGTGATTGAAGATGAGGAGTTTGTTGTTGTTCACAGTGGTGAAGATGATGAAGATTGAAGAGTGGAAGAAGAGTGGTGGTGACGGTGAAGGTGAACTTCAAAGAGGAATCCGAGAGGGGGAAGGTTTGGAGATTGGAGAATGGTGGAGAAGGGGAGTGTTGGTGAATGATGAAGATGGAAGTTGATTGTGGAGAGTTGCAGAGTGCAGAAATGGTGGCAGAGTGATTGTTGAAGATGGGGATGAAGTGAAGGGTTGAAGATTGTGGAATGGTAGAGAGCAATTGTTGAAGAATCTGAAACTGATAAAGAAAAGAATGGTGGGGGCCCCTGAGTGAAGGTGGAGAAGAGAATATATATGTGGAGAAAATCGATTTTTGAAGGTTAGTTCAATCTCTGATTTTCTGTTATGCTTCCAGTTGAAGTTGGTTAGAGGTTGTTATAAGTTGGTTATGAGTTTGTTGAGATTCTGTTAGGAGTTTGTTAGTAGTTAGTTAGGAAACTGTTAGCTGTTAGGTTAGTTATGAATTCTGTTTATATGTTTGTAGGTTGGTTACAAGTTCAGTTAGAAGCTAGTTTGACAGTTAGTGAAAGGCTATAGGTTTGTTGTTTTGACAGTTAGGATGCTGATTGTTAGGGATGAGAACTGTTATTATTAGTAGGGTAATGGTTTCTTGGCTGCAGGGTAGTACTATGGTGGCTAAAACATGCTGCAGATTTGTATGCCGTTATGGAGTGTGTGTTCTGGTTTTCATGGTTGCAGCCTGTAGATATTGAGTGGGAACCATAGTGTGCAATTGATCTTGACATGGCACTTTGTTTATGAAGCGTTATGGATGGCATTCTGATTGTGGGATTTTGGCTCTGAATATGATATGTATTGCTGATTGTATGTTGTTCTTGAATGTTGTAGCTTGGTAGATTTGACTGGTAAATGAACACATTTTTGCAGGTTTGGAATGAGACTGAAACACGGCTTGGCAGCATAGCATACTGAGGCAAGACAATCATGATGGCAGGATGATTTAGCAGCATTTATATTGAGTAGGGCGCGGTGACGGCATCAAGTTTTTTTCAGCAAGCCTCCGGACAGATTTTAGAGCAAGCTTTTGACCATTGTTTTGTTCTTTCTTCATCCTTTTTTATGTCCTATATCATGAGGCAAGGCTATAGTATAGAATTGGGAAATGAATGTAAATAGGTTTGACAATCAAGACAGTTGTAATTAGAGATTGAATTGTAACTCTCTCTTTTTTTTGAAATTTAGTTGAACACATGACTTGGTAGAGCATAAAAGAGCAATGTATTTTTGACGAGTTTGAATGATGCTTGAACAAGTTATAATGAAAAGACATTGAGCAATGAACTTGGCATATTGAATGAGCTCGGAATTCTTTTGAATGATGTTTGTCTCTTTTGTAATAACTCTCTCCAATTCAAACTTTGAAGTTTATATTTTTCTCTCGAATACTCGAATTTTAGGGATGTGACCCTCTCTTTCCAATCTTTTGCGAACTTTGGATGCACGTGGTAATTGAAGACCAAAGCTATTAAAGACGACCCCAATATTTACTTTTTCTCATGATAAATAACAAAGATTCTGACCAAATGACTTATGGTGTAAAAAACCCGCATCTATCTGGCTGCTAAATCCAATCCTCATATAAAACCTGAATCCTGATCTTGTGTAAAGAAATGCGCCTTTATCTTTGTTCTTGATGACTTGAATGAAGAATGATTCTTGCGGCTTGATAAGAAGGGAATTCATAATGGTCGATAAATTAGAACCTTAACCCCACAAATCATGATTGATGAGAAAACCAGTTGAAACAAGCTTGAGATAATATTAGAGCTTCAAAAATAGAAGAAATCCTAAACCTTCAAGACCTTTGATCCTCTGCCCAATTATTGGTTAGTGATACATGAAGTGTTAGATGACCTAATGAAGACAATGCAAATGAAATGTGCAGCTTAAGCCAATTAGAAATAAAATTAGATGGGCAAATTTTGGGGTGCAACAGCTGCCCCTATTTAATCATCTTAAACCTGAAGGTGAGATTGGAGCTAGCCTTTCGAGCATTCGAGGTAGAAGAAGATTAAATACCAAGTGAACCTGAAAATTTGCCTAATGAGAGATAAGATCCACTGGGGAAGAAATGGTGTCAACTCCACTGAGGAAAAGTGTATCAATTCTGGATTGAACAAATTAACTCTGGGTTAGAAATGAAATAGAACTCAACTCTGGGTTGACGAAGAATAGTGGGTCGACTCTGGATCGAAGAATAAAGGGGACGTCAACTCGGGGTCGAATAAGAGGTAAACATCAATTCTGGATTGAGAACGGAAAATGAAATCATTATTAGCGGAACAGGATATAAGCATCAACTCTGGGTTGAAAAAGAAGGCAAGGAAATCAACTCTGGGTTGAACGAGGAATTGGATAATAACCATGGGTTGAGAGAGGAAAGATGAACAACTAGAAATGACCGTCAACTCTGGATTGAGTGGGAAAGAGAAATCAATAAGACATAACCGTCAACTCTGGGTTGAGTGGGAAAGGAAAAAAGATAACCGTCAACTCTGGGTTGAGTAGGAAAATATAATTAACTCGGGGTTAAAAGATGAAAGGAAAATCAACTCTGGGTTGAACACAACAAACATCAACTCTGGGTTGAAGAAAGATGTTAACTTTGGGAGATGACACCACAATGGTAACTCTGAGTGATCTAGTGGAATATCAATTGAATGCTTTGTAAGAACTGATGAGTAACTTGGCTTATGTTTCACATGCAATGCTTGATTTGTTTTATGCACTTCTGGAGATGCAATGCAATGAATTCTATATGCAGTGTACTGATGGGATAGTCAGGGTTTCTGCTATTGTGGGGAATAGATTAGGCGGAGTTCTGAAACTCTGATCGAGGATCAAGGTGGGGTGGATGCCCCTGATTTGTTGATGATTGGATTGTTGTGGGAGAAATGTCAATGAGAATGCAATGATATGCATGATTAATGCATGACTATGAATGGAATGATTTGTTTCCAAGGTACCAGGGATGGATGGAGAGTGCCCTTGCGGAAAAGTCATTGCTTGTGAAATTGTTGGCGAAGGTGAGGTGTTTGACTTGCCTCCTCGACACTTGTCTCGATATCTGGCACTTGATTGAAGATGAAGAGATGGCATGTTACTAGCTTGCCCCAGGTTGTATGATCTTTTGAGATAAAACTTTGATAGTGCTTGAATCATGGAGATTTGCGATGGTCTGCCCTAGTGTAGATCAAGGGATGAATGCCCCAGATTGAAAGGAATTGTTCCACCAAATGGATGTTTGAGATATTTGCTCAGTGGATGACCAACTTTTGCCTTTGTAAGATCACTCGATGGAATTTCAATGTGGAACTTTCCTTGGTATCAAGTACTTATTTTCATATTTAGAGACGATTTTGTTTTGAAGAAGATAATGAGAATGCAATGCACATGTTGATCTCAAAGAAAAGTTTTTATTTGTCAAAATGTTGTACTGATACTAACACAAGTGACAAGCAACATTAGGAGTCAGTTTGACATGATTTCACAGTTTGTATGCTTTCGGAACGAACCCTGCTTCAATTAGGACTTTTGAGGGTTGTAACGTGGCCGGGTTCATGGTTTGAGAAACAAAGGATAAAGGCTCAAGCTCTACTTAACCCACCCCTCTTCGTGATGTTCTCCAGTCCTACATTCAGCTAGTTCGACACGAGTGTTCACCTTTCAGGAAGGATTGTGATGGATGAGGATCCTTTGTGACTTTGATGGAGGTGGCAGCCACCCTTTGGTGCTTTTTGTTGATGGTCACAACAACTTGTCCCTTGGAGGATTTTTCTTTTGCTTTTGCCTTTTGCTTTCCCTAACTTTTGCCTGGACAAGAAGTTTCTTTTGACTTTGGTTTTCGTTGTCCAGCGGGGTATGCCCTAATTTTTGCCTAAGTCATTTGCTTCAAAGCTTTTCTTTCTTTTGACTTTTTCTTTGACTTAGCGGGCTATTGTCTCTTTCTCTTTTTTGATCATGATTTATAACTTTCTTTTCATTCTTTTTGTCTCGTTCGGGAACAAGTTGTATGACTTTTGTGATTGACTTGATGAAAAGGTTGTGACTGCCTTCTTCTTAGTGAATGAGAGACATTCACTTGTGGATAGTGCTCTTCCTCTTTTGTTGTGAGATCTGAGATATGATTGATCCTCTAATGGAACACCTGAAAGTCGAGCACTCGGTCGCACTAACTGAAGACTACCCTGCCCCTGGTTAAGATGAAGGGTTTCATTGTATTTATATTATTTTATATTTTTTTTTTTTGAAAAGAAACTACTACTCCTTAGGCTCAAAGGGGTTTACGAAGGTTTCACTCCCTTATAACTCCGGTGTTTAGGAATTGAAACAATGCCTGTACATCGTCAGCAGGATCTTTGTCCCAAAAGCATACAGTTAGTAGTTCATGTGTTTTTGATTTTTCATCATTCTCCTTTTTTTTAGTTGCTTAAGACAAATGAGTGAAGTATCAATGAACATAATGACAAAGATGAAATGATTTGAGAAAAACATGTATGTTACATTATTTTTATTTATTCAAACAGAATGAGTTTCTTACAATGAGAAGTACTTGATAACAACAAAAGTAATACAATTGAAAGTACTTTGAAGTAATCTAGACAATGGCAGGCTTGGCCTTATTTTGATGCAAATGAAATGTTCTCTGACAAACACAAAGTCTTTAGGCTCCAATGGTGGAAGGTACCCTCATGAGGAGGCATGATTCTCTGATAGTAGCTTGATCTTGTTTATAATCCCCCATGATTCTTTGTTCTGTGAGCTTTTGTCAGATATCGGTGTGGAGGAATCGTTTTGACTGATCTGATGGAGAGGAAGAGTGTAAGAGTCCTTGGTAACCATGGATGCAAATGCATGAATGCACAAATGTTAATGGAGATGCAAATGCAACATAAATCAGGATCAAGGATCAAGGCCTCTTGGACAACAACTTCTCATGGCCAATAAGATATGGTCGAATCCTCCAGATTCAGAGGTTCGACGTTGCTTTGATAAATAACTTGTGCATAAGTCAAGGATGGTCGAACCCTCCAGATTCAGAGGTTCGACGTTGATTCTGAATACCCTCTGCATAAGTCACATAAGGTCAAACCTCCAGATTCAGAGATTCGACGTTGATTATGATAGATAGTCTGAATGGTTTAAGGTAGGATGGAGGCATGTTTTCCTGCAAAACAAAATTCCCAACCCCTCTCACAGGTAGGATCTAGTATATGGTAGGTCAAAAAGCCAACAGAGGATTGAAAGTAGGCGCAATCATACGATATTGCCTCTTTCAACCAAGCTCTGTCCGTGGATACATGATCGGATCAATCAGACATACGTCTTCTGTCCGTCATGGCCACTCTATTCCTAGTTCCTAAGGTATCACTCTGGCCTGGGTATTGGGCCTTTTACCTCATAGAAATCCCACCCAACCTGTAAACAGAGAGAAAATATGTGGCCCCCACGGGGACCCATAATATAGTCCAGGATGCGAGAAAATAAACATGATATGCAAGCAATAAATAGTCATGATATGCGAGGCATAAAGAAGTAAAGCCATAAAGCAATAAATCAATAAATGAACACCCAAAGAAAGCAAACACAAGCTAGGATCGACTAAGCTAGGAATGGACCAGCACAGGTCTATCACATCCCCAGCAGAGTCGCCAGCTGTCGCACGCTCGCGAAAATGAACAGAGTCGCCACCAATATATTTATCCCAAAGAGGGAAAGGAATATCAGAAAACCTGGAATAAAGAAAGGATAAGAAAAGGTCTTGCGACCAAAGATCGGGTAAGAAGTCGGTTACGCGAGGGGAAGGTATTAGCACCCCTCACGTCTGTGGTACTCCACAGGATCCACTTATGTTTGTTCTATTCTAAGGGTGTATAAATCTAAAGCTTAATTACTAAGGGAATGCATGCAAATGAAAGAAAAGAAACACGGGGAAAATAAGGTTTATAAATAGTTGTGCTCGTTCAAGCCCCGCGACTTGATGCCTACGTATCCCTTTCGGGAATCAGAGCGCCGTAGTTCGGCTCTTTAGTTTTTGTTTGTTTTTGTGTTTTTTAGTTGAACAGTTACATTCGCACTCCGCTGCTCGACCTCTGGAGTCTTAAGCTGGGAATGGAGCGGAAATAACATGTCCGATTAAAGAATGCCTCGGAGGCAAGGGAGAAAAGAGATTGGTTTGTGTCTTTTATATGTGATTCCATGATGGACGAAAACCTACTACAAGGCATCGCATCATTTCCTCACTTTGATTAGCTCTGAGCCTTTATTAGATATTTTGAAATGTTTTTGTTTAGGTGTCTTTTAAGGGAAATTCATTTGTGACTTGAATCATGCCATAAAAAGAGTTTTTTTTTTTGAATATTTAGAGAATGCACATCGAGGCCTACGCCACAATCGTTTCTCTAAATGAAATACAGTTTTTGAATAATTAGAGAATGCACATCGAGGCCTACGCCACAATCGTTTCTCTAAATAACGGTTAAGAAATACACCGAGGCCTACGCCTCAATCATTTCTCTTCCGCTAAGTGGGAAAGAACATACATCGGGGCCTACACCCCAATCATTTCTTTCACACTAAAAAAAGGCATTAGCATGATTCGCGTCGTCCTTTATTAATGTTTTAAAAGTCGAAAAGGAAAAGAAGGAAAACTAGCCTAAAATGATCAACTAGCCTAATGTTATGATTATACCTAAATGTTAGGAGTAAGACATAATGAAAATACAAGTGTAGCAAAATCAATGTTACAAGTAAAAATTACAAGCAACCAAATGATACCAAATTAATGTAAAATGGACTAAGGGAGTTTAATTGAAATGTGGTGCAAAAATATGAAAGCAAATGATGCGCAATATAGTACAAAAATTGAATTAAAGGACTATTTATTTTTATGGTTTTTTATGACAAAGCAAGTATTTTTAATCAAGCAAAAAGACTTAAAATAAAAGCCTAAAACTATTATTTTCTTATGTCATTTTTATATGAGAAAATCATGATTAAAGTCTGACAATTAGTAGAAGAATTAGTTTTTATTTACTTCCAAAAATTGGTAAGTGAACCTAAATTTAATCAAATAAAACTAAAAGACACAGGGGGTGCGAAATTAATTACTGGGTGCGAATAGTGATGAGGGCGCGTGGCCCATCTAAATCAGGTCCAACAGGTTTTTGTTATCTCCTTCAGCACACCAAAAAGTGGTGAACGGGCCAAATAGGGGGTGTATCTATGAATTCGGCCCAAGAGTCTCTTGTTGACCCATGGCTTTGATTAATTCAAAATTATCTAATTAATGTCAATTAGATTAATTAATAGGACATTAAACTTTATGTTATATTCTTATTATACAAATTAATCAGATTAATAACGTTAATTAATAAAAAGAAGGAAAAGGGAATTAGGGTAAAATGTAATGTGACCTTCAGACTCCCTTCACTCGGATTTCTTCTCCCTCGCGGCGGTGGCTGAAGCTTCACCGATTCAAACTTCCCCTTCTCCGATTCAAAGTCCGGCCACCACACACTCGACAGATCTCTCCCACTCTCTTCTCAACGCGGCGTCGCTATCTCCGCCTTCTCCTTCGTGACAAAGCGGCGGCGAACCTCTTCTCCGGTGAACTTTCACTCAGTCTCTTGCGTGTTGGCGTGAACGCATCGCGGTGATGATGAAGACTCTACGGTGCTTGAATGTGATGCAGAAGCGATTCAGATGATGAATCGGTGATGGCGATGTTGTTGGAGATTGTTGTTAACATTGAAGAACAGATGAACAATTCGTTTTCTTCTTGCAGGTGAATTCTCTTTTTCTGTTATCGTTCTCCTTTTTTTTTGTTTCGATTTCTTCCGATTCTTTCTTCTGTCTGTTGTTCTGTGGATTGAAGGATGAAGAATGAGATTGTGAAGGTCGTGGTGATTGAAGATGAGGAGTTTGTTGTTGTTCACAGTGGTGAAGATGATGAAGATTGAAGAGTGGAAGAAGAGTGGTGGTGACGGTGAAGGTGAACTTCAAAGAGGAATCCGAGAGGGGGAAGGTTTGGAGATTGGAGAATGGTGGAGAAGGGGAGTGTTGGTGAATGATGAAGATGGAAGTTGATTGTGGAGAGTTGCAGAGTGCAGAAATGGTGGCAGAGTGATTGTTGAAGATGGGGATGAAGTGAAGGGTTGAAGATTGTGGAATGGTAGAGAGCAATTGTTGAAGAATCTGAAACTGATAAAGAAAAGAATGGTGGGGGCCCCTGAGTGAAGGTGGAGAAGAGAATATATATGTGGAGAAAATCGATTTTTGAAGGTTAGTTCAATCTCTGATTTTCTGTTATGCTTCCAGTTGAAGTTGGTTAGAGGTTGTTATAAGTTGGTTATGAGTTTGTTGAGATTCTGTTAGGAGTTTGTTAGTAGTTAGTTAGGAAACTGTTAGCTGTTAGGTTAGTTATGAATTCTGTTTATATGTTTGTAGGTTGGTTACAAGTTCAGTTAGAAGCTAGTTTGACAGTTAGTGAAAGGCTATAGGTTTGTTGTTTTGACAGTTAGGATGCTGATTGTTAGGGATGAGAACTGTTATTATTAGTAGGGTAATGGTTTCTTGGCTGCAGGGTAGTACTATGGTGGCTAAAACATGCTGCAGATTTGTATGCCGTTATGGAGTGTGTGTTCTGGTTTTCATGGTTGCAGCCTGTAGATATTGAGTGGGAACCATAGTGTGCAATTGATCTTGACATGGCACTTTGTTTATGAAGCGTTATGGATGGCATTCTGATTGTGGGATTTTGGCTCTGAATATGATATGTATTGCTGATTGTATGTTGTTCTTGAATGTTGTAGCTTGGTAGATTTGACTGGTAAATGAACACATTTTTGCAGGTTTGGAATGAGACTGAAACACGGCTTGGCAGCATAGCATACTGAGGCAAGACAATCATGATGGCAGGATGATTTAGCAGCATTTATATTGAGTAGGGCGCGGTGACGGCATCAAGTTTTTTTCAGCAAGCCTCCGGACAGATTTTAGAGCAAGCTTTTGACCATTGTTTTGTTCTTTCTTCATCCTTTTTTATGTCCTATATCATGAGGCAAGGCTATAGTATAGAATTGGGAAATGAATGTAAATAGGTTTGACAATCAAGACAGTTGTAATTAGAGATTGAATTGTAACTCTCTCTTTTTTTTGAAATTTAGTTGAACACATGACTTGGTAGAGCATAAAAGAGCAATGTATTTTTGACGAGTTTGAATGATGCTTGAACAAGTTATAATGAAAAGACATTGAGCAATGAACTTGGCATATTGAATGAGCTCGGAATTCTTTTGAATGATGTTTGTCTCTTTTGTAATAACTCTCTCCAATTCAAACTTTGAAGTTTATATTTTTCTCTCGAATACTCGAATTTTAGGGATGTGACCCTCTCTTTCCAATCTTTTGCGAACTTTGGATGCACGTGGTAATTGAAGACCAAAGCTATTAAAGACGACCCCAATATTTACTTTTTCTCATGATAAATAACAAAGATTCTGACCAAATGACTTATGGTGTAAAAAACCCGCATCTATCTGGCTGCTAAATCCAATCCTCATATAAAACCTGAATCCTGATCTTGTGTAAAGAAATGCGCCTTTATCTTTGTTCTTGATGACTTGAATGAAGAATGATTCTTGCGGCTTGATAAGAAGGGAATTCATAATGGTCGATAAATTAGAACCTTAACCCCACAAATCATGATTGATGAGAAAACCAGTTGAAACAAGCTTGAGATAATATTAGAGCTTCAAAAATAGAAGAAATCCTAAACCTTCAAGACCTTTGATCCTCTGCCCAATTATTGGTTAGTGATACATGAAGTGTTAGATGACCTAATGAAGACAATGCAAATGAAATGTGCAGCTTAAGCCAATTAGAAATAAAATTAGATGGGCAAATTTTGGGGTGCAACATGATCTAGCACCGACTCGCATGTAACTACATGGCATGTCTATGGGGCCGAAAGAAAGTTTCAAGGAGTATGCTCAAAAGTGGAGAGACCTGGCTGGAAAAGTTCAACCTCCTTAGTTGACAGAGAGTTGGTTGATATGTTTATGATCATGCTGACCGGCCCTTTCAATAGTCATTTGCTGGGGAGTTCATCATCTGGATTCACTGAACTTATACTGACTAGGGAACGTGTTGATTCGAAGTGGTAAGATTCAAGTGGCTCCATCCTCAAGTGCTACAAAGAAGCATTTCAATGGGAAGTCTGAGTCCAATGTTGTGCATGGGCAGAAAAGGATAAACCATGACCAATCTATTGGGGCAGTTCTGATCTCCACACCGGCGCCTCAACAAGGTCGTCAAAACAAACAAGACATACCCAGGTGTCAATTCACAAAGATCTAATTGCTTGCTCTGGTTTCAATCTTTTTCTAACCTTTTATCAGAAACCTTCAAAAAGGATACGCTTATTTACAAGCTAAAGTCCTTATTCAATTGCTTTTTTTCTATACATTTCTAAACTTTTGAAAACAAATGAGCTAAGCAATTAAGAGCCCATGGAAAACCATGGATACAAAGGGTGCCTTACACCTTCCCTTTGTATAAATTACCCCCCGAACTCAAAATTTCTTTTTAAATATTTTTTATATTCTTTTAGCCTTCCTTTAAATTGGATAAAATAAAATTCGGTGGCGACTCTTGCGTACCGCGACATTTTCATAAAAGTCAGTTCACCGTATTACATACTAGAATTTTTTCAGTTTTTAGATGAATGAGAATGTTATGCGTATGCAATGAAATATATGATATATGAATGCAAAATGTCGTTAATGACGACGACAAATCATAGTAGCGTCTGGCGGGGAAAATAAATCCTTGACTGTTGCGGAGAATATGGAGTACAAGTATAGGAACTCTCGCTTCATGCTGGAAGATATTCAGTTGGAGATCTTTAACTTCTGTTTGGGGATGACAACAATTTGAATAATTGATCTTTAGCCCCCTTGACTAAGGATAAGAGAGATGGATATAGTCTCCGAAGTTTAATCTGATGCAGCTCAACTATGAGTGCCAACCTTGATGGAGATGGTGGATTCAGGGGAGAAATTATTCGAAGATAGTTTTTGAAGAGCGCTCTGTGGGGATACGATCTGTGGGAAGACATGGATGCTTTGAATATTGCCCCCAACGGTTATAGTAACTGCCGTTCATAGACTCGTATTGATTGGGACTCGCCAATGAGTATTGATCGACGTGTCGAACATGCCTTGCATAGCTTTGCCACATCTAGTAGAGAACTTGAAGAGATTCTCCTTGTGGAGACCTTATGAGACGTGTACTATGGGTGATATGCCCCTAGTAGTCATAAACTTATTATGATGCCCCTGACTGATCAGGAAGTAGCTTCAGCCCCACTTGGGTGTATGCCCCTGATTGTTTGACATTCTTGAAAGATTCTTAGAATCTTGACCTGATTTCCCCAGATTGATTGGACAAAACATGTCATGCCCCTTGTATGAGATGTTGCTTTTGAAGTGATTTTGTCTGTGTGAATAACTTTTGGTTATTATTCGTACCATGTGCAGGTTCTTCCTGATGCTAACATTTGAAATTATGTAGAAGAATATGTTTAATAATGAATTCATGAGATGCATTGCACATGTCTGTCTTGAAATTTTTGAAAAACATTAAAACAGGTGATGTAAAAGCGTGATATTTGTAAGAACGTGATATTAACTCGGCATTTATGGTAAACCTTAAGGATTTTCATACCCCAAAAATTTTGCATCTCATTACACTTTTCCATCTCAGACAAAGGTTCAAGAATCAAGGTTTAACCTCAAGCACACTCTCCTAAACAAAGGCTCAATGTACTAGGGTTATGAATTCTTTAAAGAAATTTAATGAATCAAGGTCTCCAATGGATTTCATATGGCTTATGATGGCTCAAACTACAAGCTTCAATTCCAAGGATTGCTCAGTCAATTGTTCAAAAAGTCAACAGTTTCTAAAATTTTGTCTCTCACAAGCCAAGTCCAAAAATGCTTCATTTGAGAGATATGGATCAAATGATTATAGGTCCTTTTTGAAAGTCAACCAAAAGCAAGTTTTTGCCAAAGCCAATATCATCAAGATAAAATCCTCGAATGGAAAAAAGCTTCCAAAGTAGCTTGTATATGACATCTTTAGGTTTCCAAAAAGTCCTAGAACTCCTCCATATCTTAAAAATTGAGGGAGATATGCCTTGTCAAAGTTGGGATATTTTAAGGGAAAAATGTGAAACAAAAGGCTTCAAAGTGGATTTATTTTCAAAGAGGCCTAACTTTTTATGGTCCAAACTTGGTTCCCAAGTATCCAAGAGTCTCAAATCTGAATGCCACGAATTTATGATTTTTATTTGATTTTATATTCATTTTTATTCATTTTTAAAATGATATAAATCAAATAATTTTGATACTAATCAAAGATTTGATTGGAGATATTTTTTTAACCAAATTCAATCACCAATTAAACATTATATGGATCTAATTTTGTGATAGTAAATATTGGGAAGAGAAATCAAAATTTGGCCGTATTAAGAAAGATTTACAAATCAAATCTTTTCAAAGTCTCAATCATGGAATCAAAGAGATTTTATCCAAGTTTCTTGACCTAATTGCTCCCTCTATATATTCCCAGCATGTGCCAAACATTAGGGACGCTTTTGGTGGGCCAGAAGAACCCTAATTGAGTTATTAAAAATCCAAAGAAAAGTCAAAATCGAATTCAGGGTTACAAGCCAAGGCAAGGAGTTTTGTTCATTCCATCACGTTCCTTAAAGATACCTGAAGCTATCTGGATCATCACCAGGCCTTCAAGCACGCAAAATCGTTCGTAATCGCTCACGGTTTGTTCTTTTTTTTCAAGCTCGATCTCATGAATTCATGTATCCTTAACATGTTTTAATTCCATATTTATGTTCATGATAATCTTTGCTTGATATCTGGATGTTTGAATCTGAGTTTAAGTGCAGGGGTGATGTTCCACCATTTTTAGGGTTCGGCGCTCCAAATTGGGGCTTTATAATTTAGCCAAAATTAGACCAAACTAAAGTCGTGGTTGAGTTCGCAAGGATGAACCGAGTCGAACCATGGTCTCCCCATAAATTTTTATGCATGTTTGGTTGTTTTAGCAATTGACATATGTGGTAGGTTCAAGTCTTTTATAGTGCATCTATGCAAAGCGCTGTAAAAACATATTTGATGTTTCCCAATGAAGAAGACGACTACATGTCTTCCTCCCATTGGCTAGGAAGCGCGTGCGGAAGTATTTCGAACTCCAGGGATCTGGTGCGTTAAGACATACGTGTTACCGTGTTCCCTCGTTCCAGCAGCCATCCGATTCCACTCACTTCTCATCCAACGCGTCTGAGTACACGTCCCCACCATGAACCTCCCTCTGCCCTACATACTGGATCGCGCGCCAGGTTTCTTTTAAATTTTTTTGTTTTTGATTTTGTTTGTTTATTTTTACGCTTTTAAATTTTAAACTTTTTTTTTATAAAAACTAAAATCTTTTTTCCTCTTTTAAACCAATACTTTGTTTTCTTTATTTTTTATTTTTAATTCAAATACTTCTTTTTTTATTAGAATTTGTTTTATTTTAATTAACTTAACATTGATTTTAGTTAATAAAAATTAGGTTCTTAATAAAAATTAGGTTTTTTTAGTTGATTAATAAAAAATAGGTTTAATTTATTTAGGGTTTAATTAATTAATTAGATTAATTTAAGTAGGTTAAATAATTAGGTTTAATTTAATCAGGATTAATCGAATTAAAATTAATTAGGTTAAAAACCAATAATTAATTTTTAGGGTTTGTCTAGCCTCGATTATTTTAGAAACCCTAGGTAACACCATAGGTGTCTTAGGTAGGTGTCATCCATTAACTCAGTATTGTTTTTCTCATAAAACCTCATTCCCTAACAATCAGGGTTTACCCTGAATCTTTTCAAAAAAAATTCTTCTTCATTTTAATCTTTGTTTATTTGCCATTTATTTTTTCTTCTTATCTCCACTTGCCTTTTGTCTTGCCTTGCTAATTTCTATTAACTTAACTGTGGTTAACTTGTTCCCCATTTGGGGTTTGCCCTTTATTTCTTAATTTCCCTGCAAGATTATAATATTGTTTCCTTGTGGTTTGCCCACGGGTTTATTTTGCCTTATCATTGCAGGGTATCATCTATTTAGTTATTTCTTGTGGTTTGCCCATAAACTATTTTGCCTTATTATGTAACTGCTTCGAGGTTGTAATAGTAATTAGGGTTTAATTTTGCTGCTTTATTTTCTGATTAACTGCGTGGTTAGTAATTTAGGGCGTGAAAACCTCTAATGGAATTTAGAATAATTAATTACAAGATAATTATCTGAATTGAATCACGTGATTGTGCACCCACACACCTTTAAAGGTAACCTCTCTTGTTTCCTGTTGCCTGTTGCCTTGTTATTTATTTCCTTGTTTATTACAGAATAGTCAAGTCCCTCGCATACGAGGATGCCTCAGCAAATATTGCCCTCAGTTCATTCTCATCACTAAAGATCATAAGTCCCTTTGATGTTGCATTCGGTTATATGATCTCGTCCCTCAAGGTCGCGTATAATGTGATATGATAGTCCCTTTCGATTGCTGAGGCGTCCTCATTGGTTGCCTAAAATGACTATTTTATCCTTCCCTTAGACTACCTGCCCTCTTTATGGTAGGGACAGTTTTATGGCGAACGATATCTTGATGACCCTTCAACCTCCAATAAAAGGACTTCCTACCCTCTTATGGTATGGATAGCCCTGAAAGGCTAAAAGAATCTTTTTA
Source organism: Vicia villosa (assembly GCF_029867415.1). Lineage (NCBI taxonomy): Eukaryota > Viridiplantae > Streptophyta > Magnoliopsida > Fabales > Fabaceae > Vicia > Vicia villosa. The sequence goes on along the minus strand of NC_081184.1, from coordinate 7,667,268 downwards.
ATAGGGGTAATTACCTCCTAATTTCTTGCTCTGGTTTAAATTTATTTGAACCCTTTTATCAAAAACCTTAAAAAAGGCTACGCTTATTTACAAGCTAAATAACTTATTCAAATATTTTTATTTATTCACTGCAAACATTTTCAAAAATTTCAATGTGAGCTAAGCAATTAAGAGCCCATGGAAAACCATGGATGCAAAGGGTGCCTTAAACCTTCCCTTTGTATAAATTAGCCCCCGAACTCAAAATTTCTTTTTAAAGGTTTTTTTCTGTTCTTTTAGCCTTTCTTTAAATTGGATAAAATAAAAGTTGGTGGCGACTCTTGCTTATCGCGACATTTCTTTAAAGTCAGTTCACCGTATTACAGAACTGGCGACTCTGCTAGGGATTTTTCGAATAAAAGAGGGGTTACCTTAAAAGTTTAGGATCATTTAAATGTTTTCTATTGTTTGCTTTGCTTGCTTTATTTTTCAGGGCTATTTTGGGAATTAAATGAAGGACGAATCCTACACCCGAATTCAAGTACACCTAAGATAGGAAGTGGCATAGTCATGGCGACCTCCTTCATCTATGTGGAGGATTGGTCAATATGAGAGTTCACGCTTAAGTTAGGCCTCTATGGATGTTTGCATGCTTCTCTTGTATGAGGGAGGTTCGTGCAAATATGTGTGGGTGAGTCGGAGCTTAAGGACCTTTAGTTACCTTTAACCCATCTTGACTTTTAGAAACGTAGTGAGGGGACTACTCTTGATGTATGTTAAGAGTATAGTCGCTACCCGATACTACAGCTCAGATAGGTTTTTTCTCAAAGTATCACTGCATGGTATGTATGTATCATGTTCGAGGGTGCTTTAGGATGGCTGACAATTCTGGGTAACTCGGTAGAACCCGTTGTTGATATCATCCTTATCCTTAGAAGTACCTTTGGATAAAGGTACATCACCTAGTCAAAACTCCATGCAAGCCAATCCTAAGGAAATTGTGTGATTTGTGTGGACTTATTTGTGTTTGTGCATCATGCATACATGCATCATTCGGGCATATCATGAATAACCCATTTCAAGGAATTGAAGGATCTTAACCATATGTCGTTTTGTAGGTTTTTTGAATATGGAAATCAAAGTTCGTATACTGTTCTTTCTTATTTTCAAGAAAGTGCCTACACCGTTGAAGGTTTTCTGTGACAAAATTTTCGGTTCTCTCAGATTCAGTGAGTCTCTCAACATGCTTGTAAGCTTGGTGCAAACTAATATGGATGAAACTCTTTTCAATACTATGATTCAGTTCTATGATCCTCTGTTACATTGCTTCACTTATAGAGATTTTTCAGTTGGTACCATCCTTGGAAGAGTTCTCATACTTTCTGGGACTTCCTGTACTTGTTCGTATTCCTTATATTGGTAAAGAAGAAGACCCTAAATGGGAAGACATTGCTGCTACCCTACACCTACCAAAAGCTGAGATTGAGAAGGTTTGGATTAGTAAGAAAGAATATTCTGGATTACCTCTTGACTTCCTCTACGAAAAGGCGGAGATTTTTGCTAAGGCTTCAAGCATGGATGCTTTAGTGGGTGTTTTATCTTTGCTAATTTATGGGCAAGTATTATTCCACCATTATGATAAAATTGTTAATGTGGCTACTATCAAGATATTCCTCAGTAAGCATCCCATTCCTACCCTACTTGGTGACTTATTACATTCTATTCATTTTTGAGTGTCAAAAAGGATAGGTTGTGTTCTTGGATGTGCTCCTATATTGCATAAATGGTTTATTTCGCACTTACCCCATTCCGTAAGAAGGAATGAAGAAGGTTTAACTTGGGCTCAGATAATTATGAAGCTTTCTTTTGACGATGTCATCTGGTACCAAAAAGAGTTTGAAAGAACTTTGTTGTTTGATTGCTGTGGAGAATTCCCCAACATACCTCTTCTTGGTGTTTGCGGAGGAATAACATATAATCCCATTTTAGCTCGACATCAATTTGGTTTTGCTTTAAAAGACAAGCCATGTTCCTTATATATTAGTGAAAAATATTTCAGCTATGATTCTGATGAAGCTAAGAAAAGAGATCTCTTCATTAAAGTGTGGTCAAAAGTAAAGAAAGTTGGTGCAAAAGACATAGGGAGGAGAAACTACATTCCATTAGACCCATAATTCCAATGGATCTATGACCGAGTGGTTGAATTTGGGATGCCATACCCATTTGATAAGCCTATAGTACCAAGAATAGCTCCTCATGCTATTCCGGTTACGTTTGAGCCATATGTCCCTTCTCCAAACGAAAACCTTGTTGCAACTGTCAACCAATTGAAGAGAGAAAGGGAAGACTTTGAGAGGCGTTTGCGAGAAGCTGAAGTTGAAAAAGAAGTATTGATAGAAAATGGTAAAGAGCGAGAGACTTTACTTGACTACTTTTCTCGCAAATGGAAGATTGAAGATTTTGTTTCTCCAAATCAGATAAACTCATGGGAAGAGGAAATCTCCAGGCTTGTCCAATAAAGGGAAGAAATGATCAAGGCACACAAGGAAGAAGTCAGGACTCTGAAAAGAAAGCGTCGTTAGGAAGACAAAAGTCCCGGAATTTAGATTTCTAGGTTTTTATTATTGTTTATTTTTTTTTCGCATCTTCACTTTGATGTAACCAAAGGATTATGACCTTATGAATTCGTAATTTAATTAATAATGACGTCTTTTTTCTTTTGTTTCAATATGTGTTAAAATCCTTTTAGTTCCTTGAAAACATTTCATCCCCATCCGCATATCCTTCATAAACATTACATCACATGTTTTTATAAGCAGGTCTCTCATCTTTCCGCTGTTTATTTCAGTAAGGAAATGGATCCCGAACAATCCGTCAAGAATCTCCACGCTCAGAACACTGCATTCCAAGCTTTGATCCTGAATTTGTCCAAAGGACAAGAGGAACTGAAAACTCTTCTGACTAAGAAGAAGAAGACCAAGAAACCGATAGGTGTTCTCAACTTGGGAAGAAGATTCAAAGGCCCTCTCAAAAAGGCTAAAGAAGGTGAAATTCCCAAAGACGATGAAGAAGGAGATGATTCTAGTGTCAAGATCAACGCCGAAAGTAACGTAGGCTCTTCTAATCAAGATGTTAACGAAGAAGACTATTACCATGAAGAAGACTATCCTGATGAGAAGTACAGGCTACTAGAGGAACGTTTGAAAAATATGGAAATTATGAAGGTACCTGGGCTGGATTTCGAGGAGCTAGGGCTCATTCCTGGAGTCGTTATTCCTCCAAAGTTCAAGAATCCAACCTTTGTTGAATATGATGGAGTCTCCTGCCCTAAGATGCATATGAGATCGTATGTGAGGAAGATCCAACCTCATACTGAAGACAAGAGATTGTGGATTCATTTCTTCCAAGAGAGTTTGTCTGGGACTCAACTGGAATGGTACTATCAGCTGGAGAGTGCCACAATTCGCACCTGGGAGGACATGGCTGCTGCCTTCTACAAGCAATATCAATATAATGTTGACCTTGCACCAACTCGCATGCAATTACAAAGCATGTCTATGGGGCCTGAGGATAGTTTCAAGGAATATGCTCAAAAGTGGAGGGATCTAGCTGGAAGAGTTCAACCTTCCTTGACTGATAGAGAATTGGTGGACATGTTCAGGGGTACGCTAATTGGGCCGTTATATAGTCACCTGCTGGGTAGTTATTCATCTAGTTTCACTGACCTCATATTGACCGGAGAACATGTTGAGAGTGGTATTTAAAGTGGGAAGATTCAAGTAGGCACCACCTCTGGCACTACAAAGAAGCCATAGCATGGAAGAAATGAGTCTAATGTTATTCATAGTCAGAGGGGTCGTAATAAGAATGATCAGAACCAGTCTGTTGCGGCCGTTCTAATCTATGCACCAACACCTCAGCAAACCCCCAGACAAAGGTATCAGCGTAGGTCAGACGCACCTAGAAGGTAATTCACTAAGATCAACATGCCTTTATCTCAAGTTCTACAACATCTGTTAAAGGCCAATTTAATCACTATAAGAGATCCTCCGAAGAATATCACTCCTACATCTCCAAACTATGATCCTAATACAAAATGTATGTACCACTCCAATAGTCCTGGACACCATGCTGATAACTGCTGAGCACTGAAAAATAAGATTCAAGACATGATAGATGCTGGTGAAATTGAGTTTGAACCTCTAGAAACTCCGAATGTTATTACTGCCCCTATGCCAAAACATGACAAAATTGTAATGCTATCATGGACACGATCCATGTCTATGATGTGAGAGATCTGTCAACTCCTCTCCCGGATATCAAGAGAAAGCTTCTGCAAGCCGGTTTATTTCCGAGGTGTGACCTAGGTTGTTATTATTGTGCATCCCAACCCAATAGTTGTGAGAACCTGAAAAGAGGAATTCAAGGCTGGATGCATCATCGCACTATCAGGTTTGAAAAGATTCCTTCTATAGAGAATTTACGTGAAGGTTTCTCCCGTGGATTGAAGATTGAAGACACACCGGTAATTTCCGAAGTTCCACTAAAGATCCCAACTAAGGCTCCAATCAAGATTTCTGCTGAACCCCGTGTGGCTCCTGTGATCATCACTAAGTCTGGTCCAATTCCATATTTTTCAGATAAGGCTATCCCTTGGAACTATGGTGTCGAGGTCTATATTCAACGAGTTAAACAAGAACTTGTAGCCGACAAGGCTGTTGAAGACGTTAATCCTGACGTGGGTAACATTGCTAGAACTAGTAAAGTGACAAGAAGCGGAAGAGTGTTTTCTCCAAAAATTTCTCCAAACATTGCAGCACCTGCTGGTACCCCTATTCCTAATCAGAATGCTGATACCCGAGGTAAAGGACCGTTGCATGGACCCATCCAGACACAGTTGAGATTGTTACTGAAAATCCATCTCCTAAAGAAGCCAATGAGTTCTTGAAGATAATTCGCAAGAGTGATTATGACATTGTTGAACAAATGGGGCATACTCCTTCCAAGAACTCTATGTTGTCACTCCTAAGTTGTTCAAAGACTCACGCTAAAGCTATGATGAAGTTTCTAGAGGTTTCCCATGTGCCACAAGAGATTTCTGTCATCTAACTCGAGAATTGTATTGCAAATCTGACGATAAACAATTACCTTGGGTTTTTTGATGTTGATCTGAGTCCCAATGGAAAGAATCATAACAAGGCGCTGCACATCTCCATTGAACATGGGGGCACCACCCTGGCCCACGTATTAGTTGACAATGGTTCATCTCTGAATGTTCTACCCAAGATGGTATTAGACAAACTCAACCTTGAAGGAATCGTGCTGAAATCCAGTGATATGATAGTGAAAGCTTTTGACGGTTCAATGAGTACGATATATGGTGAAGTGGAGCTCCCAATCAGAGTAGGTTCTCAAACTTTCAACACCGTGTTCTATGTGATGGACATCCATCCCGCTTATTCTTGTCTTCTTAGGCGCCCTTGGATACATGGGACAGATGCTGTGACTTTGAATCTGCATCAAAAACTAAAATACTCGGCGAAAGGCAAGATCGTCACTGTGTATGGTGAAGAAGAATATGTGGTAAGCTTTATAGATGAGAACAAGTATGTTGGGTTTACTGGAGAAGCCTTCGAATCTCCCCGACAGGCGTTTGAATTGGTCCCTCAAGTTGCTCCTGAGGCTAAGCCTGCCTACACTGCTTCTAAAGTCACCAGAATTCCTCGTACAATGGCTTCTCTGAAAGACACTAGGGTTGTGGTTGAAGAAGGTGGTTATACTATCTGGGGGCAACTCCCTAATATTCCTTACAAATCCAACAAATGGGGTTTAGGCTGCACTGCTAAAGATTAGAATGGAGAACAATACTCTCTCCCAGAAAGTTTGAAGTATCGTTTCATCAGTAAAGGGGTCAATACAATAGGAGAAGATGAAGATGATTGCAACCTGGACAAGTGGATCGTTCCTACACCTGACGAAGGGCTGGACAACTGGAAAACTGAAGACATAGTCTCCATCTCCTATAGTCAGGAGTAATTGCCATTCCTAAGTTTTATTTTGCTTTTATGTTTCCTAGTTTTATTTTTTTGTACTTCCATAAACAATAAACTTTAAAACCGTGTGTCTTGCCCGGGGCACAACGGTCCGTTGTTAGGGCTTGTCATTTCATAAGCATATTTTCATTCAATAAAAGCATTGGACGTTTCATATTCAAATTGTGTGTTCGCTTTTATTTTTCTTTACTCTTCTATAGCTATGTGTTCTTACACACACCCACATAATGCACTACAGATCCATATCCATTCTGGATCCCATTGATAACGACTCTGCTATTGCTAAATATGACTTTGAAAATCCGATCTACCAAGCTGAGGATGAAGGTGAGGGAGATTGTGAAGTGCCTAGAGAACTTGCCAGATTTCTAGAGCAAGAAGAAAAGACTATACAACTGCATGAAGAGCCCATTGAGGTTGTGAATATAGGTACCGATAAAGAAAAGAAAGAAATCAAGATACGGGCTGAGCTAGAAGAGGGTGTCAAATAAAAATTGATCCAGATGCTACGAGACAATGTTGAGATATTTGCTTGGTCCTATGAAGACATGCCTGGGCTCGATACTGACATTGTGGTTCACCGTATTACATAACTGGCGACTCTGCTGGAGATTTTTTTAATAAAAGAGGGGTTACCTTAAAAGTTTAGGATCACTTAAATGTTTTCTGTTGTTTGCTTTGCTTGCTTTATTTTTCAGGGCTGTTTTGGGAAATAAATGAAGGACGAATCCTGTACCCGGATTCGAGAACACTTAAGATAGGAGCGGCATAGTCATAGAGACCTCCCTTGTGCATGCTTGGGATTGGTCAAAATGAAGTTCGCGATTGAGTTAGGCCTCCACTGGTTATTGTGTACCTCTTTTGCATGAGAGGTTTACGCATGTATCTTTGGGTGCGTCAGAGCTCAAGGACCTTTAGTCACCTTTAACCCATCTTAACTCTTAGGAACGTAGTGGGAGGGCTATTCTTGGTGCATGCCAAGTTATGGTCGCGACCCGATACTACATCTCAGATAGGTTTCTTCCTAAAGTATCATTGCGTGGTATGTATTTACCATGTTCGAGGGTGCTTTGGAAGGGGCTGACAATTCTGGGTCACTGGAAGAACCCGTTGCTGAAATCTCTTTATCCATAGAAGTACCTTTGGGAAGGGTATCTCACATGGTCAAACTCCATGCAAACCGAGCCTAAGGAAATTGTGTGATTTGTGTGGACTTATCGGGGTTTGTGACTCATGCATCCATGCATCATTCATACATATCATGGCTAACCCATTCCAAGGAGTTAAAGGTTTGTTAACCATAATTTGTTTTGTAGGTCATGGAAATCAAAATTCGTAAGCCTTTCTGCCTCAACTTTAAGGGAGTGTGTTATACCCTAAAATTTGCCCGCATCTTTTTTCAAGAAAACTCCAATCTGAAAATTAAGAGTCTCATATAATCATGGATTTTTATTTCAACAAATATCCTGACATATGAAATACTTAGTTTTTAGAATTTTTCTTATAGAGTAATTTGGCTTGCAGTTGAATTTATTCTTACGCAAACGCCAAATACCGTTTATTACTTCACACATGCTATTTATTTATTTACAGATAAATAGTACTAACACAATTGGTACAGAGTTAAATCTTTTTGCAGACGCAGAATCAGGAAACTCAGACTGTACTGGTAACAAGTAGATTATTATTATCTTTTGTTTCCCAATAATTTCGGTACTATATTCCATTATTTTCAAAAAATCTTTTCAAATCTCTTTTTCATACAACAAAAAAAAAAGCAACAACAAAAAGAAAATTAATTTTGACTGTTGATTTTTCACTCTAACTGCCACGTCAATATCTGAACAGTCAGCCGACAGTCAAACTGCTGGCAGTACAATTCTCAGTGTTTTGTACCATCAATCAAATCAATCTTTTACAATTCAAAATTCCAAGATTTTTGTTCTAGAAGTCTTCTGAATATCACATGATTAGCAGAGACTCAACACTGCACAAAAATCAGGTACGCTTAACTGTCTCCTACACAAACAGTCCCTGACTAGGGTTTTCTTTTTTTTACAGGAGAAACAAGTTTTTGAGACCTCAAATGGATTTCATGGACATCCATATATCTCAAAGTACCATCACACAAATTTTCAGACTTTAATTCACTCAGACGCACCGTCAGCAGCTCAAACAGTCAACAAACGACCCGTTTAACCAAAAAAGTCAACAGACAGTCAAAAATGAAATTTTTTGTCAAAGTCCATATTTTGTCAAAGGATTCATCATTTGATCATTGGATGATCATAATTCATCAAGGAAAGATCAAAAATCAACAAAACCCTAAGATTCAAAATTAGGGGTTTTGCCTGAAAAGTCAACTCAACTTTGACTGGTCATAACTCTCTCATCCTTCATCCAAAAAATTCAAACAAAAGCTCATTTTGAAGGAAATTCAATTATATTTCAAATGCAATTGGTCCCATGGTCATTGGATTCACCATTTGAAAAATATGAGCAAAGACATTACAGGTCATTTTCAAAGTCAACAAAAAGACACTTTTTTCAAAAGGCACACAAGGAGCATCAAAAGTCATTTTGACATGAGACCAAAGACATTGGTTAGAGGACTCTTTGAGGTTTCCAAAAAGTGCAAGAACTCCTTCATATGTCAAAAATTGAGGGATTTACACCTTGTTGAAGTTGGCTAAATTTTGGAAAATGCATAAAACCAACATTGCTCAAAAATGCATTTTTTCCAAATGGGGCCAAGTTTTCATGGTTCAAACATGTTTGCCATGATATTATGGGCCTCCCACGACCAAGACCAAGCCCATAACACTTTTTCTCCATTTTTGATTTAATTTTATCATTTAAGATTAAATTAAAAAAGGGAAAAAAGGAAGGATAAAGCATAGCTTATTTTCTAAGCTAAAGCTTCCACATGTGACTTAATTATGAAGCAAGGAAGTTACAAGGAAGGCCTAGGGCAAGAGATGTGGAGATCAAGCAATGGTGGCTTAAACTTTAAGCTTGAAAAGTCAAGATTCCACAAAGCTAATCAATGCTTCCTGGCTTCAATTCTAAGCACAACATAGTCTATATAAAGGCTATAACACTTCACAATAAAAAAAAACACGGATTCAGAACCATCCATATGCTTGTACCATGCTTGTAACCACTTGAATTTTTCAAAGAAATCTAAAATTCGAATTTTAATTTCTAGCTTGTTTCAGTTCAAACTAAACACTCAAATACATTCCTCAAGCATCACTGAACATATCTCAATCATTTTCAAGTCTTGAAACCTCATAAATCGAGCTACCTAGGCCACGGTTTGTTCAAACTAAAACTAACTTATATCTCATAACACACGCATATCTAGCAAGATGTAGACATATATTTGAACTTAGTGTGGTGTGTAGATCATTTCTGGAAGTTTAATTGAGTTTTGAATGCTTATACACGAAGTTACCATTTTAGGGTTCATCATCTCAAAATTAGGGCTTTCTGAAATAGGCAATATTAGAGGTTCTAAGTGGTACCATTGAATTCGTATGGACCAGACGAATTAAATGGACATGTCGCGCCAAATTTATTTTCACGTTTTACCCTATTCGCTATTTTGCAGGTTTAGGAAATATCTATTACAGCGCTTTTATTACAAAAACGCTGTTAAAGATGCTGGCTGGAGGTTGAAGACGATGAGGTGTCTTCACCTCATTGGACAAAACGCGCGCGCGTGTTTTTAAATTTGCCTCTAATTCTGTGCTTTGTAGGTGTCACTTTTACCACGTGCCTCAATATCTGAGCCATCAGATCTCATTAAATTTTCAATCCAACGCATCACAACACGCAACCACATCATGTTCCCTCATAAGCCATCACACCTGATTATTATCCTTTTATTTTCTATTTTATTTTAATTTCTTTGTTAAATTAATTAAAAATAATTTTAAAAATCCAAAAAATACATAAAAAATATTTTTAGACTTCTAAAATAATATTTTATTTTATGATATAAAAATATTTTATTTTTCTTCATAATTTCAATATTTTGCATAATTAATTAGTATATATTTATATATTTGCTTTTTAATTATCTTAACCAATCAAAAATCATAAAAAAAAATTATTTATATTAAATATTGTTTATGTATTATAAACTAATTTTGTACATATTTTGAATAATTTTCTCTTTAAGTTTTAATTATTTGTATAATTATGTATTAATTAACTTAATAAATTTCAAATCAATTTCCAAAATTCCAAAAAAATTAGTTTTGTTTTAAAATTAATTGACAAACATTTTGTACATATTTTAAACTTAATTTCTAGGTTTAAATCTATTTTCATCTTTTTTCTTCATTTTAATTTAATTAATCATGCATTAATTATAATTAAAATCAATCATAAAAAATCCAAAAACATGTCTTTTATTTTTCTTGCAATTTAAATTCCTAGATAAATGTATAGGATGTCAAATTCATGTAAATAGGCTTAGTTTACATTTCCTGCACAATCGATGTAATAGCGTAGATTTACTTTCCGCACTTTACATTTCCGCATTTTAATTTCCAGCATATATAAACTGCGTGTATGTCAAAGATAAAATTGAACCGTTAGATCACTAACTTCAAAGATAAAATATCTGAATCCAAACACAATCACACTTGCACCTCCTAAGGTAATCCCTTCTCATTCTTTTCAAAATCAAAGTCAAAATTCTACTGTTTCGAGTACAAAATTGAACCTTTTGTTTGTATCCGGTGAAAGGATAGATTTTTAAAGGAAATAGGATAAAGACCTTACAACTCAGGGTAGACCTTCTAGTTTGCTTGCTCAAATCAAAACAAACAAAATTCTCATACACTGTTGTTTTTTTAAAACTTTCCAAAAAGACAATACTTTGTATACATCCAAACAAGGATCATTACGAAGTTAACGTTCTTTTCAAAACATCTTTCGAAAGATATACAAACATTTTGTATACATCCGCACAAGGATCATTACAAATTAAATTTATAAAGGTATTTGAAACCACATATGAGCATTCTAAAGCAATTGAAAATTGATCGAAAAACAAGTGAGCTAAGCAAACTTAAGAGCCCATGGATAACCATGGATACAAAGGGTGCTAACACCTTCCCTTTGTATAACCTACCCCCTTACCCAGAATTTCTTAAAGGTCTTTTTTCTGTTTCTTTTATAAACCTTTCCTTAATTGGATAAAATAAAAGGTCGGTGGCGACTCTCTGAATTTTCAAAAATGCGAAAGCATAAACAATAAAAAGAGTCAGTTTACGTATCTCTCCTGCTCAGAGGTATGGCCGAAAACGGAGGTCCACAGAGTGCCTACATCTCTAAAGATTCTTTGTGATAATGTTTCTGGTGCTTCTGTGCTTTCTGAGTCTCTTAACAGATTAATCAGCCAGGTACGAACCAAAGTGGATGAAGCGCTCCTCAACACAATGATCCAGTTTTATGATCCCCTCCTTCATTGCTTTACTTATAGAGACTTTTAGCTGGTCCCCACATTGGAGGAATTTTCCTCCATACTAGGATTACCGATACTTAATCAGATGCCCTACACTGGTGAAGAAGAGATTCCTAGGTTGGAAGATGTTGTTGATGCATTGCATTTGCCTCGGTCAGAAATAAAAAAGGCTTGGGTGAATAAAAGAGAATATAATGGTTTGCCTATTAACTTCATGTATAGTCAGGCCGAAATCTTGATTAATGCTGCAAGTATGGACACTCTTGAAAAAGTCTTCGCTTTCCTGATCTATGGGCAAGTCTTATTCCCTCGTTATGACAAAATTATTGATGTGATTTCCATTAAGATTTTTATCAGCAACAACTCCGTTCCTACATTAGTGGGTGACTTGTTACATTCCATCCATCATCGATCATCTAAAGGGAAAGGTTGCGTTCTTGGATGCGCACCTCTATTAGATAAGTGGTTTATTTCGTACTTACCCTGTTCCGTGATAAAGAACGAAGAAGGTTGGACTTGGGTTCAAAGAGTCATGATGCTTTCTTACGATGATATCGTTTGGAACCAAAAAGAGTTTGAAGGAACCCATTTGTTTGATAGTTACTGAGATTTCCCAAATATACCTCTTCTTGGTACCCGGGGAGGAATAACATACAATATCATCTTAGCTCGGCATCAATTAGGTTTCGCTTTAAAAGACAAACCCCGCTCCATATATCTCAGTGCAGAAAACTTTGCTGCTACTATTGCTCCTTTAAGAAGAGAAAAGGATGATCTCGAAAGGCGCCTACGGGGTGTTGAAGTGGAAAAGCGGTGTTGGTGGCCAATGCCAAAGAGCGTGATAGTATGCTTGACTATTTCTCCCGTAAATGGAAGATTGAGGATTTCGTCTCTCCAGATCAGATACAATCACGGGAAAAAGAGATTGATAGGCTCATCCAAGAAATAAACGAGATGATTAAGATGCACAAAGAAGAGATCATAAGTTTAAAGAGAAAGCAACCAATCCAAGACTTAATTGATGACAAGATCATTGATTTCGATTCACCTGAGGAACCTCATATGGATAATGATGTGTACAATCTGAAAGGTCGTAATGAACGCAACCAATCCATAGGGACAATTCTGATCTCTACATTGGCTCCACGACAACGATGCAAGTTAGATGCACCTAAGCGCCATTTCAAAAAGATTAATATGTCACTGGCTCAAGCATTACAATACTTGTTGAAGTTGGGGTTGATCACTTTGAAGGACCCTCCGAGGAATCCTAGTACTTCCTCTTCTCGCTATAATCCCAACACGAGGTGTGCATACCATTCCAATTGCCTTGGACACGATATAAATAATTGTTGGACCCTAAAGAACAAGATCCAAGATATGATCGATGTTGGGGAAATCGAGTTCAACTCTCTTGAGACTCTTGCGGTGATCACCGCTCCCATGCCTAATCATGACAAGACCGATTAATGTCTAGAAGGATGAACTTTGTTAATCATTAGACTTATTTTCATGCACAATTTATATTCTGTTTGTTTAAACATTTGACTTATGATAGACATTATCCGTTTTTATAATCATCATCAATGCATTGCATATGTTTGTCTTGAATAAATTATTTCTCTATCACTCATTTTAAAATTTGTATTTAATTTGTTTATGTTTTGCGATACTCGACTCCTGCTAAAGTTGTATGCCTTTTGAGGGAGGATGATGAAAACGATACTGCAACCTCATACATTATGTTTTTGAACGGACTATGCTGACGATGTACAAGCATTGTTTCACTTCCTAAATAGTGGAGATATAAGGATGTTAATCCCTCGTCAACCCCTTTGAGCTTAAGGTGTAGGAGTTTTCCTTCACGTGCAAATTGAAACCCTTTAATCATAACTTGGGGCAGGGTAGTTACTCAGTTAACTCAGTTATATTAGCAGTTGTTTTTACACAAGTAATGATGGGTTTTTGTAATCATCAAGTCAGGCAGTCAATATCCATAAAAAAGAGATAAAAATGTTAAGTCAAAACCTATGAAGGAGACTTGTAAAAAATCAAACATCCTGCTGACTCTAATCTCGAAATAAATAGTTCGGGCAAAAGTTAGGGATAACAAAGTTAAAAAGAGGTCACTACAAATCCTCTACAAAAAGAAAGTATTACAAAAAAGGATGTCTGCCTGTCCAAATTAAACCTCTGATACTTTAACCATCATCAAACATCAATGTTACAACTTCAAGCTTTGCTAGAGGCTTAAACGCAAAATTAACTGAGCATAGGATCGAAGAACATCACGAAGATTGGGATGCGTACAAATAAATTTTGAGCCGTTATCCTTTGTTTCTTAAACCGTGAACCAAGCCATGTTACAACCCTTGAAAATCCTAACTGAAGCATGGTAAGTTCGAAAAGCATACAGTCACCAAAAAGGTATCCTGACTCCTTAAGGTTTACAAAAAATGCTGAGCTGACATTTCATTTTACAAACATCGCGTTTCACAAATATCACGCTTTTACATCTCATGTTTTAATGTTCTTCAAAAACTCAAGATAGACATATGCATTGCATCTCATGAATTCATTATTAAACATATTTTGCTGCATAAATTCAAATGTTAGCATCAGGAAGAATTTGCACAAGATACGACTAATGACTAAAAGTCATCCCGACGGACGAAACCACTTCAGTTACAATAACTCTTACACTTGACTCAATTAGAAGTCAACATATACAATGGGCATGATGCAGTCTATCCAGTCAATACAGGGCAATCAGGTCAAGATTCCGAGAATCTCTCAAAAATGCCAAATTGATCTAGGGGCAACCAAGTCAAGATTCTGAGAATCTCTCAAGAATGATAAACAATCAAGGGCATGCACCCAAATGGGTCAGAAGATACTTCCTGATCAGTCAGGGGCATCACCCTAAGTTTATGAGTAACAGGGGCATCACCCATAGTATATGTCCAAAGTCCTTACTAGCAGAGGCAAAGTTGTGCAAAGCCTGTCTGCTAGTAAGGACTTTGGACATATACTATGGGTGATGCCCCTAGTACTCATAAACTTAGGGTGATGCCCTTGACTGATCGGGAAGTATCTTCTGACTCATTTGGGTGCATGCCCCTGATTGTTTATCATTCTTGAGAGATTCTCAGAATCTTGGCTTGGTTGCCCCCAGATCAATTTGGCATTGTCGCGGCCGGAAAAAAAATTAACAGAGTCGCCATCGATATTTATTTGTTCCTAAAGAACGGGTAAAACGTCGAATAAAACCTATAAAGAAAAGGGAATGGTCATTGCAACCATATCGGGTTCGGGAGTCGGTTACGCGAGGGGAAGGTGTTAGCACCCCTCACGTCCGTTGTACTCAACGGGACCCATTTAGTTAATTTTGCGTTCGAGTACTATCATAAAATGTTTGCAATCTTCTACTTAGGAAAGAAATTTTTTTATTTTATTGGGCTCGCCAAGACGTCGTGTCTTGTGCCTACGTATTCCCTCGTGCAATGGGAAAGTCAGAGCTCCGTAGTTCGGGGTAAAAAAACCACGCTTTTGTTGGTTGATTTTAGAAGAATGATGCGTTAGACATTTCAAACGTTTGAACTTTGACTTGTTTGCTCGTCTGAGAGGCTAAGTCTATGTGTTCGTTCTTCGTGTCGAAATGGCTAAGACACATTCGTTTTGAAAATGTTTTCGAAGAGTCGCACAAGGGCAAAAAAAGAAGTTTGATGAGTTTAAGTTGTTTTTTTTACGTGGACGACAAGTATTGGATCACAAGTCTAGAACAACAAACGATCCAGTTACTAGAAATCGGAGGAACAAAAAAGTGCTCAACCAATCGTTTTTCATCCCAAAAGGTTTCTTATGAAAAAGGGTGATGTGAAACAAGGTTCACTTATTAAGTTTTTTTTTTTATGGAGGACGAGTCTTAGACAATAGGTCTAACAACCAACAATCTAAATACTCGGAGTTGGAGGAGCAAGCAGTGCTCAACCAGCCTTTTTCATATCCAAGTTTATTGTGAAAATATTTTGGAAATGACAACTCGACGTTGGATCGAGTGTTAGAAATTGCTTTTTTAGAAATATTTGAAATTGTTTGATTTTAATCTTGAATTAAGATGGACATATGATAGTCCGGTCAAGGTATTAAGAATACAAACATAAAGTCAATGACAATTAATTACTATAGAACTAAATCAATTACAAAGACAGAGTTAAGTAATTAAACTATACTTAAACTATCATTTAAATGGACAAGTTATTAAATAAAAATTAAAATATTAACAATGAAAGAAGAGACAAAAAATTCATTAGGATAACATTTAAAGTGACTAACATATATCTTTAGTTTCGCATCTCCAATTTTTCGCTATAACCGGTTTACGACGTCACTTCCAAGTTTTAGATTTTTAAGTAGTGATGTATGTTATCACAATTTCAGTAATAACCTCTCACAAAGGTAGTGATCTATAA
The DNA here is from genome assembly GCF_029867415.1 of Vicia villosa. Classification (NCBI taxonomy): domain Eukaryota; kingdom Viridiplantae; phylum Streptophyta; class Magnoliopsida; order Fabales; family Fabaceae; genus Vicia; species Vicia villosa. The sequence goes on along the minus strand of NC_081184.1, from coordinate 7,651,285 downwards.
TATTAAAAGCAAACAACATCATACAAAATTCTCATAAACAAATCATACAAAGTTCTCATAAACAAATCATACAAAATTCAACATGGATTCAAGAATTAAAAGAGCAACAACGAAAACTCACTAATTGAAAAACGGCGGTGGCGATTTGGGCAAGGCTGGCCGCTGGTGGTAGCTGAATCGGAGGTTGACGGTGGCTGGGGCGGTCCCGTCAGCTGTTCGGAGGAGACGGTTGCGGATTTGTCTTTTTTTTTACCCAAACTCTTTAGCTTTGTTCTTCTTTTGCTTACATCTCAACTTTGAATGCTATGTTGTTTTTCTTTGAATTCTAAAGCTTTGTGATGTATGTTTGGGTTTGTGAAACCAAGTGTGTTAATGGTGATTGAATTGGTGTATGGTGTTGTTTTGGAATTGAGTTTTACAGGTTGTTAAGGATGGTGATGGTTGTATTGTGCGTTATGAAGTTTGACAGATTGGGAAATCAATTTTTGGTTCCCTTGAGTGTAGGTTTTGTAGTTAAGGAAACAGGACTTGGTGTACGAGAAGTTAGAGAAATTTCAGGGAATGAAGGAGAAGACCGAAAAAACTGTGGAATTGAGGGTTAAGTGAGAAAATTATGGGTTGAGAAATTCATAGAGTTGAAGAGCGGTAGTTCGTGTGAGGGAAACTTTGGAGAGGATTGAATTGGTCTATCAATAATTTAAAATTAATTAACTAAGAATTCCAACCAAATTTAAATTAAAATAAAATTAAACTGAAAATGAGATTAACTATATTTAATTATCTTGGACATTTTTCTTAAAAATACAAAAATCTAAAGACTCAAAATGAATTAAAATGGGATGGAAATATACTCAAAAATTTAAAATGACTGCATCAAAATGATAAGCGCAAAATATACTTTCGGTGAATAGACAGGTTTTGACCGAATTTTGCAGAAAAAATACCCGATTAAAAAGGCCCTGACAGGTAAAAGTGTGATCGCTAAAAGAGTCGGAAAAAAATGAACATGCCGGGTTAAACTATGCAACCCGTAGATTAATAAAACTGACGTCGACAAGCTCGATTTTGAAATTTTCCGTCCGCTAATTTTACGTTCATTTGAGAATTAATTCAACCAGTATGTCTATAGATCAAAAAAAATATTTTGGTTGACGTTTTAGGCATTATGCGAGATGAAATGCATGCTACGATATGCTGGTAATGCGAATGTCTTAGTGAATGCATTAATTTATTAATCGAGGGGAAAAATTGGGGTATGACAGGCATTTTTGAGAGATTCTCGGAATCTTGAGCTGATTGCCCTGTATTGACTGGATAGACTGCGTCGTGCCCCTTGTATATGTTGACTTCTAATTGAGTCAAGTGTAAGAGTTATTGTAACTGAAGTGGTTTCGTCCTTCGGGATGACTTTTAGTCATTAGTCGTATCTTGTGCAAATTCTTCCTGATGCTAACATTTGAATTTATGCAGCAAAATATGTTTAATAATGAATTCATGAGATGCAATGCATATGTCTATCTTGAGTTTTTGAAGAACATTAAAACATGAGATGTAAAAGCGTGATATTTGTGAAACGCGATGTTTGTAAAATGAAATGTCAACTCAACATTTTTTGTAAACCTTAAGGAGTCAGGATACCTTTTTGGTGACAGTATGCTTTCGAGCTAACCATGCTTCAGTTAGGGTTTTCAAGGGTTGTAACGTGGCTTGGTTCACGATTTAAGAAACAAAGGATAATGGCTCAAAGTTTATTTGTACCCATCCAAATCTTCATGATGTTCTTCGATCCTATGCTCAGTTAACTTTGCATTTAAGTCCTAGCAGAGCTTGAACTCGTAACATTGACATTTGGTGCTGGTTAAAGCACCAACACTTTATTTGGACAGGCAGTCATCCTTTTTTTAATGTTTTCTTTTGTCGAGGATTTGTAGTGACCTCTTCTTTGACTTTGTTATCCCTAACTTCTACCTGAACTATTTATTTTGAGATTACAGTCAGCGGGATGTTTCAATTTTTTATAAGTCTCCTTCATAGGTTTTGACTTAACAACTTGTTCGTTTGATAGATATTGACTTCCTGACTTATTGGTTTCGTGAACCCATCATTATTTGTGTAAATAACAGCTAGTATAATTGAGTTAACTGAGTAACTACCCCGCCCCAAGTTATGATAAAGGGTTTTAATCTGTATGAGAAAGAAAACTTCTACTTCTTAGGCTCAAAGAGGGTTGACGAGGTGTAGTAACCTGCCTAAAAATTAAGCTTTAGAGAGTCGCCACCTATTCTGAAGGGCGAATAGGAAACCCTACGCAGATGTGAGATTCAGGGTAAGTTACTATATTCAGGTAGAGGGAAGGTGTTAGGCACCCTCAACCCTTTCCTAAAGGCTAATATTCAAAGATAAAGGTTTATGGCTAACTGTCAAGGTTTTATAGCTAAAGAATTCGACAGGGGGAAAATTGAGATTTTGAGGAAGGGGGACTCGCCTTGTTGCCAAGTGCCTACGTATCTCCTTATGGAGAATCAGAGTCAACGTAGTTCGGGCACAGGGTTGTACGCCTTAGAATTAGTATGAGGTTGTTTGAAGGCTTTTTGAATGGCCTGTCGTAGTTTTGAATAAGGATGCAAATCCGTAGTTTGATTTGAAGTGTTTTTTGAGTGTTTTAGCTTTGGGCGTACAACCCTGATTTTGATATGGCACTATTAACCGCAATGATCAATAGGTTTGATCACCATAGTTAAAAGATTGGGGTTTCGCACCATTACCAATTCAAATCGATTGTTTCGATTATCACTAATAATGAATTAATGTATTTTAATTATTAATTTTTTAATTTACCGTTACCCCTCATAACCGATAGTTTTGATTACAAATAATAACGAATTGATAAGGAGAAATATGCTAATCATCATAACCAATGGATTTGGTTACAACCATTTAGCAAAATAATTATTATTTTAATTTATAGGATTTGATTAATTGAATTAATCGATTATTAACCATCGCGACCAATAGATTTAGTCGGAATGAATAATAAATTAAATCCTAATATCCTTGGCCAAACGGCCAATGGGATTGAGCAAACCCTAACGTGGTAGTTTTAATAGGGTTTTTATTGTGATTTTATAGTTAAGGTTAATTAGTCAATTAAGTCGAATGAACGACATAATCGAACAATCGGAATGACCCTAAATAATTCTAAATCCTAACCTTTATTTATACTAATCCTAATCTAAAAATTAAATTATATATATCTTAATATGTTAAAAAAATAAAAAAAATAATAAGTAAACAATATATATAAAAATAAAATAACAGAAACCTGGGGCAAGATCCTGTGTATTGCGCCTGTGGGGCTCCATGGTGTGCCTTCATCTTGGTGCGCGTTAGATCTGGATCATTGGAGATCCAATGATGGTTGCCTGAAGGTGTATGTTGAACGTGTGGGGGACGAAGCACTGGATCTGCGAAGTTTACAAATGGTAAAAATTGTTGTCTTCAGCCAGGTTCGAACCTGGGTCCTTTGGGATACCAATGTGATGAACAACCAATTGTGTTGCGCTTGTTTCGTTGTTTACAACATGCCCAGAGTAATTTATATAAAAAAGATAAAGAGTTCAGGGAAACTCGAAAGTTGAATCTCAGTGGGCCCGGTGGCGCTAATGTTCCTCTTGAGGAGAGTTTATTTGACTTTTCAAACCCACTAACCAATTAAGATCTGGCACGTGGAAATTGTAATTAAAAAACATAAAGGAAAAGTTCACACCATACACGCATATGCAGCAACAGATAAAGAGGGATTCTCCCCTTCTTCCTTCATGATATCATCTTTGTTCTTTCTACTTTCAGCATCACACAATTAATTTCTCCTTCTACTAATTCCAAGTTTCCTCTATTCTCAAGACATATTTTAGATTAAATACAAAAACATCCAACAGTAGCATGAGCATAGCGTCACGAGATAGAACGGAACCGAAAGATTTTACCCATGGCGGAACGAAAACTGAAACTGTCCTTGGTGGATGGGTTGAGCATCGTGAATTCGTTGACGGCGAACGTGGGCTGATTGAGGTAAATAGTATGGAAGGAACGTTTGGATGGACCCGCAGTAATCGTCTTCGCCGAATCTCGTCACGGCGGAAGCTTGCAGCGCAACGTCGGAAGCGTGGAGGTCGTCATGGTGCTGGCCGTTCGCGATTTGCACCGTGGCTGAGTGCATTAGTCGGCGGTTGCATCGGTGGTGGACGGATCTGATACGTGTGTCTCTCGGTGTCGAGGTCGAATTGCAGTGGCAGATCCGGGTGTTGATTGGAATAGTTCTGCGGTTGTTTTTTTGAGTAATTGCAGGTAATGTAGGTGGTGGTGAATGTCTCTGGTTTGGAAGGATTCAATGGATTGAATGGTGAGTGAATTTTTACAGCAGTATATAGACGTGAACGGAAGGAGGTTATTGACCGGTTTTTGAATCCCTTTCATCCCCGTGGTTGTGTATTTTTTGATGGAGTTATGTTCATGAAAGGTGATGATGTTTTATTTTGTTTTTTTTTTCTTTTTTGCCGCCTGGATGTTTGAGGGTGTGAGTCGGTTTGTGTATGTTTGGTTTAAGGGGAAGGTTGTGGAATTCGGGTCGTGGTAGACTATGAAGGTATTGTATGGGATGTGGTCATTGATTTACAGTGAAAAAGGGAAAAAATTATACATAAATCCTCCGAGCAATTGCGTAATTGGTTGGTTTATGTATATGAGGTCAAGGTTAGTGGTGAGGAATCGTTGGTGGTCAAGTGTTAGATACGTAAGTGTGAAATTCTGCACCGTATCGGTGTTTGTATGGGACCGAAAAAAAGGGTTAGCAAAATTGACCTCTATGTACAATTGTGTAAGGGTTTTGTGAATGGAATTGGCCTCCTCCTTGTTAGGAAACTTTTTTTCTATTTATGTTAGTCAATTTAGGTTTTTTTTCTTTTACACCTAATGGGCCTATTGCCCAATTAACCCAATAATTATAAAATTAATAAACCTAAATAGAAAAATACTATTAATCCTAATATTACTAAAGAAACAAATTCTTAATTTAATAATATTAAAATTAATAATTTGTTAACAATAGTAATTAGAATTAATAATACTTAACAATCCGATAAAAATAGGTTATGCACCAAGAATTAGCCAATTATTTAAAATGGACTTTCAAACGATCAAACCTTATGGTGGACTGGATTGGGCCAAATGTTTGGGCTCAGATACTCCCCAATCCTAACTCCTATTTTAATTCAGGATATTTCATAAGAGCGTGGGTTTGACAATAGGAATGTCAAACCCCATGACTCTTAATTTTGACTCCTGATAAATAGCATGAATTGATCGGGAAAATTTTGGGGTATGACACGAGGGATTAACATCCTTATGTCTCCACTGTTTAGGAATTGAAACAATGCATGTACATCGTCAACATAGTCTATTCAAAAGCATTACTGTATAAGTTCACGATATCGTTTTTGTCATCCTCCCTCAAAAGGCTTACAACTTAGTAGGAGTTGAATATCACAAAACATAAACAAAGTAAATACACAGTTTAAGTGAGTGATAGCGAACTGATTTATTCAAGATAAACATTTGCAATGCATTAATGATGATTATTAAAACAGATAATGTCTATCATAAGTCGAATGTTTAAACAAATAAAATAGAAATTGCAAATGAAAGTAAATATAATGATCTAAAAGTGGTTCGTCTAGCCATCCACAACATTAGCAATCTTGTTGTGATTGGGCATGGGAGTAGTGATCACGTTAGGGGTTGCAGCAGGGTCAAACTTGATTTCCCCAACATCGATTATGTCTTGAATCTTATTCTCCAATGTCCAGCAATTGTCGGTGTCATGTCCAGGACTTTTGGAGTGATATGCACACCTCGCGTTGGGATTATAGAGAGGAGAGGAAGTGTTTGGATTTGGATGAGGATCTATTTGTGTAAGTAGCTCTGCTTTCAACAAGTGTTGCATCGCTTGAGTCATTGATATGTTGATCTTTGTGAATTGTCTTTTGGGTGCGCTTTGTTTATGATGATTGCCTTGTTGTTGTAGCGACGCTTGATTAGGGACCAGGATTGCCCCAACGGTGTTGGATTCATTTCTCCCATTGTATGGCTTTTTTGTGGCGCTAGGAGTTGCATCCACTTGAATTTTTCTGTTTCGGATACCACTTTCAACATGTTCCCCAGTCAATATGAGGTAAGTGAAACTAGATGAAGAACTTCCAGTCAGATGGCTGTAGAAAGGATCGGTTAGTGTACTCATGAACATATCCACCAATTCTCTGTCCTCCAAAGGGGGTTGAATGCTGCCAGCCAAGTCTCTCAATTTCTAAGCATACTCATTGAAACTTTCTTTCGGCCCCATAGACATGCCATGTAGTTGCATGCGAGTCGGTGGAAGATCACCATTGTATTGGTATTGCTTGTAGAAAGCAACAGCCAAGTCTTCCCGAGTATGAATGTTGGCACCATCTAGTTGATAGTACTACTCAAGGTGGGTTCTAGACAAACTTTCTTGGAATAAATGAATCCACAGCTTCTTGTCAGCGGAGTGAGGTTGGATATTTCTCATATACGATTTCAAATGCAGCTTGGGACAAGAGACTCCATCATACTTTGCAAAAGTCGGAGTCTTGAACTTTGGAGGGATCACGACTCCTGAGATAAGTCCTAATTCCTCAAAGTCTAGCCCTAATACCTTCTAGATTTCCACAACCTTCATACGTTCCTCCAACTGTCTGTACTTATCCTCTGGGAACTCTTCCTTATAGTAGTATTCCTCCTCTTCCTCGTCTTGCTTGACAGAACCATTGTTGTTCTTTTGATCCGTCTTTCCACTAGCATCTTCCTCTTGTTCAATATCTTCTAGAATTTCGACTTCTTTGGCCTTTTTGAGAGGGCCTCTGAATCTTTTTTCTATGTTGAAAACACCCACGGGCTTCTTGGTCTTCTTCTCCTTCTTAGTAAGGAGGGTCTTTAGCTCTTCTTTCCCCTTGGACAAATTCAGGATTAGGGCTTGGAATTCAGCGTTTTGTGCTTGCAGATCCTTGACTGATTGCTTGAGATGATTCATTTTCTTAGCTGAAATAAAAAGCGAGAAGATGAGTAACTTGTCATAGAAACCTGTTATGCAATGTTATGGATGATATGCTCATGTTTATGCAATGCTTTGAAGGACCTTGAAATTTAAATTTGTTTAAACCAAACAAGAAAGAAACTTTCATTAATAACGTCAAAAACATAAAAATGTTTTCCATTTTTAGTAAAAATAAAAATAAAAGCATAAAAGAAAGTCTTCATGTCTCCCATGGACGCTTTCGCTTTGCACCAAGGAATGTGTTGATGCTTTGTTCGTCCTGAAGTTGTTTTGTGAGCTCTAACACTTTATTCTCTTTAGCGCGAAATTGATCCTCAAAGATGTCTCTTTCTTCCTTTAATTGGATCCAATATCTCTTCATCTCCTCAAGATCGGTAGGCATGTCTAGATTAAGAATAACCTGGGGAACATCTTCTTCGTATTCGGGCTCCACAATTACAGGTCTGACATATGGATATGGCATGACAAAATGTTGAGCACAAGTGCGCACCCATCTGAGGTAAGGCTCTAAAGGAATGGAGTTCTTTTTCCCCAAGTTCTTGCTGTCAATCCTACTCACCATGTCCCAAGCACGTATAAACTTCTGTCGGTGACCTTGAGGATCATCTTCATAGTTGAACATAATGCTTTGTATAAGCATAGGATGAAGACCATCTCTTCGAGCGTAACCAAACTGACTGTGGTGGTCGTTTTCTTTACCTCCCCATTTCACTTGGGAGGACGGCACGCTAAACCCTTCACGCGAAATTTGGAAGGAGGATGCGCCCGTGGTGGGATGAATTTTGTTTCAGTTCTTCCTACGATATCACACGAACTTTCTTATTTGTCCTACGAGTAGGAAAGGGAAAAAAAGATCTCAACTAAACCCTAGGAGTTTGCTAAGTGTGGGGATTTCACCTAGACTAGAAATTCTGGAGTCCGGGAGGTCGGTTATACATAGGGAAGTGTTTAAACACCCTACATATCTGTAGTACTCTACAGGAACCTTCTCTGTGTCATTGTGATTGTGTTTACTGCTAATGATTGGGAAAGTTTCTCCTTTGTGTTAGGAGAAGGAATTGAATTGATTTTAAAAGACAGACAGACAAACAAACTGACTATTTTTGGTATTTTTATTAGCTCGCTGAGATTCCTTGTGAACCTCATGCCTACATATCCCTAGTGGAAGTCAGAGCTTAATGTAGTTCGGGGAACTAACTAGGGAAATTAAATGTTTTTGGTGCCTTGCTTGAAGCTCAAGGTTGAAGCTTGGAATTAAATCTCTGTCTACAGTAAAGAGACATGAATTTATCTCTACAGAGAGGTATTTGTACTATTCTACCACAAACATTTAAAGGAGTGACAGAATAACTGAATTCATTTCATTCAAGAGGGGGGCCTTACTTGTGTGTACAAGTATGCCAGTCAGATGCCTCTTAAATGAAAGAAAGATGCTCGTCCAAATTAGGGAAAGTTAGCACATGTCTGGGTTTTACTGCCAGCTCATGCCTTTCAAAATCCTAAATGGGAGACTTGATTGAAATTGAAATGTAATGTAATGTTTGTTTGTTTGAATGTGGTAGAGTAGTAAAAATATCTCTCTATAGAGATAAGCTATGTCTATCTACTGTATAAAAGATTTGACTTTAGCTGGCTTGTATGAGGCCCAAGCTTGAGGCTTTTTGATTGATTTATTAATGTTTTATTTGACTCTGGGAGATGGCTCCACTGGGGGTTAATTACAGGGTATTTTTGTGTTTTGTACAAAGCCCAGAATTGAGGCTGACTCTATTTGGAGAGTGTTTATTTGATGGATTTTTATTTGGTGTTCTGTACAAAGCCCAGAATTGAGGCTGACTCTACTTAGGGAGACTCTATTTGCGTGCCTTGTACAAAGCCCAAGGTTGTGGCTAACTGCTGAGGAAATTGGTTTTTTTAGACTATGACTCTATTTTTGGGTGCCTTGTACAAAGCCCAAGGTTGTGGCTGACTCTAGTTAGGGAAAACATTATTTTCTGCCTTGTACAAAGCCCAAGGTTGTGGCAGACTCTTAAATGAATCTTGAGTATGGATGACTCTATGGGGAAAGATCCTAAGTGTTAGGAACCTTTGACACATGAAAATATGGTTTATCTGCCTTGTACAAAGCCCAAGGTTGTGGCTATTGAATGATGAAGAACTCACTGGGGAGACTCTATTATCTGCCTTGTACAATGCCCAAGGTTGAGGCTGACTCTTGACAGGGGAGTTTTATTGTTTGGGTGCCTTGTATGAAGCCCAAGGTTGAGGCTAACTGTTTTTTGTTGGTTTTAACTCTACTGGAGATTAAAAGACTGTTTTTCTTTGGAAGCTAACCCTTTCCAGGGATTTTGACTCAGCTGGTGGAATTGTTTGTGAAAGATTGACTTTATCATGTTTTTGTGGAGGCTGACCCTTTCCAGGGGTTTTTACTCTTTTTAGGAAATTATCTCCTAAGAGAAATGAATCTTTATTTTATTTATTAATTGTTTTTGGAGGCTAACCCTTTCCAGGGATTTTGAAAGAATGATTTGGGTAGCACTCCATTAAAGGATGAAAAGATTGGCAGAAAGATTATCTAGTGGAGACTTCTTGTTTAAAGCCCAAGATGAAGGCTGACTCATTACTGAGGATGAACAAAACATGGATCCTAGACTCTGCTAAGGAAGATTGATGAAGATAAGGCTGACAGAGACTGTCCATGTCTCTCATTCCAAAAGGTGTACTCAATGTAAAATTGAGACAAACTTAGCTTGTTTAAAGTCTGGTTTAAATTGGAAGAAACTCACCAGGGTGGGCTAAAAGGTGACTAAAGACCTGTTCCTATGTTTATAAGAAACCTGATGGGTCCTTGTATACAAGCTCAAGAGGAAGCTGGAAATGCTTTTAAGAAGCCTGTGGGTCCTTGTACAAAGCCCAAGAGGAGGCTAATCGAGGGTCCTTGTTATAGCACAAGAGAAAGCTATGTAGTTTTGAACTTATTTTGGCTCTAAGCAAATGGGTAAGAGGTTTCACCGGGAATAATTCCTCTTTGGGTAGATGTGCCCTATTATTTTGGATTCTAAGGTTTTTGCCAAGATGTTTCACCGGGAATAATTCATCTTGGTGGTTTGAACTACAGATCTCTAATTAGGATAGAGCCTTCACCGGGAAGACATTCTCAATCCTAGGTCATATTCCTATAATATGTATATAGTTTAACTGTCCTAGGGTTTATACTCAAACGTAGTTCTAAACAAATATATGTATATATGCACAGTTTATATTTTACAGTAATTTAAACAAAGACTGTAAATTGAAAGCTTGTAAAGCCTAACCTGGATGGAGTGGAGGCCTTTGAAGAAGTCTGTACAGAGCCTCAACAGCAATCTTTTTTTTTTGTTTTGTTAACAGTTGAATATATATGATAAACAGTCAATGATTTTTGAAAACAGAAGAAGTGAAGATGGACAAAGGTCACATAGGTATCTGAAGAGTTTCACCGGGAATAATGCCCTTCAAATACCAGAAGAATGTTTTGAAAACAGAAAGAAGATTTTGAAAATACAGTTTTGAAAACAAACTATGAAAATAAAGAAGGTGCTGGGTCTTACACTCTATTAGAGGCCCAGTACTTTACAGTACTGGTGTAAAAGCAATTGAAAAATGATTTGGAATGATACAAGGTTTTGTTGTTTGAAAACCTTAATCATTTGGTTTAATCGGAGATTGAAAACAGTTTTAAGAATTGACAAAAGTCAACTTAATTAAAGTAAAAATAAAGATTTTTTACTTAATTAAGACCTAAACAATTAGGGTTTTATCATAAACTTTATTTACAAAATGATTAGGTTAAAACAAAGTGAAAAATATGTATTAAAGTATTTAAGAAAACACCTAAAAACATACTATTTTAAACCTAATAAAAATATGTGAAATAAATAATATTTTTATGATTTTTTTGATTATTCACAAAATAGATATGTTAAATAAAAAGTGTGTGAAAAATGAAGTGAAAATGATTTAATTTGATAGGTTAAATAATTGTGTGAAGTTGTGAAGAAAATAAGTGTGAAAAGTGGTAAAAAATTAGAAATGTCTCTACCAAGGCTTGAACTCACGCCCTTGAGGTCACTGACTCAAAACTATACCACTGGGCCAGCGCGCGCATGGTGTTTATGATATGCATTCAGTTCATTATATTTTCAAACAAGTGGTAAAATCATGGAAAAATAAAAGAAACAAAAAGTCTGGGGCGAGGGGGATTCGAACCCCAGACTTGAGGCATGAGGAGACTAAGAGCGCATGTGTGGCCACTAGGGCAAGTTATTCATTCGTTTATAAAACGCCTTCCATTCAAAATAAAATAAACTAAAACCCAGGAAATTTGAAAAATGGCGCCACCATCTTCATCTTCAACCTTCAGCTTCAGATTTTTTGAATTTGCTATCTCCTTCGTTTCTCAACCAAACTTAAAGATGTAAACATGGATTTTGCTCGTTTTTGGACGAGGATTATGATGGTGTCTTTTAATTTCATTTATTCTAAGTGTAACATAAAATTCGCAAGCATGAACACTAAGAACCCTAAAACTGAAATTAAACATGAAATGCTATATATGTATGCTTTGATGCAATTGATTGAGGGCTAATGATCTATGAAGGTGCAGAAACCAACTGGTAACTTCATTTTAAATTTATCATGCGTGAATCATAGAGTTTGAAGCTTTGGAAACTTACCTGAAAAATGAAGATCGGGCTCTGATCAAAGTGTGTTGCAGAGTTGTTGCAACGATCCAGATAGCTTCAGTGATCCTCCTTGAAGGTGTTGAGATGCTTAGCTTGGACTGAAAGTACCCAGAACCTCTTGCTCGACCCCAACTGCAACAGCTCCAAGTGAGTGGTGAAGATGATGATTCCTCACTTCCAGAAGTGTTTCAGAGGTCTGGATCACCTCTAAATGACTCCCCTAATGTGTTTGAATACTTAATTCCAAAGGAAGAGCTTTGGTTTGAAGAATCCGAGTCTTCTTGCCAAAGAACCTTTGAAAACCTTAAGTATGGAGAAAGAAGAGAGAAAGCAAGAATTCTGTTGCTTTGGTGTGTTTTTCTACTGAAGTATGCCCTCCTATTTATAGGCAAATGAATGCAGATCAATTGGTTGTGGAGAGCTTGCTTAGTGAGGTTGATTTGGTTTCTTGGTTACGAAGGAATTCAAAAATATCCAAAGTGCAATGATGACAAATTTTGATTCCATTTGATCAATCCCCTAGCCATCGATTTTGTGTGATCTGAGGGAACCATTCTGATGCAGAGAAGCCTCTAATTGGCTTGGGGGAAGATTCCTTGATGATTCACCAATATTCCATTTTGTAATGATTACTTAATCACATGGCATTGAATTTTTGAATATTCTTCAATCTCTTTGCAATGATGCATTTGATCCTCTCCTATCCTCTATATTGTTTCTGAAGTTTAGAGGTACCAATTGGTGTAGGCAATTGCATAAAATTGCAAGTTTCAAAACTTGGCATGACCTATAATTTCACTCCATGAGGCCAACTTTGAACAAGCATAACTCTTAGCTCAAATTGAATTTTGAGAAGGTTGAACATAATTTGGAAAGCCCTAAACATCTACTTCAAATCATTAGTTTATGTCTTCTTCAGAATCATTTGGGAAATTTGTGAAAAATGAGCCCAAAGTTGGATGAAAACTAGGTTAAAACACTTAGAAAATTTTCTAAGTGTTTATGACCTAAACTTCAAAATTTCCAAAACTTCATAAATGGTTGATCTTTTGAAAAAAGTTCCCTTGTAAGATGTTGTTTTATTTTGCAAGATCTACAACTTTCATGTTGGAAGTTTTTTGAGTTGTGTAGGTGAAATTTTGAGTTCTCACCATGCCTTCAAAAACCCTAATTCCCGACTTTTCGCTCCTTGATGAATTTCTTTGAATTTATTTGGCCAAATGACTTTGACATCCATATATTGATGGTATTGATCTTTGAAAGTCATTTTTTGACCAAAAACCTTAAAAGTCAATGATGATCCTTCACAGTTGACTTTTTCCTGACAAAGTGAATTTTTGGGCTTTTGTGTAGAAACAAGATCTTCTCCTCAAATGAATGATATAAATGGATTATATTGAGGTAGTAGAGATTCTTGAATCATGTCTTGAGTTTTGGATTCATGCCCTGATTAAAAGTCAACCATCTTGGTGAATTAGGTCAAAACCCTAATTTGTCGACCATGTGAAAATAATGACTGTAGACTTTGAATTGAAGTGTGATGTCCAGTAGATCTTGTCATATGAGTTATTTGAAGATGATTGATGTCTTTGAATGACCCTCTGAAGTTTTTTAGGGTTTCCCAAATGTGATTCCTGATTTCAGTCCTTGATAGGCTCAAAACCCTAGTCTGGTGACCTGAGTAAACCTGTACTCAGATGACTGGATGTCTAATCAATCATAGATGAGAAAAAAATGAAGTTCTTGACCCCCATGATTGCATTAGAGACTAATCTTTGTATTGATTGATCCTTTGCCTGAGCTTTCTTGTCTTTGAGCATCCTCGATTAGATACCAGATGGAGAAATGACTACTCTGGGTACTTGTCTTGTCCTGATGAAAATCCTGAAGATATGTCATCTCAGGGGGGTCAAAAATTAGGGTATGACAGATGCCCCTATTTAAGTTTCTTTTATCCGGAGGGAGAGAGATTGATATCTCGATCTCTCCTGCGTAAAAGAGACTTAAATATCAAAGAATGCCCGAATTTTGGGCGCTCCTGAGATGTTGTAACTGACGTAGTCTTTGCATGACTTGATCCCGTTGTCGCATTCGGCGGGGGATGAGGAGATAAACTCCTGTAGAAATACTTGATGTGGACTCTGGTGAATGGATGGCAATGTAGGATGCGCAATCCATCTTCTTTAACTAAGTGTTGATACTTAGAGAAAGGTAAACAACTTCCCCTCGTTTCGGATGTCTATATCTCGAAACTAGTTTTAGTTGTGTTTGGACAATATCTCAGATAAAGAGAAAATTTCCAAAGGTTTGTTTCCTCATCAAACTTCTCACCAGCACTTGGAGATGAGATGCCATTTGACGGTAGTAAAGAAACTTCAAAGGTTTGTTTCCTCATCAAACTTCTCATCAGCACTTGGAGATGAGACGCCATTTGACGGTAGTAAAGAAACTTCAAAGGTTTGTTTCCTCATCAAACTTCTCATCAGCACTTGGAGATAAGACGCCATTTGACGGTAGTAAAGAAACTTCAAAGGTTTGTTTCCTCATCAAACTTCTCATCAGCACTTGGAGATGAGACGCCATTAGACGGTAGTAAAGAAACTTCACCATCTTCCCTTTTGACTTGGCATCTTTGAAAGATTGTCATGTGGGCCTGCGCTCTTTTGAGGGGCTAATGACTTTGTTGGAAGGCGGACGAACTGTTTTCGGGGTGAAAACTGCCATTCGTCGACTAGTGCCTGGGGAATCAACAAACTGTTTTCCTAATAGGAAAACTGCCATTCGTCGACTCTGTGGGGAACTAAACATCCCAGAGACAGACAAACTGTTTGAAGAAACTGCCATTTGTCGATCTCTTTGAGTGTTTAACAGACAAACTGTCTTTTCTTGGGAAAAGACTGCCATTTGCCAATTGCTAGGGGAACAAACTGTCTTCTACTGGGAGAGGCTGCCATTCGTTGACCCTGTTGGATGAAAGTGAGCAAATTGTCTTCTGCTGAAAGAGACTGCCATTTGCTGACTGCTAGGTGTCGCACCCCAATTTTTGACCTACTGATTTCATTCATTCTTGATCATGTCACATTTATATATCTTTTAATTCAATCGTCACGTTTTCGCATATCTTGAAAAAAATCGACCTTTTAGTAAGGTCAGCAAAAAATAGATTTCATTCGCATGTTTTAACTTTTGGTTTAACTTCATTTATAAAAAAAATATATGAAAAAATGTCTTTTAATCTTTTAGTTCAAAATAACAAAAATAGTTTTAGGTCTTTAATTTAATTTTGTTAATTTATTTTACTATTTAGATTTAGTATTTTTGTCTATTTTTATTTTTAGTTTTATAGGAATGTATATAAAAGATTTAGTTAAGTTTTTTCAGTTTTCAGGTTCCATTTAGAATTAGATATTTGTATCATTACAATAAAAAAAATTAATTATGCCTTAGTCATTAGTTTAAATTTTAACATTATTATTAGTTTAATTTTTGAAATTATTATGAGTATTTAGTTTTTTTATTATTCTTAGTTTTTATTTTTGTCTTCTTGTTATGAAAAGTCTTTTTTCAAATTCTAATTTTTTGCTGAAAAAAAATACACTATGCAAAGCAAATAAGTCTAAATGTCTAAATTTCTGCATAATATGTCCAAATCTCTTTTCTCCCACGCCTCTGCATTTCTCCTTCTCCCAATGTTGCCATTACAGTCCAAATACTCTGCACCACTATGCTGCCATTACACTCCAAAATTCTGCTTCACTAGCTTCATAGCAGTCTGAAATTTACACCAAGATGTCCATACAACCTGCAAAAGTAAAAAGTACCAAAATCAGTATACCATAATTGTTCAAAATCTCTCCCAATTTCCCCCCAAAAATTCAACTAAAGTCCTTATATAACCACAACCTCAGAACTGGGGGAGGGGAGGAGGCGACGAAAATTCTCAGAAAGAGAACCCCTGCCTATAAAACAAACACACTCCTTCCTTCATACCGGGATTCGACTTCAACACAAACCTTCAGCAGACCTTCACAACCTATCCTCACTATTCCATAACCGCGACTTTCACCCTTCAATCTATTACCCATAATCAACACCATTCATCACTCACGCTCAGAAGTATCATATACAACAACAAAACGCTGAACACTCTAACCACCGAAATCACTCAACCACACATCCTCACCTCAAACTTCAAATTTACAACCAGACAAACCTTACTCACTCTGCTCACCTTAACTCACCTCACCACCTACAAAAAACATTAACCTTCACAAACTGATACAAACTGAAAACTCCCTCACATCCCTCAATAAACACACACCACAGCGATCTTCACAACTTAGAAACGCAACAATCACACGGAGAATCGAAACAGAAGAAGAAAGGAAGGAGGACTGAGCAAAACGGAAGCAGAGAGAAGGCTGAGCGAGAATACCTGGGCTTTTGTTCGTCTCTTTGTTTCTATGTAAATCACTCGTCTCTCATTTCCCTTTTTGTTCGATTTGTCATTTACTTGTACTTGTAATCTCTACCGAATCATAATGAATTGGGGAGTATGGGGCTTCGGTTAAGGGTTTACCGTCTTGATCAATTTCCGTGAATATTTTGGTTGATTTTGTTTGTGATTCCTGGACATTGATGATTCTCGGCATGGCCAGATTCAGGTTCTTTGGTTCTTCTTTGTTTTTTTTTGTTTAGAAATCTGAGAACAAGAAACGCAGAGAGAGTACACGAGAGAGATCCGCGAGAATGAGAGATCGAGTGATGGGAGAAGAGAGAAACGGTTAAGAGGCGTGTGTGTAGTCCCTAGGGTTCTCTTAACCCGTTTCGTTTTGGGTCGAAAGGTTAGACCGGGTCAAACCGGTCCGGCCCAAACATACCCCTTTATTTTATACAGCTTCTTTACTCCTTTGGGCCCTCACACTCTATCCGAGTTTCATACCCCCACTGGCCCAATATATTTCTCTTTTATTTCTTTTTTTATAAGTTCATATTTCTTCTCTTTTTTGCTTAATAAACAAAATGATAAGTATTTCCTTTTTAATTAAAAGTTAGATTTATTTTTCTTTAAAATCATTAAAAATGTTTATTGTTCATTTTATTTTATTATATTTATTTAAAGACAAAAATATATTTTCTTTTGTACATATATAATTTCTTTTCAAATATTTTAAAATGATACAAAAATAGTTTTTTTATCGAATCGAGTTTTGAGTTCTAATGGAAAAGGAGGGTTCGTACGTACTTGTACGATTTGTCCTAAAAGTATTTGGGTGATGGCCGTTAAGCTTTTATTCGAATACTTTGATTCCATTAAACGCTCCATAAAACTCGATTTAATTCACCTTTCTAACAAAAAAATGCTTTCTTTTAACATTCAAATCATTTTATCTATAATGGAAAGAAGAGTTTGTACGTACTTGTACAATTTGTTCTTTAAACATTTAGACGATGGCCGTTAAGCCATTGTTCGAATGTTTAAACTCCATTAAAAGACTTCATAAAAAAACTTGTTTTAGCGAGTTCCTCTTTCAAGTATCTTAAACGATGGCCGTTAAGCTTTTGTTTAAATACTTGGATCCAATTAAATGTCTTTCAACTCTTCAAATCAATCTTTTTCATCACCTACGAGAGGGTTGTACGTACTTGTACAATTTTCTCTTTCAAGCATTTAGACGATGGCCGTTAAGCGTTTGTTTAAATGTTTGATTTTTCTCTTAACAAACAACTTTAATTTATTCACACCTTTTAATTTTAAAACTCTCTTTTTTCATAAAACGAGACACTTATTCAATTTCAATACGAACATACTTCCACATGTGAAGATCTAACATCTTCCACTCGAATGCGATGATGGCCAAAATCATGTCTTATCTTGATTTAGTTATCCATTCTTGTAGTGATATCATATCCATGTGCGCGTAGTATTTCCATTTGAAAGCGATCGAGTACCTCTCGCTAAAATCAATCAACAACTTTTCGTAGTTAGCCCGAACTACGATTGCTCTGACTTTCCCATTGCACTAGGGAATACGTAGGCACAAGATACAAACGTCTTGGCGAGCACAATAATAATAAAAAACCCTTTTCTTTGTTCCATTCTTTTTTCCAACCTAATAAATAAACGCAAATAGATATAAGCTAACAATCACAAGAATGACTAAATGGGTCCCATCGAGTACGATGGAAGTGAGGGGTGCTAATACCTTCCCCTTGCTTAACCGACTCCCGAACCCTAATTTGGTTACGATGACCATCTTATCCGTTTCATTTTTATCCGTGGGTTTTATCGATATTTTCCCGTTCCTCTTTGGAACAAATAAAGTTCGGTGGCGACTCTGTTGTACTTCGAACGCGCGAAAGCGCGTCGAGTCACATTTTTACCGGTACAGAAAGTGGCGACTCTGCTGGGGAATACCTAAGAGAGTCAACCCTAGTTTAGTTTTTATTGTGATATTGTTAGCTTTATTTATTTTCTTTCTATTTCTTTTATTGTGTCTTTTCTTATCGTATGGTTGGAATATTTTGATTATTGGCACTTTTTGGACAAAGCTCTACACCCGAGTTCAAGAAACACATAAGATAAGATGGTGGGTTAGTATTAAACTTGCTTGACGTAGTGTCAAGTGGGAGATGCTAATACCCCGCCTAGAGTAGGTCCTTTGAGAGGATGTCTTTGTTTGAGTAAGTTATTTACTCGAGCGATGATGTTTTCAATTTGGATCGTTAACTCTAGGGACCTTTAGAATAACCCTTGAACCATGACTTTTAGGAAATGGTGGTTTCGCGCCTAACTTGCGTAACGTAACTATTACCGTGGGTAAGTGCGAAAACCACATTCAGAATAGGCTTCATTTGAAAACATGGTTGTGTGGGAAGTTATTTGCTAGATGACCAAGTTTTCAAAAGTAGCTTGTAACTCTGAGAACTGCGTCTAGAACCTTGTTCGAAAAAACCTTAGAACTATCCTATTGTGTGCCACTTTGTGCTAAGAAATCAGAATGTTTCTGTTCCATATGATTTGAAATCCATTACATATTAATCATTCATGACATACATGCATCCATATTCATTTGAGTTGTCAACTCATGCCATCTATGTTCATCTTCAACAGTCTTCTGTTAACCGTCAAGCTGGTTCCTCCACACGATTACGAGACTAGAGCCAACGTCAGACGAATAATGGCAGATCAAGAGCAACACAACGCTGAAGTCAGAATGGAGATTGAAGATTTGAAGTCAGGAATGACTAAGCTCACTGAGATGTTGCAAGTTCTGATTGCTAGAGGAGAACCACCTCAAAGGACTGTCATTCAAGAAATAACCGATGATGTTGAAGACCCCATTCCCATTCAAAGGCCTGCCACTACTTGGCCTGAGTTTGGTTTACCTCCGGATTATTCTCCACCTCACGCTACTGCTGCTATGTTGGGTCAAACTTCACGCCCAATGTTCCAAGCACCAATCATGACTGAGTCTCAGCCAATTGTGCACACTGCTGCCCAAACCACTTTTGGAAATCCTCTTTTTGAGTACCATGCTGGAGATCATCAAAGTGAAAGTCAAAGAGAAGCTGGTGACATTGATGAAGTCAAAGAACAATATCAATTCCTGGAAAAAAGACTAAGAGCCATGGAAGGTGCTGATTACTTTGGGGTCGCTGCTGAAAACATGTGCTTAGTTTCTGACCTGGTCATGCCTGCCAAGTTCAAAACTCCCGAGTTCGAAAAGTACAAAGGGTACACTTGTCCAAGAAGTCATTTGACCATGTACTACCGCAAGATGGCTGCCTATACCAAGAACGACAAGTTGTTGATTCACTGTTTTCAAGATAGTCTGACTGGCGCTTCCCTGAAATGGTATATGGGACTAGAGAAGAGTCGTGTCCATTGCTTCCAAGATTTGACTGATGCTTTCATGAAGCAATACAAGTACAATCTGGACATGGCTCCTGATCGCCGTCAACTTCAAAACATGTCACAAAAAGAAAGAGAGTCCTTCAAGGAGTATGCTCAACGCTGGAGAGAGCTAGCTTCTCAAGTGGAACCTCCTTTGGCTGAAAAGGAACTGACTGGAATGTTTATGGACACTCTCTCGCCCTTCTATTGGGAGAAGATGATTGGAAGCGTATCCTCCAACTTTACTGATTTGGTGACTATCGGTCAAAGGCTAGAGGAAGGGATTAAGAAAGGCAAGGTTGTCAATGCTGGTGAATCTTCTAATGGGGCAAGGAAGTCTTTTGGAAACTTCCCTAGGAAAAAGGAAGGAGAAACAAATGCTGTGATTGGTGAAGACAGAAGACCTCGTCAGAGGACTAATAACTATGGTCAACCGATTGTAGTTGCAACTGCTCCTGTGACCAAAGCTCCACAAGTTCAAATTCCTCAACCTCAGGCTGCCAACCGAGATCAGAATCGTGGTAGGACGACTTATAATCCTATTCCCATGACCTACACTGAGTTATACCCTGCATTGGTCGCGAAAGGTCTAATTACAACAAGAGCTTTTACTCCTCCGAATCCTCTTCCACCCGGTTTCAGATCCGATCTGCATTGTGAATTTCATCAAGGTGGTGCTGGCCATAATTTGGAAAGCTGTTTTGCGTTGAAGGCTAGAGTGCAAGAACTTATGAGGGCAAATCTGTTATACTTCAAGGATATTAATCCTAATGTTGTCAAGAACCCTTTTCCCGAGCATGAACAAAGTGGCTGAAGACTGAGATTAACGAGCTACCTCCCTAAAGCCAAGTGTTTCGTGATAGGATAGCTCCTCCTCGTCACCGATTAGTCACTAGGCCTTGTTTCCCGTTGTTTGCAATTTCCTTGTTTTATTTCATGTACTGCATTTAAACTTTGTTTGTTCCTGAGTGTTTAATTTTAATGAAATGAGCATTGCGTATTTTGATTCAATCCATTGTGTTTATCTTTATGCTTTATCTAAAAAAAAAAAATCTCTCTCTCACTTTCTTTATCAAGCTTTTGTTTATGCAAAGATTGGAGGGAGGATGATGATAACGAAATACCAAAGTTGTTGAATTGTATGTTTTCAAATAGAACTTTGCTGATGATGTACATGCATTGTTTCAATCCCCAAACACTGGAGAAATAAGAAGTTAATCCCTCGTCAACCCCTTTGAGCCTTCGAAGTTGGTGTTTCTTTCTATACAAAAAAACCACAATTTTAACCTGGGGCAGGGTAGTTCTCAGTTAATTTGGTTGTGCATTCGATTTCAAGAAAATCGTTAAGTACACCTTTCAATAAGGGTTTTCAATCAAAAGTGACCAAGATGGTTAACATTAATCATTCTCAAGGCAGACACTATCTTTCCAATACAAAGAAAATATTCCAAACAAAAAAAAAAAAAAGATCCCGCTAAGTCAAAACCTATGAAGGAGACTTAGGCAAAACTAGGGGCATCCCGCTGACTGTAATTCTCAAAAAAAGAAACAGTTCAGGCAAAAGTTAGGGATAAAACAAAAAAGAGAAGTCAATAAATTCCTTGAACGACAATAACACGTTGTGACTATCGAAAGGAAGAAGTGACTGCCATCTCAAAGATTCCCTTAGCCTTTAAACGATCATCATTATCATGGGTGCAATTCCAAAACCTCTTGGAACCTGAATGTATAGTTTGATTTAACTGATCGTAGGATTGAAGTTCATCGCGAAGAATGGGGTGGGTACAAATATACTTTGAGCCTATATCCTTTTGTTTCTAAAACCGTGAACCAAGCCACGTTATAACCTTCAAAAGACCTAATTGAAGCAAGGTTTATTTTGAAAGCATACTACAATAAGTTTGCGTTAACCTGACTCCTAAATATTTTTGCAAATTGTTTGTTTTACCACACTTTTTGTTTTATCCATCAATTTGAATGTCTAGACAATTGTGTTTGGACCTTTGATTCATTTTCTCTACATCAATAATATCATTCCTACAATGATTTTGATTTCAAAAATATGCTTTGATCATTGCATTAAAACTACCATTTTTTTTTAATGAACATTTTATTTGTAAGTACTCTTCTTCAAGGAAGTTTCAAACAGTCGAGAAACTTGATAAGTGATCCTGTCAGGGGCATTCTTCTTCAACGATCCCCAAGCAGTTTAGCAGTCCTTCCCAAAAGGATCATCAGTGTGACATAACGGAGTTGGCAATGTTCTCGTGTTGAGGAATCAGAGTTTCAATCTACCCTCACAAAAGAGTCTACCGCATTTGTCATAACCAATAACATTACATTAATCATTCATGTATCATGCATAGAAAAATTTAATATCATGCATCAAAACAGCATTCATGCTCATTTGCATTTTTTCAATGTCTCGTTGTTATCCTACCTTGTTATAAAAATCCAACTCACTGGGCATCAATCAAACAATTTCATCCTTCAGTTTCAATTTGTCTCTGTTTTTCTGATGCTTTTCCAGATATGTCTCTGTTTTTCTGATGCTTTTCCAGATATGTCTTCGAATATTTAGTTTGTCTCCATGCATTCAATGATTTCCTGAATGTCATGGATGCTTTCTTCAGGATCTGTGGTGTCATTCAATGCTTCTCTGGATGACTACTCAGATTTTTCATCTGGTCTCCATATCTAATGCTTTTCTGGATGTGTTTTCTAAAGATTATTCAATGCTCCCCTGAATGTCTTTAACATTGTGTTTTAGAGTTTATTCAACGCTTTTCTGGATATCTCTGATGTTTGTTTCTCGTATATTCAATTTTATTCTGGTTGTGCTTGATTGCTTCTCGAAGTTCATTCAATGTTTTTCTGGATGACTTTAATGTCTTTTTTCCAGAGTTTATTCAATGATTTTCTGAATATCTCTGGTGCTTTTGACCCAACTGTCTCTTTCATTAATTCTTTTACACCTTCCACTGATAGTTTGTCTCTTGTGGCGCCTGATTCCCCACAGAGTACAACATCTATCTCATATCATATTGCATTTCAACATAACAAAAAATACATGCATTGCATTTCATTTGCATATGAAGGACAAAAATTGTGTACTTTGTATTTAAGTCTCTTCACATCTTCAATGGAAGAAACTTAAATAGGGGCATCTGTCGCACCCCAATTTTTGACCTACTGATTTCATTCATTCTTGATCATGTCACATTTATATATCTTTTAATTCAATCGTCACGTTTTCACATATCTTGAAAAAAATCGACCTTTTAGTAAGGTCAGCAAAAAATAGATTTCATTCGCATGTTTTAACTTTTGGTTTAACTTCATTTATAAAAAAAATATATGAAAAAATGTCTTTTAATCTTTTAGTTCAAAATAACAAAAATAGTTTTAGGTCTTTAATTTAATTTTGTTAATTTATTTTACTATTTAGATTTAGTATTTTTGTCTATTTTTATTTTTAGTTTTATAGGAATGTATATAAAAAATTTAGTTAAGTTTTTTCAGTTTTCTTGTTCCATTTAGAATTAGATATTTGTATCATTACAATAAAAAAAATTAATTATGCCTTAGTCATTAGTTTAAATTTTAACATTATTATTAGTTTAATTTTTGAAATTATTATGAGTATTTAGTTTTTTTATTATTCTTAGTTTTTATTTTTGTCTTCTTGTTATGAAAAGTCTTTTTTCAAATTCTAATTTTTTGCTGAAAAAAAATACACTATGCAAAGCAAATAAGTCTAAATGTCTAAATTTCTGCATAATATGTCCAAATCTCTTTTCTCCCACGCCTCTGCATTTCTCCTTCTCCCAATGTTGCCATTACAGTCCAAATACTCTGCACCACTATGCTGCCATTACACTCCAAAATTCTACTTCACTAGCTTCATAGCAGTCTGAAATTTACACCAAGATGTCCATACAACCTGCAAAAGTAAAAAGTACCAAAATCAGTATACCATAATTGTTCAAAATCTCTCCCAATTTCCCCCCAAAAATTCAACTAAAGTCCTTATATAACCACAACCTCAGAACTGGGGGAGGGGAGGAGGCGACGAAAATTCTCAGAAAGAGAACCCCTGCCTATAAAACAAACACACTCCTTCCTTCATACCGGGATTCGACTTCAACACAAACCTTCAGCAGACCTTCACAACCTATCCTCACTATTCCATAACCGCGACTTTCACCCTTCAATCTATTACCCATAATCAACACCATTCATCACTCACGCTCAGAAGTATCATATACAACAACAAAACGCTGAACACTCTAACCACCGAAATCACTCAACCACACACCCTCACCTCAAACTTCAAATTTACAACCAGACAAACCTTACTCACTCTGCTCACCTTAACTCACCTCACCACCTACAAAAAACATTAACCTTCACAAACTGATACAAACTGAAAACTCCCTCACATCCCTCAATAAACACACACCACAGCGATCTTCACAACTTAGAAACGCAACAATCACACGGAGAATCGAAACAGAAGAAGAAAGGAAGGAGGACTGAGCAAAACGGAAGCAGAGAGAAGGCTGAGCGAGAATACCTGGGCTTTTGTTCGTCTCTTTGTTTCTATGTAAATCACTCGTCTCTCATTTCCCTTTTTGTTCGATTTGTCATTTACTTGTACTTGTAATCTCTACCGAATCATAATGAATTGGGGAGTATGGGGCTTCGGTTAAGGGTTTACCGTCTTGATCAATTTCCGTGAATATTTTGGTTGATTTTGTTTGTGATTCCTGGACATTGATGATTCTCGGCATGGCCAGATTCAGGTTCTTTGGTTCTTCTTTGTTTTTTTTTGTTTAGAAATCTGAGAACAAGAAACGCAGAGAGAGTACACGAGAGAGATCTGCGAGAATGAGAGATCGAGTGATGGGAGAAGAGAGAAACGGTTAAGAGGCGTGTGTGTAGTCCCTAGGGTTCTCTTAACCCGTTTCGTTTTGGGTCGAAAGGTTAGACCGGGTCAAACCGGTCCGGCCCAAACATACCCCTTTTTTTTTATACAGCTTCTTTACTCCTTTGGGCCCTCACACTCTATCCGAGTTTCATACCCCCACTGGCCCAATATATTTCTCTTTTATTTCTTTTTTTATAAGTTCATATTGCTTCTCTTTTTTGCTTAATAAACAAAATGATAAGTATTTCCTTTTAAATTAAAAGTTAGATTTATTTTTCTTTAAAATCATTAAAAATGTTTATTGTTTATTTTATTTTATTATATTTATTTAAAGACAAAAATATATTTTCTTTTGTACATATATAATTTCTTTTCAAATATTTTAAAATGATACAAAAATAGTTTTTTTATCGAATCGAGTTTTGAGTTCTAATGGAAAAGGAGGGTTCGTACGTACTTGTACGATTTGTCCTAAAAGTATTTGGGTGATGGCCGTTAAGCTTTTATTCGAATACTTTGATTCCATTAAACGCTCCATAAAACTCGATTTAATTCACCTTTCTAACAAAAAATGCTTTTAACATTCAAATCATTTTATCTATAATGGAAAGAAGAGTTTGTACGTACTTGTACAATTTGTTCTTTAAACATTTAGACGATGGCCGTTAAGCCATTGTTCGAATGTTTAAACTCCATTAAAAGACTTCATAAAAAAACTTGTTTTAGCGAGTTCCTCTTTCAAGTATCTTAAACGATGGCCGTTAAGCTTTTGTTTAAATACTTGGATCCAATTAAATGTCTTTCAACTCTTCAAATCAATCTTTTTCATCACCTACGAGAGGGTTGTACGTACTTGTACAATTTTCTCTTTCAAGCATTTAGACAATGGCCGTTAAGCGTTTGTTTAAATGTTTGATTTTTCTCTTAACAAACAACTTTAATTTATTCACACCTTTTAATTTTAAAACTCTCTTTTTTCATAAAACGAGACACTTATTCAATTTCAATACGAACATACTTCCACATGTGAAGATCTAACATCTTCCACTCGAATGCGATGATGGCCAAAATCATGTCTTATCTTGATTTAGTTATCCATTCTTGTAGTGATATCATATCCATGTGCGCGTAGTATTTCCATTTGAAAGCGATCGAGTACCTCTCGCTAAAATCAATCAACAACTTTTCGTAGTTAGCCCGAACTACGATTGCTCTGACTTTCCCATTGCACTAGGGAATACGTAGGCACAAGATACAAACGTCTTGGTGAGCACAATAATAATAAAAAACCCTTTTCTTTGTTCCATTCTTTTTTCCAACCTAATAAATAAACGCAAATAGATATAAGCTAACAATCACAAGAATGACTAAATGGGTCCCATCGAGTACGATGGAAGTGAGGGGTGATAATA
This sequence comes from Vicia villosa, assembly GCF_029867415.1. Taxonomy (NCBI): domain Eukaryota; kingdom Viridiplantae; phylum Streptophyta; class Magnoliopsida; order Fabales; family Fabaceae; genus Vicia; species Vicia villosa. Next base: position 7,625,193 of record NC_081184.1, on the reverse strand, counting down.
CCTTCCCCTTGCTTAACCGACTCCCGAACCCTAATTTGGTTACGATGACCATCTTATCCATTTCTTTTTTCTCCGTGGGTTTTATCGATATTTTCCCGTTCCTTCTTAGAACAAATAAAGTTCGGTGGCGACTCTGTTGTACTTCGAACGCGCGAAAGCGCGTCGAGTCACATTTTTACCGCTACACTAGGGGAACAAACTGTCTTCTACTGGGAGAGACTGCCATTTGTTGACTGCTAGGGGAACAGACTGTCTTCTACTGGGAGAGACTGCCATTTGTTGATCCTGTTGGATGAAAGTGAGACAACTATCTTCTGCTGAAAGAGACTGCCATTTGCTGACTGCTTGGGATATTTTTAAATGAAACAAACCGTCTTCACGAAGAAGGCTGCCATTCGTTATTTTTGCTTGAAAAAGTAAGTGAACTGTCTTCTGCTGAAAGAGACTGCCATTCACTGACTCCGTTGGGTATTTAACAGACAAACTGTCTTTTCTTTTGGGAAAGACTGCCATTTGTCGACTCCGGTGGTGATCATGAACTATCTTTTGGATGAAGACCATCATTCACTGATTCTGCTGGAGAATCAATTGTCAACCTGCTGGGAGATTCTTGGCTGGGGTATTCCAAAAGTGAACAAACTATCTCTTTGGGGAAGAGACTACCATTTGTTGGCTTGGTTAGGGAGATCCCTCTGCATGGATTGTTGTCTTGAAGGAAAAAGTTTCTCCAGAACTTGCAGGGGAAACTTGAGTTCATGCCCTAATGACTCGGGCATTCTCATGATTAAAAGCCTAATTTGACTATGCAGTTGTGATGTATGCATGAATATGATGACAAATATAGAATGTAAAGTGAATGTGAATAGAATTGTCGCGAATGTAAAATCCTATGATGCGACTGAAATTCTTGTGGATCAGGAGATGTCCTCTTCTTGTAGTTCAAACTCTGCTGGGAATATCTGGTCATCAGTTGTCCGCTGTCCGAAGTGAGAATTATGAATTGAAGTAAAGATCCGTCATCGGGAGATGTTCGCAAAGCGACCTCATGGGGGGGAAATCTTGGTTCCCTGAGTCTCAACCGTTCTCGGAGCAACTATTTGTATTCTTCCTATTGTTTGTATACCTCAGAAAGAAATTTCACCTTTATTTTTGCAAGTAAATTCATTTTATTTTATGAAAACATTTGTTTCAAGAAAATGACTGTTTAAACTTAAAATGTATTTCAAGAAACTGAATAAGACTAGATTGCAAAGGAAAAGCACAAGGCTCAAATTATTATATATGGAATGGTAATCAGCCAAATGCTTGATTCCATGGAGTATTTACAAAGTTGGAAATTGGTAATTTTCGGGAAAAGGGCTACGATGAAACGTGACGACCGTTATCTTTCCCTTCCACTCCAAGTTGCGCTGTATTCGTGCTTCGTAGAAGATGACCTACTGATGATGAATACTCCGCTATGGATTTTGAATGATCAAGTTTGGTCCTGAACACAGTTACTTGCCATATATCCCTAACTTTTGCGTAAACTACCCCTTTCGGGTTTTAAGTCTACCGGGATTGATTTTTATTATTTTTTATGTCTCTAACTTTTGCCTGAATCGCCCTTTCGGGTTTTCGATTCACCGAGACGCTCTTTTTTGCCTAAGTCGCTCTTTGCGAGTTTTCAACTTAGCGAGCTGTTCTTTTGTTTATTTAGGCGAAGTATTTCTTGACTGCGTCGACGTTCACAGGACGGGTGAATTCTTCTCCATCCATAGTCGTGAGTATTAAGGCTCCTCCTGAGAAAGCTCTCTTGACCACGTAGGGGCCGTCATAATTGGGAGTCCATTTCCCTCTTGAATCTGTGAGAAAAGATTGAATCTTTTTGAGTACAAGGTCGCCTTCTTTGATCGTGCGAGGTCGAACCTTTTTGTCGAAAGCTTTCTTCATTCTTTGTTGATATAGCTGACCGTGGCATAAAGCTGTCATGCGCTTTTCTTCGATTAAGTTCAATTCATCGAATCTGCTTTGACACCACTCGGCTTCTGTTAATTTTGCCTCCATCAAGACTCTCATTGATGGGATTTCAACCTCTATAGGTAGAACTGCCTCCATGCCATATACAAGGGAGAAAGGAGTTGCTCCGGTCGAAGTACGTACTGATGTACGGTAACCATGAAGAGCATACGGGAGCATTTCATGCCAATCCTTGTAAGTGATGACCATCTTCTGAATGATTTTCTTGATGTTTTTGTTAGCTGCTTCTACAGCTCCATTCATCTTTGGTCTGTAAGGAGATGAGTTGTGATGTTCAATCTTGAATTCTTCACAAAGTTCCTTCATCATTTTGTTATTCAAATTTGACCCATTGTCAGTGATTATCTTGCTAGGAATGCCGTAGCGACAGATGATGTGATTCTTGATAAACCTGACGACAACTTGTCTCGTAACGTTTGCATATGAAGCTGCTTCAACCCATTTGGTAAAATAGTCTATAGCTACCAAGATGAAGCGATGTCCGTTGGACGCTTTTGGCTCAATCATCCCAATCATGTCGATTCCCCACATGGAGAAAGGCCAAGGGGAAGAGAGTATGTTGAGAAGAGACGGTGGCACATGAATTCTATCGGCGTAGATCTGACATTTGTGACACCTCTTTGCGTACTGGTAGCAATCTGACTCCATCGTCAGCCAATAATATCCTGCTCTCAGTATTTTTCTTGTCATGGTATGTCCATTGGTGTGAGTACCAAAGGAACCTTCATGTATTTCTCTTATGAGTATTTCTGCTTCTTTTCTGTCAACGCATCTGAGCAGAACCATGTCGAAGTTTCTCTTGTACAAAACATCTTCATTCAGGAAGAATCTACAAGCTAACTTTCTCAAAGTCTTTCTATCTTTCTTTGACGCCCCAAGAGGGTACTCTTGCTTTTGAAGAAAGTTCTTGATGTCGTGATACCACGGTTTGTTGTCGATGATTGCCTCTATTGTGAAAACATGAGCGGGCCTATCCAGGCGCATAACATCGATCTGAGGAATGTCGTTCCAATGATTTACCCTAATCATGGAAGAGAGTGTGGCTAATGCATCAGCCAAGTTATTTTCTTCACGAGGAATGTGATGAAAATCTACCCTGTCGAAGAATGGTAACAATCTTCTCGCGTAGTCCTTGTAAGGAATTAGCCCTGGTTGGCGTGTTTCCCATTCTCCTTTGATTTGATTGATGACCAAAGCAGAATCTCCATATACATCCAAGTGTTTGATTCTTAGATCCATGGCTTCTTCGAGACCCATGATGCAAGCTTCATATTCGGCCTCATTGTTTGTGCATTTGAAAGTTAATCTGGCGGTAAATGGAATATGGGTACCCTTAGGTGTAACAATGATTGCCCCAATTCCTCGTCCATAAGCATTGACAGCACCGTCAAAGATTAAGCCCCACTGGGATCCTATCTCAGGTCCTTCGTCTGGTAGTGGCTCATCGCGATCTTTCATCTTGAGGTACATGGCGTCCTCGTCCGGAAAGTCGAAACTGGTTGATTCATGACTATTGAGTGGGTGGTGAGCCAGGTGCTCAGCTAGAATGCTTCCCTTCACGGCTTTCTGTGCGTGATACTCAATGTCATATTCTGATAACAACATCTGCCAACGGGCAATTCTCCCGGTTAAGGCAGGCTTCTCAAAGATGTACTTGATTGGATCCATATGAGAGATCAAACAAGTAGTATGTCGAATCATGTACTGGCGGAGACGCTTGGCAGCCCAGGCCAAAGCACAACACGTCTTCTCGAGCATGGAGTAGCGGGATTCACAGTCAGTGAACTTCTTGCTCAGGTAGTAAATGGCATGCTCTTTTCTCTTTGTCTCGTCTTGCTGTCCAAGGACACAACCCATGGAATCTTCTAAGACGGTTAAGTACATTATTAAAGGTCTTCCTTCCACTGGAGGAGATAGGATGGGTGGTTCGAGCAGATATTCCTTAATGTTGTCGAACGCTTTCTGACAATCGTCTGTCCAGACGCAACTTTGATTTTTCCGTAGAAGTTTGAAAATAGGAGCGCAAGTCGCTGTCATGAGATATATGAATCTCGAGATGCAATTCAGACGTCCAAGAAATCCTGTAACTTGTTTCTCGGTTCTGGGTGAAGGCATTTCTTGAATTGCCTTGACTTTGTCTGGATCCACTTCAATTCCTCGTTTACCGACGATGAAACCAAGGAGTTTTCCTGAGTAGACACCAAAGGTGCACTTGTTGGGGTTCAGGCGAAGCTGAAACTTCCGTAAGCGTTGAAATAACTTTGTTAGATCCTGTATGTGATCTTCTACATTTTCTGATTTGGCAATCATGTCGTCCACATAGACTTCCACTTCTTTATGCATCATGTCATGGAAAAGTGTAGTCATGGCCCTTTGATAAGTTACCCCTGCGTTCTTCAGTCCAAAAGGCATAACACGATAGCAGAACGTGCCCCAGGGGGTGATGAAAGCTGTTTTTTCCATGTCTTCAGGTGCCATTTTGATTTGGTTGTATCCTGAAAATCCGTCCATGAATGAGAAAACTTTGGAATTTGTTGTACTGTCTACCAACATATCAATATGTGGTAAAGGAAAATCATCCTTAGGGCTAGCTTTGTTCAAATCTCTGTAGTCGACGCACATGCGGACTTTTCCGTCTTTCTTAGGAACGGGAACAATATTAGCTAACTACTGAGGGTATTCTGAAGTGACGAGGAAACCTGCGTTGATCTGCTTTTGAACTTCCTCTTTGATTTTCATGGCCATCTCCGGATGAGTCCTTCTTAATTTTTGCTTGACCGGAGGGCATTCTGCTTTTAATGGCAAGTGATGCTCCACTATACTGGTATCCAACCCTGGCATATCTTGATAAGACCAAGCGAAGACATCTGAGAATTCTTTGAGCAGCTGTATCAAACTCTCTCTAATCTCTGAACTGAGCGAAGCTCCAATCTTAACCTCTTTTCTGTTTCCATCGGAACCAAGGTTAATGATCTCTAGAGGCTCATTGTATGGCTGAATGGCCTCTTCCTTTTGTTGAAGTAATCGTGAAATTTCCTTTGATATTTCTTCGTCTTCTTCTTCCTCTGCCTCGAATACAGGAAACTCAAAGCTTGGAGAAGTCATACGGTCGTACGTTTCAACGGGGTATTTTATGATTAATCTGCATATGTGTGATAAGTTTTATTTAGACAACGAGGGAAGACTCGGTGTATGCAGTTAATGGAATATTTTGATGTTTTTTAAGGGTGTTTTTTAGGATTACCAATTTCCGAAAAAAAAGAAAAGGAAAAACTAAACGAAGGAACAGAATGACATTTTTATTTATTGACAGTCATTTCTTGAAACAAATACCCTATAAAACAAAACTCTATTGCTTTGGGCGAAGCAAAGAGGGACATTTTCCTAAGAAATAGTAAAATGCAAAGCCCTATGAAACATCTCTTCACCCTGGGCTATGGTGAGAGGACAAAATAACGGTGAAAGTTCCTACTTAGGAGTGCGAACAACAGTTGAAACTTCAACAGCTGTCCAATAGTGGCGAACCCCATTGTGCACCAAGTAATCTGGAACCTTAGGATTAAGTTGGCCTGTGGTAGGTCTTGATTTACCAACCACTGTCTTTGCAACACTCAGACGATCTTCTTCTACTTCAGCAGACTGAGCAGTGTGAGCATACCCATTTCCAAGTGGAGTATGTCGGTTTTTCTTTTGAGGAAACTTCCAATCTTCTGAATGGAGAGACTCGTTGTCGGAGACACTTTCGAGATCATCCTCTTCTGTATTTTGGTCTTGCTCTTCTCCCAAGATGGCATTGACTAGATATGTGAACTCTAGATCCGTAGCCTCAGAAGGTGACTTGGGGTCATACATCTCTTTTGGCTGAGAGAGGTACTCATAATCAATGTTCCATCCAGTTGGAACAATATCTTCAAGAGAGATTCTTGAACTTTCAGGAGCGGAGTATTTCACCATGTAGTCGAATTTTCCGCTTGGTTCTCCTAATGTATCCCAAGTCTCTTCGGGGATAGGGGGAACTTCTTCTGATGAACCATGACTTCTGGTGGTGAAGCTGTCAGTAACTTCATCACTGCTTGGTTGAGTCTTACTTTCAGATCCTTTAGTCGGATAACAGCAGAGTGGATCAGTATCTGATAGGGAGATGTATCCTGCTTTGCTAAGATAGGATAACCATTCCTCTTCATCGGTGCTTTCCGTATCGATGATATTGACTGTTTGTTGAACAGGTTGAAGAAAACCTCCACTGCAGAAAGTTTCTTGAATTGGGAGAACTACCTCAATCCTTGGAATAGCTTTTGAGGATGTTGGAAAGAATCCAACTCCTGTTCTGTTCTTGTTGTTGGTAGGAATATTAATGTGCCCCCAACCACTGGTAGTGCCATCCTTTACAACTTGGATTGCATCTTTGTATGAAGAAATAGACGCTGCTTTCTCTTTTCCTTTATCCAAGGAAAGTGCTTGGAATTTAGTTCCAACAACTTCTTTTGGTTCTATGTCGGAGAATGATGACAGGTTGCTGACGATCAGAGCTCGTTCTCCACATACGGTTACTAATTTGTCATTTCTTATGAACTTCAGTTTCTGATGAAGTGTTGAAGTAATTGCCCCAACCTCATGAATCCATGGGCGACCTAGCAAACAAATGTATTGTGCTGGAATGTCCATAACTTGGAAAGTGATCTTGAACGTCTGAGGTCCAATAGTCATGGGAAGATCCACTTCTCCAAAAACTGACTTTCTTGATCCATCAAATGCTTTGACGATGACATGACTTTTTCTTAGAGGATAATCTTCGAAAGATAGTCTTGATAATGTTGATTTAGGCATGACGTTGAGAGAGGATCCATTGTCTATTAGGACTCCTGTGAGTGTATCACCCATGCAGCCAACTGAGATGTGAAGTGGAAGATTGTGGTCCACTCCTTCTTCAGGAAGATCTTCGTCACATAAACTTAGGTTAGTTCCGGCGGAAATGTTGGCAACGATGTTGTTGAATTGGCTTATAGTAACACTTGGTTCTACAAAAGCTTGTTCCAAAACTTTCTATAGAGCTTCCCTATGAGCTTCAGAACTCAATAGCAGGGAAAGAACGGAAATCCTAGACGGAGTATGTAGTAATTGATCTACAATGTTGTATTCACTCCTCTGGATTAACTTCAAGATCTCATCATTTTCTTTCGCTTGAACAGCATTGGTCGGGTGATTATCTTGCCTATGTGGTACTTCCTCTGAAGGTTTCTCCACATTTTCTGTTGCTCTGTTGAAGACTCGTCCACTTCTGGTGACTCGACTAACATCAGCAATGTTGACAACAGACGGTAATGGTATTTCCTTACCATTTTCAATGAATGTAGCGTTGTACTTGTATGGTATAGCCTTGCTGGACTCATACGGTACAGGACCTGGTAAGTAGATGACTAATGGAGCAATTGCTGTCTTCCGGCTGTCATACTTAACTTGCATTGGTTCAACTTGATTAATTTGAGGAGATACGGTAAAGACTTCATCATCTTCTCTGTTGGCAAGAACAGTAATGGTATTGTCATCCATCAGCTTTTGAATGTCGTTGCGAACACGCAAACATCCTCGTGAATTTCTTCGACAGATTTCGCATCTACTGTAAGGATGGAAATCCGTTCCAAAGTAGGCAAGTCCATTTAAAGTTTTGTGGAACCTGACTACCGATCCTTCGAGATCTTCAACTTTGTAGATTTTGTATTCTCCTGGACATCCTTGAACCATGTTGATGTCATGTTCAGTTCTGACTCGGATATGTTGAATCCATCCTAAGTCCATTTGCTCTTGTAATGCAGCTTGAACTACGACACATCCTTGATTATTCTTTGGACAAATTTCACATGTGAAGTAGTTGTGAGGTGGTACATGACCGTACCCAGCTTGTTTAGCGTGCATCTTGACAAGATTTTCCCCTATCTGACGAATGTCGTAGATTTGAATGACATTGGGGTGTTGATCTATCAGATTTACTGAAGCTTCTTTATGATGCGGCAAAGGATTTGCCTGGACATTTGGATTAGTATCTTTGAAGGATAGCATTCCGCTCTTTACTAATCGTTGGACGTCCATCTTGAAAGAGAAACAGTTCTCAATATTGTGACCTGGTGCCCCTTGATGATAAGGACAAGATTGGTCAGCCTTATACCATGGTGAGGAACTGTTTGTAGGATTTGGAGGACTCCTTGTCTGAATGAGTCCTTTTGCCAGTAATGTTGGAAATAATTCTGCATACGGCATTGGTACGGGGTCAAAGGCAGGATACCTTGGAGCCCGATTGTTGTAATTTGGAGGTCGAACCTGCTGCTGAGGTTGCTGCGACCTTTGTTGAATCTGTTGTTGCGAAACCTGAGGTTGATAAGCTGGCGCTGAGTTAACAACCGGAGTTATTGTTGCAACCTGAGGTTGGAATTTCTTCTTGATTTTGTGCAAGACATTGCTGACATCTTGATCCTTTTTCTTCTGGAAAGAACTTCCATACTTCCTTGGACCAATAGAAGATTCTGGTTCTTTGTTCAAGCGTCCTTCTCGAACTGCTTCTTCTAAACGCACACCCATGTTTACCATCTCGGTAAAGTCACTTGGTGCACTTGCAACCATTCGTCCGTAGTAAAATGGACTCAAAGTCTTGAGATAGATTTTTGTCATTTCTTTCTCTTCAAGTGGTGGACAAATTTGAGCAGCAACTTCACGCCATCTCTGAGCGTATTCCTTGAAGCTTTCTCTATCCTTTTGAGTCATGGCCCGGAGTTGATCTCTGTCGGGAGCCATATCCAGATTGTACTTATACTGTTTGACGAAGGCCTCTCCGAGGTCTCGAAAAGTACGAATCTCTGAACTATCCAAGTTCATGTACCATTTGAGTGCAGCACCAGTCAGGCTGTCTTGAAAATAATGAATGAGCAATTGTTGATTATCAGTCTGAGTTGACATTCTTCGAGCGTACATTACAAGATGACTTTGTGGGCATGAATTCCCTTTGTACTTCTCGAAATCTGGTACTTTGAATTTGTGAGGAATCTGAACATTTGGAACCAGACAGAGGTCTGCAGCATTCTTCCCAAATAGATCTTGTCCTCGGAGAGTCTTGAGTTCCTTCTGCATTTGCAGAAAATGTTCCTGGAACTCGTCCAATCTTTCATACACGCCAGCATCCTCACTTGGAGCGTGATGATATACTTGTCCTCCCTGCGGGGGAAAAGTATGCATAATCGGTCGTGGAGAAGCCATGATAGCAGATCTCGGAATCTCAGCGTTCTGTTGTGCGAAACCCATTGCCGTTGCTCTTGGAACTTCAATTTCCAGAGGTTTGTAACCCTCCGGTGGACGCATATCCATGGTGACTTTTGGAGCTTCAGAAGCTGGAGGTATGTACCCTTCTGGAGTAAAGTTATACGGCATGCCCCAAGGTCGATCAGGCGGCATGGTATACTGAGGAATAGGAGTAGAAACAATCTCGGAAACCACAGTCCTTTGCGGTTCTTCTGGCGTTGGTCGATTCTGTGCAACTACCAGGGCTTCTACCATACTATTGAGCCTTTCAACAGTACTTTTGAGAGTATTAATCTCTTCTCTGAGTTCTTCATTCTCTTGCTCAAAGTCTTCCATTCTTTTCTTGCGACTTGAACGAGTGTTGTATGAATGAGACAGCTTGAAAGTCTTGGTTCACCTCCTTCTCCTCCTCTCTTTCTGGAGAAAGGAAAGTGACTATTAGATCCGCGACAATTCTCGTGTCAGTGCGTACGACTAAAGCGATGTATGATATGCAATTAAGTTAATATTTTTCAAGGAAACACCATAATTACGTTATGAAACATCAAACTTTTATTAATTAAGCGAAAACGCCGTTTTTACACACTTTGAAAAAGGAAATACAGAGAAACTGAGAGAAAGGACTCTAAAACTTTGATGATGAGCCGACTTCACGTTCTAACATCTTCTTCTGTTTCTTGAGCTGAGCGTTCTCTGACGTGAGTTGATCGATGATCCAGGAAGCAGGAGGGATATGATGAGAAAGTGACGTTTGTGACACTTGTCGATCGAGTACTTCAAGTAACTCATCCTTCCTTCTTAGGATGTTATGAATCTCAACATTTTCCGTGTTGACGATTCGATACTTGTTCTTCCAAGCATTCCTTTCTTGGCATACCTTGTTTAATGCCTCTTGCAGTTTTTCAACATCGGTGGAGAAAAGGTAAATTGGTTCCCTTAGGGGAATAGGTTCTTGATGTTGATATGGCATCCTGAGCTTGAATGCTCTGACGCGTACCCATTGAAGGTAAGGATCCAGGGAGATGCAAAGATGTTTTCCTAACAATCTTCTCCCTTTGCTGTGTACAAGACGCCAGGCTTGGACAATTTCCTTCTTCAGCTTGTTGCCATGATCGTCGATGTTCTTGAAGAACAGACCCTCCAATTGGATATTACTTGGTATATTTTTCATAGGATAGCCGTATTGACGACGGGCTAAAGCTGGATTGTAACTGATTCCTCCCTTAGTTCCAATAAGGGGTACGTTGGGAAAACTTCCGCAACTGAAGATGATCTTGGTTTCGTCGTTGTCAGGACTACACCACTCAATGTCCGTATGAGTGAGAGACATGATTTTCTGTGACCAGTAAAGGCCATCCCTCATATTCCAAAAAGTGCTAGACTTCGGCAGGTGTGAAACGAACCATTCGTATAACAACGGTACGCAGCATGTGATTAATCCTCCTCGCTGCAGGTTTCTTGAATGCACAGAGTGATAAGCATCCGCAAGCAAGGTTGGAACTGGATTTCCAATTAAGAAGATCTTAATTGCGTTGATGTCGACGAAATCGTTAATGTTAGGAAACAAAAACAATCCGTAGATAAGCAAAGCCAAGACTTCCTCAAAAGCGCTCATATCTTGGATGCTGACGAAGTACCGAGCTTGATCAAACAGGAATTTGGAGGGCAATCCTTGAATTCCTCCTCTACTCACCATATGAGTTCTGATGTCGACTACGTTCAAAGGAGTAGTTGCAGCAATGATAATGTCGTCAGGATTCTTTTCCAAACCGGAGTACGGATCTTGCGCGTACACGGGTATTCCAATCAGACGAGAGTACTCCTCTAACGTAGGCATGAGCTGATAATCTGGAAAGGTGAAGCAGTGATACGTTGGATCGTAAAACTGTACCAAGGTGGGAAGGATCCCAACCACAATATTGGTATTGAGCAAAGGCAGAAGTTTTCCATACTTCTCCTTGAAAGCCTGGGGGTTGACCACCAGTTTTCCGAGCTTTCCCAGTTCCTCGACCTGGGGAATCTTGAAGGTGTATTTCCTAGCTCTCTTTCTTCCATAATCCATGGTATAGATCCTTAAGTCCTTTCTCCGTTTCTCTCTTTCTATGAAGTTCAAAACGTTCGTTATTTAGTTTCCTTGAAAAACGACTCGAAAAAGACTCTTTTTTTTTTAGTTGTTTATTAATGAATGATGCATGAATGCATGAATGCACACACAAGAGTTTTAAACAAACATGGCGTTGAAGGGTATAGTGGTCATGAAGTCAAAACGCGAACCCCGCCCCAATGGTAAACTAAGGTTAAGGATTTTTGTACCTGTAGAACGGGTTCTAGGGGTCTCAGAGTTTTTGCTCAACCTTAAAGATACGTTGATTGGTATCTATAAGAGAGTTTTCTCTGAGTGTAGTATCTGCGTGACAATTACTTTCGTAATCACCGCTCTACGTCCTAAAAAAAGGCTTTAAGTGGGGTTAATGTGTTTCTAGGTCCTCCTGGTACAAATCAGTCTCGGAATGCAGTGGCGCAGTTAATCACAACCAGCCAGGCAAATCCCAAGAGTAGACTTGGAAACCAAGATTAGAGGGCCTTCACCGAGAAGACATCCTCCATCCTATCTTATGTTGCACTAAAATCCGGGTATAGGATTTCTCACCACAAGGGGGAATCAAGCCCTTCCCGATACAGAATAAACAAAATAAACAAATATATATGCAGCAAACACATGATATGACACAGAGGTTAGGCAGGACCTCTCTTGTTTAAGGGGGAATTTGGCATCCCTAATTCCTCATTGGGGCTGGACCAGCAACAGGTCAACCATTGGTTTGGATGAAAAACCAAGGTTTTTAACACTTATATCCCCAGCAGAGTCGCCATTTTTCTGTGGTGGTCGTTTTCTTTACCTCCCCGTTTCACTTGGGAGGACGGCACGCTAAACCCTTCACGCGAAATTTGGAAGGAGGATGCGCCCGTGGTGGGATGAATTTTGTTTCAGTTCTTCCTACGATATCACACGAACTTTCTTATTTGTCCTACGAGTAGGAAAGGGAAAAAAAGATCTCAACTAAACCCTAGGAGTTTGCTAAGTGTGGGGATTTCACCTAGACTAGAAATTCTGGAGTCCTGGAGGTCGGTTATACATAGGGAAGTGTTTAAACACCCTACATATCTGTAGTACTCTACAGGAACCTTCTCTGTGTCATTGTGATTGTGTTTACTGCTAATGATTGGGAAAGTTTCTCCTTTGTGTTAGGAGAAGGAATTGAATTGATTTTAAAAGACAGACAGACAAACTAACTGACTATTTTTGGTATTTTTATTAGCTCGCTGAGATTCCTTGTGAACCTCATGCCTACATATCCCTAGTGGAAGTCAGAGCTTAATGTAGTTCGGGGAACTAACTAGGGAAATTAAATGTTTTTGGTGCCTTGCTTGAAGCTCAAGGTTGAAGCTTGGAATTAAATCTCTGTCTACAGTAAAGAGACATGAATTTATCTCTACAGAGAGGTATTTGTACTATTCTACCACAAACATTTAAAGGAGTGACAGAATAACTGAATTCATTTCATTCAAGAGGGGGACCTTACTTGTGTGTACAAGTATGCCAGTCAGATGCCTCTTAAATGAAAGAAAGATGCTCATCCAAATTAGGGAAAGTTAGCACATGTCTGGGTTTTACTGTCAGCTCATGCCTTTCAAAATCCTAAATGGGAGACTTGATTGAAATTGAAATGTAATGTAATGTTTGTTTGTTTGAATGTGGTAGAGTAGTAAAAATATCTCTCTATAGAGATAAGCTATGTCTATCTACTGTATAAAAGATTTGACTTTAGCTGGCTTGTATGAGGCCCAAGCTTGAGGCTTTTTGATTGATTTATTAATGTTTTATTTGACTCTGGGAGATGGCTCCACTGGGGGTTAATTACAGGGTATTTTTGTGTTCTGTACAAAGCCCAGAATTGAGGCTGACTCTATTTGGAGAGTGTTTATTTGATGGATTTTTAAATATATATCAAACATTTTTTTATATTTATCAGTAATAAATATTTGTTTATTTTTTCTATCATTATCTATGACATATATTTATCATATATATTTTTAAAAATCTAAGTGATAAATAGTTTTTAAATATTTTATTTAATATATTAATATAAAGGAATGAAGTTTATTTTTGGGAAGAGAAAAAATGAACTAGCATAATTTAAAAAAAGTTATATTTTAATACTTTAATATATATATATATATATATATATATATATTTATATATATATATATATATATATATATATATATATATATATTAAATGATTTTTATATAATAATTATCATAAATATTATTTCAACTAAACTAAAGTTATATTTATTATTTTTTAATTTATAATAAAACATTATTGTATGGTCAAAAGTAACCTTAAAAAATAGTATTGTTGCATTATTTAAGATACAAAGTCAAGGGAGTTTTAGTATTATTGGTTGCAATTTGTTTTCTTAAAAAATTGGAAGTTAGCTGATTCAATTTATTCTTTGTTAAAATATATTATATTCATACCAATATAAAGTTGTTAAAATAATAAAGAATTATTACTATTTTACCCCTTTGTCATATATGTCAATTCTAGTTTATCTCTTGTTTTTTTTCTAAAAACAGCTTTGTTATTTTAAAATACTATCAATTTAGTCCCTAAAGTCTAAATTCCCAAAAAAATCCGTAAACAAATCCACAGAAAACCTGCAAAATTCCGTGCAAATTTTAACTTTGGGGTTAAATTATTAGTATTTATAAATGACAAAGTTTTTTTTCAATTGTTTTTTACAGAGAATAAACCATAAATAACTTATTTGACAAGTGGATAAAATAGTAATAATCCATAAAATAATTATAGACAATTTACAAAAATAAATAAAATATTTTCATCAAACGCATATACTTATTTATATATTATCTATCTAATACTTGAATAGTAATGTAATACCCCGATCCTCCGACATCGGTATTTTTCTTAAATCGGCTAATTGGTTATTGGAATGCATAGATAGAATCATTCTATATTAATCTAAGAGGGACTATTAAGAAAGTAAGTGGATTAGTGAGAATCCAACTGGATGGCAACTAGTAATTTTGGCATGGTTAGAGGGCACATTGGTCATTAAACATCACCTGCATGAGAACTTAAGGAATTGTTTGGTGTTGGACTTTCAAAATCAGAATTTGTGGAGAAAGAAAGAAAGAACAACTTAAGAGCAAGAGAAGAACTCATGAAGCAAGTGCATTTTCGCAACAATGGTGCAGCCCCCACTAAATCAGGTATATCTCTCAACTCGTAACTCCGATCGTAACGATTCTGGTCCCATTGGAAAGCTAACGAATTTCTCTTCGATTTGCACCTATGGTTCGCGTTCATAGCTTATGTTTTGAAGGAGAAAAGTGAGCTTGAAGTTGGGACATGCATGCTGATTGTGTGTTAAGGTGTGGCTGCGGATTTGATGATGAAGAATATGAATTTTTGGGCAAGAAGAGATTACCATGGCAGCAAGAACATGATCTTAACTTCCATTAAATCCAAGGTGAGTCCTTAGATAGTGACTTGGGCAATTTGCATGCAAGGGTTAGATTTGGGGTTAGGGATTGTGAGAAATAATCCATGAATCTATGATGTTAAAACATGCTTATTTGATAATTGCTAGTTGTGTGTGATAGCTACTAGTTGCATATGTTGTTAATGATTGCATGCTGGTGGTTCTGATTATATAAATATGTTAGAAATTCATTGGGACTGTATTAAAGATGCAGGGGATCAACTATAGGACATTTGGAATGGTTTAGAACCCTTAGAAATGCAGAAAATTGATTCTGCTTCAGGGTAATCGGTTACTGGCATTTGGGTAACCGGTTACTCTGTGTAAATTTGCGTTTCTGGGCATTTTTCATGTCAGTAACCGGTTAATGGCTTCTGGGTAACCGGTTACCCTGGGCAAAAGTGCAAAAATCAGCAAACTTTAGAAAGTCGTAACTTTCGGCTCGGGTATCGAAATTGCGCAAACTTTATATCGTTGGAAAGCTAGCGACGTGTACTTTCTAATAGAATTGGTTCCCAAACCAGAATGTTTGATTTAATCATATTTTAACCCCACTTAGTGTGTCTTGTCGAGTGAAATTGTATGTGACTATTTCCCCCGAGAACAGTTCCGTTCCGTATAGGGAACCGAGTGTCTCTTTAGCTGTGTGAGACTTGTTTAACTGGTATTTAAACATGCTAATGTCATTTATGATCATGGATATTTTATTTTTAATATGTGAATCATTCATGATTAGAATGGATTAATCTCATTGCACTTAATTGCTATATTATGTTTAAATACGAATGCCATGTTGTGATGAGATGTGAATATCTTGTTAAGGCCCGTTGTTTTGGCTAAACAATTGGGATTGTGTGATTTGGCGCTTGATATGTGTGTATGCTTGAATCGAAACGGGCCGGGGGCTAGGTTGCGTTACATCCCAGGCTTTGTGACCAATGGGACAGCCCCGATCATGTGATCTTGGGCTCACACCTGAGCTACCGTTGCAGTGTGCTTGTGAGGGTCTTGAGGCATTTCCCACTTGGCGTTAACACACTTGCGTGCTCGGTATGATGGCGTTGTGCGGCCAAGTAGGCCTACGCATAACAGGTAAACCATCTCTAGCGGTGCCATGTAGGCTACATCACTAGGCTTTCGCCCGATGGACCCATGTGTCAAGATGGCGTATTGTACTCGGCGTTAACACATGTGCGTGAAGATGGTTAATGGGACAATGACGCCAATTAGGCTAAGGTCATCTCGCAGCCATTTAGGCTTGTGCGAACCCGTCTAATTATCTTGCGGTGTGCTTGTACAAGTCTCTTGGCAAGAGGCATGGGCGTGATTCATCGAGGGTGTGTTTTTATAACCTAGTCGAGGCATTAACGCGTTTCTGGATTCCCCGTATATGGATGCGGGTTTTGCATACTTGGTTTCTTATATAATTGCATATCTGCATTAATCGTCCAATGGTGGATGATTCCTTGTTTTCTTCGTACTTGTACCGGATGTGAGGATGAACCCCGAATCAGTGGTGGATTCTGTTTTGATGCATGTACCCTGTAGATCCGAGTGGACCCATAGGATAGGAGGACTCACTGAGATTTAGTAATCTCACCCCAATCAACTTATATTTTTTTTCAGGTGCAGTTTAGTAGCGTTTGGTCAGTAGCAGGTTTAGACTGAAGATTTGGAAGTGGTGATGGCTCGGAGACCTCGTTAGATCTCATTTTCCGCTGTGCAGATCCATTGAAGATACATGTTTTGTAATTCTTATTAGAATCTCATGTTGTATTTGATATGGATCATCTTTTATCTTCGGCTTTTGTATGTACTCAATATCAATATTTAACGTTTCATGCATAATATACTAGTCAATTATGTATGGGGTGTTACAGTTGGTATCAGAGCAGGTCGATTCTCGGCCGAGCCATGAGACATCACTAGCAATTCTTTTTCCTCCTCTCAAGTGTGCGTTGCTAGCCTGATTTTACTGATATCTCATTCAGTTGTTGAACTTGATCAACTCATCGACTGAGTGCGAGACAGTAGAATTACGGCAGAGCCGCCACGAGGACTCGTAAGACCTGCAAGGTTGTGAACCTAAGTTGTTGGAGTGAGATGAGTAATGAATTGTTGGATGTTTTAAGTGGGTGATATTGGAGTTGTCAGAATTAAGAGGAGCGTTTGACGCAAAGGAGTAATACCCGAACTACCAAGGTGTGGATGAAGACAGCTAGAACCCCCAAGATTTTGATTGGACGGAGTAAAAATTTCTCTAAGTCTTGGTAATAGCAAGGGAAATCCAAATAGGATTGAGTAGGAGCCTTGTGAGTAAGATTCTCCGAAGGTGTTGAGCTCGGAATTAGTAGGATTCAGTACTGATGATGCTGCCGGTGTTAAGTGTGACTGATGAGCTGATAGGACAAAATAACCTTTGGATGTGCGGACACAGAAGTTAGACCTTTTTTATTGCGTTGGTACGAACAGTAGTGGATGGACAAAGTATTAGATCCTGATCCAACTTGAAGTACCCTAAGAGAGAGTAGTTACCTAGTAGATGTTGGTGGAATGTATGAGTGTGGTAACTTAAGATTGGACGAAGCTTGAATACCTGTTGATAGAAGAGGGCATGCATTTCCGTTCTTATCATTTTATATTTAAGTTCTAGAACTACGCTAGATTGAATATGAAATGATGTAGAAGCGTGAAATGCAGTAACCTAAGTTCTTGTTAGTTGTCGTTCGTCTGACCCTGAGTGAAGCCATAGAACTACGCTTGGCGTTGGGTGTTCAAGCGAGTGAGAACTAAGATCTATCTGGAACGTCAGTAGGACGATCGCAGTTGAGTTGGTTGTTAGGAACCATAGTATTCCTATCTGGACTGAATTATCCTTGGAATCTCATGCATGCGTGGGACGAGTGGGTACGCACACTGCATGGTAATCCGAAGTTGAACTTCAAATCTTCGTGCTTGGCGTTTTGGCTTTCCAAGTAAGTAAACCTTGAATTGTAGCACTCTCAGGTTTTAGCATCCTGAGTAGTGTGATTCGAAGGATTTGAGGAACGACGAGCCTATTGGAAGCCTGTTCAGACACTTGTCGGTTGTGACTTTAGGATACGCGTGGAGATCATTATACGCCACTGAGGTAGGTTACCTAGATACATGGCCTCGGAGTTGGACCACCATGTTGGTACTACCAGACGGGTATAATGCCACAGTATCGCTATCGTGCACAAGATGCGTGAGTAATCCTTTTTCCGACATGTGTGGGACAAAGGTGATCTGAAGCTCAAGGTAGAATTCTGATTTGGCACTCGTGAGACACAGATCCAGACTCTCATAAGGTATGTGGGATGAGGATCCAAGCGTCGCGCTCGATAGTAGAGGAATAACTAGATAGGTGATGATGTGATGGATCAAGACCCAATACTATACTTATGGAGACTCTGAGTGATCGTGATCGCGTGAGTTAGTATCCGATTGTACCTTGGGGATGTTCTCGTTTCATGAAGTGTTAAGTTGGCATTTTTGCATGAGTGTCTAGAGTGGGACTCATGTGCGGTCATGATATCCTTGTCAGCATAGTGAGTGGCTATCATGTACCATTGGCGACCGGTGATGGAATATGTGAATTGTATCTTGGACTAGTTTGATGTGTGACGTATCTGGTAGAGTGTCTGTAGATACTCTGAGTGGAGAAATGTGAGTCTTGGTAAAGCATAGGCTTTTTGGTTTGAGAACTTTTGAGGAGTCTATAAAGGAGACGTTCGAAGTACAAAGTGCAATTTCTTGCATTGTGACTACACTCTGAATGTTAGAAGCACCGCAATGAAGGATGCAGCCTCCGAGGAAGCCAGTTTAGTGTCAGATTCAGAGGTGGAACAGACATTAGATGACTATGTGAATGGAGTGTGGCTATGGGTGGATTGTTATATCAGTAAGTCACACGAGTTATCAGAGGTGATACTACGCTAAGAGAATGAAGGTGTATGGTTGGGTAGAAGTTGTGTAAAACTGCTAGAGTTATCATGAACTGCAGTATGTTTTTGAAGGATTCATTGCACCGGTTGAGCAACAAGATTTGTTGAACTGAAAGACATAACAGTTGTACGCTGTGGAAATCAGTTACAAGGGTGAACCTCTAAGTCAGTGAGTATTTGGGTTTCAATGTCCTGAGGATGAAACGTGTACCTAAGTTGTGGTAGATGAACTATATGGAATGGCAGAGTAAGTAGAAACTTGATTTTGGAGAGTACGCAACTTCAAGGAGTAGTAGTCGATGATGGATGTATATGGAGTTCTGGCACGTGTTGTAATTGGACAACTGTGGAATAGGAATTATTGTGTATTAATGGAAACCAAGTGAATTATGGATATAACGTGACTCAGAGAATTTCAAGGTGTGTGACTTGTTGGAATCAGAGTAGCGCAACGGATCAAGGAAGAATCAGATAAGTCTGAGGTAGGAACGAACGGACTATTTGTAGGATTCTATGTTGGGATGAAAGTATGTTCCTAAGGGAAATTGTCGAAGCGGAGTTTCGTTCGTTCTAGTCTCTCAAGGATCACCATAACTCGAGAGGTGTTGTCAATGGACCAGCTTGGGAATACATTTTTGTGGATGGCATGCGGTTCGATGTTCGTTGGTCATCAGTTTAGCTTGCAAGTCACAAGGGTTGGACTGAGTATCAAACCGTTGAAATGCTGAAGGCTATAGAGGACATTCAGTTGGCGCAAGTTCTTCGTGGTTATGTCTTGTGCACTGTGAGGGTGCATGAAGAGGTGGACAATGGTCGCGGGTTAATCGATGGAGTCCACCTTTGTGGGCAAAGCCTTATGCAAAGTTGTTGGACATCAATGCTATGGTTGTGGAAGGCTACACCATCGTGGATTGCGGTAACGACTGATACATCTTAGACCGAGGTGAGAATCAAGTAAGGAGATTCAGTTGTATAGGTAAAGGTAAATTTGGGACAATCATCCTAAGACTTTGGGAATCGGAAATTAAGACCAAGGAATTTGGCTAACACCTAATGACATTGTATGGACTCGAGTGGAGAATAATTTGAAGTGTTATCGCATAAGTGACGTTGTGGCAATAATCCTCAATGGGAAGTAATTCAAGGAGCTGAGTGAATCAGTAATGTTTGTTGAACGAGGGTGAACACACCAGAGAATGAAACGAAGGATATCCGACATGAGTGGATTATTAGTGCTTTTGAAGTTTCGGAGTTTCAGTGTAGAGCAGTGAAGGTCAAGGACCCTGGAAGGATCTTTCCCCAGTTACGTCAAGACGAAGTATCTGGATAGACGTGTTGCTTGAGAGTCAAGGTTCTAACCCTGCATAGTGGGACGCACGTATTTTGGCAGATTATGTTTCTTCGTATGGAATGAACCTCAGACAGAGTAGTGAGATTACCTAAGGAGGAATACGAGTAACCTTCTTTCCCTTAATTGGATAGGTATGAAGAGTTGGTTTTCGTGGTGAACGGAAGGAATTCGAGGACGAATTCTATTCAAGGGGGGGAGAATGTAATACCCCGATCCTCCGACATCGGTATTTTTCTTAAATCGGCTAATTGGTTATTGGAATGCATAGATAGAATCATTCTATATTAATCTAAGAGGGACTATTAAGAAAGTAAGTGGATTAGTGAGAATCCAACTGGATGGCAACTAGTAATTTTGGCATGGTTAGAGGGCACATTGGTCATTAAACATCACCTGCATGAGAACTTAAGGAATTGTTTGGTGTTGGACTTTCAAAATCAGAATTTGTGGAGAAAGAAAGAAAGAACAACTTAAGAGCAAGAGAAGAACTCATGAAGCAAGTGCATTTTCGCAACAATGGTGCAGCCCCCACTAAATCAGGTATATCTCTCAACTCGTAACTCCGATCGTAACGATTCTGGTCCCATTGGAAAGCTAACGAATTTCTCTTCGATTTGCACCTATGGTTCGCGTTCATAGCTTATGTTTTGAAGGAGAAAAGTGAGCTTGAAGTTGGGACATGCATGCTGATTGTGTGTTAAGGTGTGGCTGCGGATTTGATGATGAAGAATATGAATTTTTGGGCAAGAAGAGATTACCATGGCAGCAAGAACATGATCTTAACTTCCATTAAATCCAAGGTGAGTCCTTAGATAGTGACTTGGGCAATTTGCATGCAAGGGTTAGATTTGGGGTTAGGGATTGTGAGAAATAATCCATGAATCTATGATGTTAAAACATGCTTATTTGATAATTGCTAGTTGTGTGTGATAGCTACTAGTTGCATATGTTGTTAATGATTGCATGCTGGTGGTTCTGATTATATAAATATGTTAGAAATTCATTGGGACTGTATTAAAGATGCAGGGGATCAACTATAGGACATTTGGAATGGTTTAGAACCCTTAGAAATGCAGAAAATTGATTCTGCTTCAGGGTAATCGGTTACTGGCATTTGGGTAACCGGTTACTCTGTGTAAATTTGCGTTTCTGGGCATTTTTCATGTCAGTAACCGGTTAATGGCTTCTGGGTAACCGGTTACCCTGGGCAAAAGTGCAAAAATCAGCAAACTTTAGAAAGTCGTAACTTTCGGCTCGGGTATCGAAATTGCGCAAACTTTATATCGTTGGAAAGCTAGCGACGTGTACTTTCTAATAGAATTGGTTCCCAAACCAGAATGTTTGATTTAATCATATTTTAACCCCACTTAGTGTGTCTTGTCGAGTGAAATTGTATGTGACTATTTCCCCCGAGAACAGTTCCGTTCCGTATAGGGAACCGAGTGTCTCTTTAGCTGTGTGAGACTTGTTTAACTGGTATTTAAACATGCTAATGTCATTTATGATCATGGATATTTTATTTTTAATATGTGAATCATTCATGATTAGAATGGATTAATCTCATTGCACTTAATTGCTATATTATGTTTAAATACGAATGCCATGTTGTGATGAGATGTGAATATCTTGTTAAGGCCCGTTGTTTTGGCTAAACAATTGGGATTGTGTGATTTGGCGCTTGATATGTGTGTATGCTTGAATCGAAACGGGCCGGGGGCTAGGTTGCGTTACATCCCAGGCTTTGTGACCAATGGGACAGCCCCGATCATGTGATCTTGGGCTCACACCTGAGCTACCGTTGCAGTGTGCTTGTGAGGGTCTTGAGGCATTTCCCACTTGGCGTTAACACACTTGCGTGCTCGGTATGATGGCGTTGTGCGGCCAAGTAGGCCTACGCATAACAGGTAAACCATCTCTAGCGGTGCCATGTAGGCTACATCACTAGGCTTTCGCCCGATGGACCCATGTGTCAAGATGGCGTATTGTACTCGGCGTTAACACATGTGCGTGAAGATGGTTAATGGGACAATGACGCCAATTAGGCTAAGGTCATCTCGCAGCCATTTAGGCTTGTGCGAACCCGTCTAATTATCTTGCGGTGTGCTTGTACAAGTCTCTTGGCAAGAGGCATGGGCGTGATTCATCGAGGGTGTGTTTTTATAACCTAGTCGAGGCATTAACGCGTTTCTGGATTCCCCGTATATGGATGCGGGTTTTGCATACTTGGTTTCTTATATAATTGCATATCTGCATTAATCGTCCAATGGTGGATGATTCCTTGTTTTCTTCGTACTTGTACCGGATGTGAGGATGAACCCCGAATCAGTGGTGGATTCTGTTTTGATGCATGTACCCTGTAGATCCGAGTGGACCCATAGGATAGGAGGACTCACTGAGATTTAGTAATCTCACCCCAATCAACTTATATTTTTTTTCAGGTGCAGTTTAGTAGCGTTTGGTCAGTAGCAGGTTTAGACTGAAGATTTGGAAGTGGTGATGGCTCGGAGACCTCGTTAGATCTCATTTTCCGCTGTGCAGATCCATTGAAGATACATGTTTTGTAATTCTTATTAGAATCTCATGTTGTATTTGATATGGATCATCTTTTATCTTCGGCTTTTGTATGTACTCAATATCAATATTTAACGTTTCATGCATAATATACTAGTCAATTATGTATGGGGTGTTACAAGTAAAAAATAAATAAATCATATATACATAGTATAAATATTTGAAAAGACAAAAATAAAAAAAATTCCAAAAAAATAATAAACTAATTTATGAAAATATATTTTTTAAAGATAAAGATTTATTTTAATTTTAAATTATATTATATGTCCATATCCTTTATACCTACCTTTTTTATTGATATAGGTTGTAGCTATAACTTGAAAAGAAAAAATAAATAAAAAGTGATTAATAAAAGTGAATATATATATATATATATATATATATATATATATATATATATATATATATATATATATATATATATATATATATATATATATATATATATTTCAATAAAGTTGAAAAAACGCAAAATTAACATATATAAACTTTATAGTTATCACATTTATAAACATTGTATTATCTTTTCAAATGTTAGGTGCAAAGTATATCATTAATAAATAACAATGTTATATATATATATATATATATATATATATATATATATATATATATATATATATATATATATATATACTTACTTTGTTATTATATTTTTTATTTATTTTTTTCATTTGAATTAATAGGTACAAAGTATATCAATATATAAATAAAAGTGGTAAGTTCAAAGTTTATCAATATGAAAATAAAAATGATAGGTACAAATGATATGGATATATGATATAGTCTAAATTGAAATTTAATTTAATTTATTTATATTTTAGGTACAAAGTATATCAATATTTAATTGGTTTAAAGAAATTTTTAGGTACAAAGTATATCTATTTGAAAATAAAATAATTTTAGAAAATAAAATCATTTGTACCTATCACTCTTATTTAAATATTGATAAACTTTGACCCTATCACTTTTATTTCTATGAAGGTGTGTTTTAGCAAGCTTTAACTAAAAAATAGTTAAATGCACTCTAAGGTGCGTGTTACTAAAATAAACCTACAAAAAATCAAGTGCGCCTACGTTAGCAAACTCGATATATATATTCTTTGTATCTACTAGTTTTAATTATTTATTAATCTATAATATAAGAAAAGTTATTGTTCTAAAAATCACAAAAATACCCTTTTGTCATAGTCTAAATATATAGATATTTTTTGTTGATTTTTTTCCAACTCACTTTTTACTTTTCACTTTTTCAATTTTCACTTTTCAATTTTCACTTTTTCACTTTTTAGACTTTTCACTTTTTTATTATTTTATTATTATTATTTCTAAAAAATTATTAATTAAAATACAAAAATGTTTGTCACTTATCGTTAACTTTAATTTATATGATTCAAAATATTATTATATTAATATATTCATTAATGAAGTTTATACAATTAATATAATGTTTGCACAATTAAATATTAAAAAAATTATTTTTTATTGATGTCGTTTCACAAATATATGTTATCAATGTATATAGAAGAAATATATATATATATATATATATATATCTACGAGAAAAAAGTGTATTACTTATTAAATTGTAATACACTACTATTATTTATAGTTAAATTCTATTAGTATCAAATTCTATTGATTCAAAATTTTTTTAAATAATACCTAAACAAAAATAATATTTCATTACGGGAAAAAATTCTATTATTGAACTAAAAAAATTTATATACGAAAATCGTATTTATGATCCAAAAAAATTATTCAAAAAAGGTATACTGGAAAAAAAACTATTAATAAACTAAATATAAATATTATTTGTATATTGAAAAAATCTATTAATAAACTAAATATTTTTATATATAAAAAATTGTATTTATGATCCAAAAAAATTTTATTCAAAAAACGCATACGGGAAAAAAACTCTTATTGATCATAATATTTTTATGTACGAAAATTTACAATTGATTCATATATTTTTGTAAATGATACCTAAACATAAATAATATTTGTATATTGAGAATAATCTATTAATGATCTAAATATTTTTATATATGAAAAATGTTATTTGTGATGCAAAAAATTTATAATTCAAAAATGGTATAAGGGAAAAAAACTATTATTAATTTAAATATTTTTCTATACAGAAATTTACTATTGATCCAGATATTTTTCCAAATGATATCTAAACATAAATAATATTTGTATGCGGGAAATTTTTTATTACTGATCTAAATATTTTTATATACGAAATAATATTGATATATATACACCTGCCACTTTTATTTGTTTAATTATTGATATACTTTGTACGTAACACTTGAAAAGAAATGGAAATAAATACATAGTGATAAGTAATATATATATATATATATATATATATATATATATATATATATATATATATATATATATATATATATATTCTACACCATAACATATTATCTGTCGTGTTTTACTATTGTTTGCTCTTTTTCATGTTGTCTTCCCCCCTCTAAATTTTTAGAACGCCTTATTCTTTAATAACATATAATTTCACTCTTATCTTATGAAGTTAGAAGAATCATTGGAAGTCAAAAGAAAAGTTCTCGATTATATACCTAATGATATTTCTTTTGACATTTTATTGAAATTGCCAGTGAAATCATTGAAGCGATTTACATGTGTATGTCATTTCTGGGCATATTTATTTAAAAATCCTCTATTCATGAAAATGTACTGCACACATTTTTTCTTATCTAAATACGAATATCATCATAATTTTCGTCTCCTCTTAAAGCAGAGAGAATATTGGTATGAAGATATTAGTGATATATTTTTACTTTCTGGTAAAAATTTTGAGAATAAAGTCAAGTTAGATTGGCCACCTCCGTTTCAGATGTATCGAGAAGATACATTTATTCTTGGTTCTGCTGTTAATGGCATAATTTGTATTTATCAAGGAAGTGGATTTGGAAACACCAGTAGGATTAACCAGGAGGTAGTACTGTGGAACCCATCTACGAGAGAATTTAAGGTCATTCCCAGTGGCTCTTTTGAACGTACGATTTTAAAAGCATATCCTCCTGGATCTGTTTTTGAAGATCTACCTATAATCCCTACCATTAGTAATATTCATGGTTTTGGTTATGACCTTGTTACTAATGACTATAAGTTGATTCGATATTTTTGTATCGTTGATTATTACAATAGTACAGATCCAAATGAAAATACATTATGGCAAATTTATAGCCTCAAAAGTAATTCTTGGAGGGATCTTAAAATTAAAATGCCAAATTACTCATGGAATAACAAGCTGACAGATCATATTGGTGATGCAATATACTTTCGTGGAATGTGTCATTGGTGGGGCTGTGAAGATTATTTTGGAGAAGTGATGTTGGTATCATTTAACTTGGCTGAAGAAGTCGTTATTACAACACCCACCAAACCTATTTCTTGTGGATTTTCTAAATACATGGTGGTGTTAAATGATTCAATTGCTATGATCGAGGATGAAAATATATTTTATTTTTCAATATTAATTTTAGGTGAGATTGGTGTCGCAGAATCATGGACGAGACTTTTTAGAATTGGACCCCTATCCGATGTTAATAAACCTATTGGGGTTGGCAAGAATGGTGATATATTCTTAAATAGATATTCCGAAATAGAAAATTTTAATTTAGATACAGAGATGATTGAAGAGATTGGTTTTAGTGGAGAGTTCAACCAAAGTCAAATAATTATTTATAATGATAGTCTACTTCCTATAGGAGGAATACATAGTTAAAT
Source organism: Vicia villosa (assembly GCF_029867415.1). NCBI lineage: Eukaryota > Viridiplantae > Streptophyta > Magnoliopsida > Fabales > Fabaceae > Vicia > Vicia villosa. Next base: position 7,598,655 of record NC_081184.1, on the reverse strand, counting down.
GTTTTTTTAGCTAAAATTTCTATTTAATGAACATTGAATAGTATAACATTGATTAGATGTGTGAGTGAGGAGTTATCATGTGCGAATTTCTAGTTATTCTTATATTTAGTTCTTTTTCCTTAATTTTTTTGTTTCCCGTTTTCTTTGTTTTTTTCTCTATTGAAGATACTTTAGTGAACTACATTTTTTATTTTATCTTTTTGTTTAATATTTTAATACAATGATACAAAGACTCTTATTTCGACATAAATATTAATTAAAATAATAATAGATTGAATTTAATTACATATATTAGTATAAAATGGATGTATAATATATTTTATAAGTGATAAAAAGATTTGAAGATAGCTATTAATTCTCAACTATTATAAATTGTAAAAAAAAGTTTATTGCTATTTTATTCCTTTGTCATATACGCCAATTTTAATTTATCCCTTGTAAATATTTTTTTTGAAAAACAACCTTGCCATTTCAAAATACTAACAAGTTAGTGTTTAAAGTCAAAATTCATAGGAAAACTCGAAAGAAAATTCACAGAAAAGCTGCATATTGTTTTGTGAATTTTGACTTTAGTGGTTAAATTATTAGTATTTTGAAATGACAAAGTTGTTTTTCAATTGTTTTTTTACAGAGAATAAACCATAAATAACTTATTTGACAAGGGGATAAAATAGTTATAATCCATAAAATAATTATAGACAATTTACAAAAATAAATAAAATATTTTCATCAAACGCATATATTTATTTTTATATTATCTATCTAATTCTTGAATAGTTAAAAATAAATAAATCATTTATACATAGTATAAATATTTGAAAAGACAAAAATAAAAAAAATTCCCAAAAAATAATAAACTAATTTATGAAAATATATTTTTTTAATGATAAAGATTTATTTTAATTTCAAATTATATTATATATCCATATCCTTTATACCTACCTTTTTTTTTGATATGGGTTGTACCTATAACTTGAAAAGAAAAACCAAATAAAAAGGGATTATATATATATATATATATATATATATATATATATATATATATATATATATATATATATATATATATATATATATATATATATGTATATATATATATATTAGATGAAAAGTGAACTTTGTTCTAATGACTTTTAAATGTTAGGTAAAAAAAATTATTTATTTATTTTTCTTCATTTTAAGTGATGACTGCAAAGTATATCAATATATATTTGTTTTCTAAAATTATTTTATTTTCGAATAGATATACTTTGTACCTAAAAATTAGTTAAAAAATTTAGAAAATAAAATTTTAAAATCATTTTAGACTTATATATCCATATCATTTGTACCTATCACTCTTATTTAAATATTGATAAACTTTGACCCCTATCACTTTTATTTTTATGAAGGTGTGTTTTAACAAGCTTTAACTAAAAAATAGTTAAATGCACTCTAAGGTGCGTGTTACTAAAATAAATCTACAAAAAATCAAATGCGCCTACGTTAACAAACTCGATATATATATATATATATATATATATATATATATATATATATATATATATATATATATATATATATATATATATATATATATATATATATACCAGTTTTAATTATTTATTAATCTATAATATAAGAAAAGTTGTTGTTCTAAAAATTACAAAAATACCCTTTTGTCATCTTAGTCTAAATATATAGATATTCTTTTGTTGATTTTTTTCCAATTCACTTTTTAGTTTTCACTTTTTCAATTTTCACCTTTTCACTTTTTAGGCTTTTCACTTTTTTATTATTTTATTATTATTATTATTTCTAATAAATTATTAATTAAAATATAAAAATGTTTGTCACTTATCATTAACTTTAATTTACATGATTCAAAATATTATTGTATTAATATATTCATTAATGAAGTTTATACAATTAAAATAATGTTTGCACAATTAAATATTAAAAAAATTATTTGTTATTGATGTCGTTTCACAAATATATGTTATCAATGTGTAATATCCCACATTGTGTAAGCATGATTATTTATATGCATTATAAGTGACTAAGATGGTGAGTGGATTAGTTAGAATCAAACGGAATTGGTTGAAGATTAATCAAGTGGCAAGCTTGTAATATTAGCCTAGTTAAGGGGCACTTTAGACATTAAATAATGTTGCATGGGCCTAAGACTTGATAGGTAGATGGCTTATGATTCCAAGTCACAATTTTGGAAGAATGCAAGAGGAAGAGAAGGGAAAATATTCAAGTTTCTTATGTCAAGTTTCATTTTCGCAACCTTTTGGCAGCCCTCACTAAATTGATCATAACTCTCTGCTCACAACTCCGATTGAGGTAATTCTCGAAGTTTTGGAAAGCTAACAAAATTACCTTCGATTTGGTATACTAATTCGCGTTCATGGGTTTTGTTTTGAGGGAGATAGGCAGGTTTGAAGTGGAGTGATTCATGCTGAGTTTGTGTGTAAATGGAGCTACGAATTTGATGATGAAGAAGGTGAACATTTGGGAAAGAGGAGAGTTCAAAGGCTGCATTAACATCATCCTAACCTTTCTAAATCCAAGGTGAGTTCCATTAGATAGGACTTGGGTAGGAATGGGGATTAATTACATGTTGAATGGGTTCGTGAGACATGCTTGAATGTGTCAGTGTTTGGATGATTGTTGTTGCATGCTTGATCAATTAGTACATAATGCATTCTTTTGCTATAAATCTTTGCATGTTGGTGGTTCTGAATATGTACCTGCTATAAATTCGTTTGGGATTATGTTAGTGATGCAGGGAATCAATTTAGAGCAACTGGGACTGGTTTAGAACCCTTAAAAATGCAGAAAATTGATTCTGCTTCAGGGTAATCGGTTACTGGCATTTGGGTAACCGGTTACTCTGTGTAAATTTGTGTTTCTGGCCATTCTTCATGCCAGTAACCGGTTACTGGCTTCTGGGTAACCGGTTACCCTGGGCGCAGAGGGAAAAATCAGCAAACTTTAGAAATTCATAACTTTGGCCTCGGGTATTGGAATTGCGCAAAGTTTATATCGTTGGAAAGCTAGCGACGTGTACTTTCTAATAAAATTGGTCTCCAAACCAGAATGTTTGATTTAATCATACTTGAACCCCACTTAGTGTTTATTGTCGAGTGAAATTGTATGTGACTATTTCCCCTGAGACAGTTCCGTTCCGTATAGGGAACCGAGTGTCTTCTTAGTCATGTGAGACTAGTTTAATTGGTATTTAAACATGCTAATGTTGCATATGATCATGAATATGCTAATTTTAATATGTGAATCATGCATGATTAGAATTAATTAATCTCATTGCACTTAATTTCTATATTATGTTTAAATACGAATGTCATGTTGTGAGGAGATGTGAATATCTTGTTAATGCCCGTTGTTTCGGTTAAACAATTGGGATTGTGTCCTTGTGTGATTTGGCGCTTGATATGTGTGTATGCTTGAATCGAAACGGGTCGGGGGCTAGGTTGCGTTATGTCCCGGGCTTTGTGATCAATGGGACAACCCCGATCGTGTGATTCTGGGCTCACACCTGAGCTACCGTTGCAGTGTGCTTGTGAGGATCTTGAGGAATTTCCCACTTGGCGTTAACACACTTGTGTGCTCGGTATGGTGACGTTATGCGGCCAAGTAGGCCTACGCATAACAGGTAAACCATCTCTAGTGGTGCCATGTAGGCTACATCACTAGGCTTTCGCCCGATGGACCCATGTGTCAAGATGACGTATTATACTCAGCGATAACACACGTGCGTGAAGATGGTTAATGGGACAATGACGCCAATTAGGCTAAGGTCATCTCGCGTCCATTTAGACTTGTGTGAACCCGTCTAATCATCTTGCGGTATGCTTGTACAAGTCTCTTGACAATTGGCATGGGCGTGATTCATCGAGGGTGTGTTTTATAACCTAGTCGAGGCATTAACGTGTTTCTGGATTCCCCGTATATGGATGCGGGTTTTGCATACTTGTTTGCATTAATTGAGGACAACTTCCGAGAGCAGAAAGGCAGGTAAAGCCGGAAGACCTGACCTCGAGGGTCGCGCCCGACAAGAGGCAGGCAGGTAAACCCGAAAGACATTTTCTGGAGGAAACTGGTACTCATGATTGTTTGTTGATCCTATTGGTTAGTCAAGGGACTTCCAATATGGATTGTATCCTTGTTGTGTGTTTGCAGCTAGTCGTAAGGATAACCCCGAATCAATGGTGGATTCGGTTTGTTAATGCATGTACCCTGTAGAACCGAGTGACTTCGTAAGATAGGGGAACTCACTGAGATTTAGTAATCTCACCCAAATCAACTTGTATTTTTTTCAGGTGCGGTTTAGTAGCGTTTGGTCAGTAGCAGGTTTGGACTGAAGACTTAGAAGTGGTGATGGCTCGGAGACCTCTTCAGATCTCATCTTCTACTGTGCAGATCCATTGAAGACACATGTTTCGTTATTCATAGTAGAATTTCATGTTGTACTCAATAGGGATCTTTCTATAACTATAGCTTTTGTATGTACTAAATCTAAATTTTTAACGTTTCATGCATAATATACTAGTCAGTTATGTATGGGGTGTTACACAATGTATATAGAAGAAACATATATATCTACGGGAAAAAAATGTATTACTTATTCAATTGTAATACACTTGTAATATCCCGATCCTTCGACACCGATAATTATCATTTAAATGAGTAAATGGTAGTTAGAGAGAGAGCATTGGTCTTATTCTCTATTAATCTAAAGAATGATTAATAACAAGAATTAGTGGAGTAGTTAGAATCACATGTGTTTTGTTGGGATGCAACCATATGGCATGATGGTAATTAACACTAAGTTGAAGGGCATAATGGACATAAGACTTTGTTGCATGGCCCTTAAGACATGTTTGGTGGAATAAATTCATGTCTTGAGGAATAATCATTTATTGGAAGGGCTTAAGAGCAAGAGAGAAAGAATAACAACTTATGTTCATCTTCATCAATTGCATTTTCACATTCTAAGAACAACCTCCACTAAATCAGGTATATCTCTCAACTCGTAACTCCGATCGTAACGATTCTGGTCCCATTAAAAGCTAACGAATTTATCTTCGATTTGAACCTATGGTTTGCGTTCATAGCTTATGTTTTGAAGGAGAAAACCGATCTTGAAGTTGGGACATGCATGCTGATTGTGTGTTAAAGAGTGGATACGGGTTTGATGAATTTGGAGTTGGAATTTTGGTCAAGTTAGGAGCTCAATTGCAGCATGTTCATCATCCAAAGCTCCATTGATCCAAGGTGAGTCCTTAGTTAGAGAATTGGGGGAAATTTGTGGGAAATTGCATGTTGGGGTTTTGGGTGTGAGTGATAAATCCCTGAAATCAATAGTGATGAAAATGATTAATTGCTATTTGGTGAATTCTATGTAATGCATGCTTGATTTAATACTTAGATTATGTTCATGAGGGTAATGTGTACCTTGGATCATGGTTGTATGTTAGAGTTCGTTTAGAATTAGATTGGGATGCTTGGGAGTGGTTAGAAGCAATTGGGACTGGTTTGGAACCCTCAAAATGTAGAAAATTCGTTTATGACACAGTGTAATCGGATACGGGGTTTTGTGTAACCGGTTACACTGCTGAAAATACATTTCTGGGCTATTTTTCGTGCCCGTAACCGGTTACGGATTTGGCGTAACCCGTTACGCTGGGTTAAAAGGGAAAAATCAGCAAACTTCGGAAATTCGTAACTTTCGGCTCGAGTATCGGAATTGTGCAAACTTTATATCGTTGGAAAGCTAGCGACGTGTACTTTCCAATAAAATTGGTCTCCAAACCAGAATGTTTGATTTAATCATACTTGAACCCCACTTAGTGTTTATTGTCGAGTGTCTCTTTAGCCGTGTGAGACTTGTTTAATTGGTATTTAAACATGCTAATGTCATATATGATCATGGATGTGGTAATTTTAATATATGAATTATGCACGATTAGTGTGAATTAATTTAATTGCACTTATTTGCTACATTATGTTTAAATGTGAATGCCATATTGTGATGAGACATGAATATATTGTTGATGCCCGTTGTTTCGGTTAAACAATTGGGATTTTAGTGCTTGTGTGATTGGCGATTGATGCGTGTGTATGCTTGAATCGAAGCGGGCCGGGGGCTAGGTTGCGTTACATCCCGGGCTTTGTGACCAATGGGACAGCCCCGATCATGTGATCTTGGGCTCACACCTAAGCTACCGTTGTAGTGTGCTTGTGAGGGTCTTGAGGCATTTCCCACTTGGCATTAACACATTTGCGTGCTCGGTATGGTGGCGTTATGCGGCTAAGTAGGCCTACGCATAACAGGTAAACCATCTCTAGTGGTGCCATGTAGGCTACATCACTAGGCTTTCGCCCGATGGACCCATGTGTCAAGATGGCGTATTTGTACTCGGCGTTAACACATGTGCGTGAAGATGGTTAATGGGACAATGATGCCAATTAGGCTAAGGTCATCTCGCGGCCATTTAGGCTTGTGCGAACCCGTCTAATCATCTTGTGGTGTGCTTGTACAAGTCTCTTGACAATAGGCATGGGCGTGATTCATCGAGGGTGTGTTTTTATAACCTAGTCGAGGCATTAACGCGCTTTTGGATTCCCCGTACACGGGTATGGGTTTTGGCATACGTGTTTGTATACTTGTGATATGATGAGTCCTATGATGGACGATTCCTTGTTTTCTCCGTACTTGTACCGGATGTGAGGATAAACCCCGAATCAGTGGTGAATTCGGTTTTGATGCATGTACCCTGTAGATCCGAGTGGACCCATAGGATAGGAGGACTCACTGAGATTTAGTAATCTCACCCCAATCAACTTATATTTTTTTTCAGGTGCAGTTTAGTAGTGTTTGGTCAGTACCAGGTTTGGACTGAAGACATGGAAATGGTGATGGCTCGAAGACCTCGTCAGATCTCATTTTCCGCTGTGCAGATCCATTGAAGACACGTGTTTTGTAATTCTTATTAGAATTTCATGTTGTATTTTATATGGATCATTTTGTATCTGGGCTTTTGTATGTACTCAAATATCAATTTTTAACGTTTCATGCATAATATACTAGTCAATTATGTATGGGGTGTTACAGTTGGTATCAGAGCAGGTCGATTCTCGGCCGAGCCATGAGACATCACTAGTAATTCCTTTCCTTCTCACATGTGTGCGTTGCTAGCCTGATTTTACTTATATCTCATTGAGTCGTTGAACTTGATCAACTCATCGACTGAGTGAGTGAGAGTAGAATTACGGCAGAGCCGCTACGAGGACTCGTAAGACCTGCAAGGTTGTGAACCTAAGTTGTTGGAGTGGGATGAGTAATGAATTGTTGGACGTTTTAAGTGGATGATATTGGAATCGTCAAGCTTCAGGAGAGCGGTTGACGTGAAGTAGTGATACCCGAATTGTCAAGGTGTGGATCGAGACAACTAGAACCCCCAGGATTTTGGCTGAACGAAGTGGAGCTTTCTCTAAGTCATGGTAATAGCAAGGAAAATCCAGTAAGGATTGAGATAGGGCCTTGTAAGTGAGATTCTCCGAAGGTGTTGAGCTGGGATTTATTAGGATTCAGTACTGATGATGCTGCCGGTGTTAAGTGCGACTGATGAGCTGATAGGACAGGATAACCTTTGGAAGTGCGGACACAGAAGTCAGACCTTTCTGATTGCGTTGGTACGTACAATAATTGGATGGGTGAAGTATTAGATCCTGATTTAACTTGAAGTACCCTAAGCGAGAGTAGTTTCCTAGTAAGGGTTGGTGGAATGTAAGAGCGTGGTAGCTTACGATTGGGCACAGTTTGGATATCCGGTCGATAGAAGAGGATATGTATTTCTATTCTTATCATTTTATATTTAAGTTCTAGAACTACGCTAGATAGAATATGAAATGATGTAGAAGCGTGAAATGCAGTAACCTATGTTCTTGTTAGTTGTTATTTGTCTGACCCCGAGTGAAGCCATAGAACTACGCTTGGCGCTGGGCGTTCAGGTGGGTAAGAACTAAGATCTATCTGGAATGTCAGCAGGATGATCGCAGTTGCGTCAGATGTTAGGAACTATAGTATTCCTATCTGAACTGAATTATCCTTGGAATCTCATGCATGTGTGGGACTAGTGGTTACGCACACTGCATGGTGATCCGAAGTTGAACTTCATATCTCCGTGCTTGCCGTTTTGGTTTTCCGAGTAAGTAAATCATGGTGTGTAGCACTCTCAGGTTTTAGCATCCTGAGGAGTGTGATTCGAAGGACTTGAGGAACGATGGACCTATTGGAGGTTTGTTCGGACACTTGTCGGTTGTGACTTTAGGATACACGTGGAAATTGTTATACGCCACGGAGGTAGATTACCTGGATACATGGCCTCGGAGTTGGACCACCATGTTGGTACTACCAGACGGTTATAATGCCACAGTATCGCTACCGTGCACAAGATGCGTGAGTCATCCTCCTTCTGACATGTGTGGGACAAAGGTGGTCCGAAGATCAAGGTATAATTCTGATGTGATACTCATGAGACGCAGATCCAGACTCTCATAAGGAATGTGGGATGAAGATCCATATGTCACGCTCGATAGTAGAGGAATAACTAGGCAGACGATGGTGAAATGGATCAAGATCCAATACTATTCTTATGGAGACTCTGAGTGATCGTGATCGCGTGAGTTAGTATCAGATTGTACCTCGGGGACGTTCTCGTTTCATGAAGTGTTAAGTTGGAAATTTCTGCATGAGTGTCTAGAGTGGGTGTCATACCCCAAAATTTGACCTCATATACTTACGAACGCCATTTTATTTCGAATAAATGAATTGGCACAATTGGTAAGAATTTGAGCGTGAAAGCTTCATTAGCGCGAGGTCCCGAGTTCAAATCCCACTTCTAACATTTTCCCTTTCTTTTTAATTTTAGTTCTAACTTTATTTCCATTTATTCAAAAATCACAAAAATTGTATTTTTTATCATTTTAATTTTAATTTTCGTACTAATGAAATAGGCATTTTTTAAAATAGTCCATTTTCACTTTTATGTATTTTTTTTTTAGTCAAAAAATCACCAAAAATCATGAAATATTAAAAAAAATCAAAAAAATAGTATTTTTTCCATCATTTAATTAATATTTTCGTATTTATTTATTAGGCATTTTTAAAATATTATTTTTTCATTAAAATCTTTATTTTTTGTATTTTTAGTCCAAAAATCATGAAAAAAAAAGATTTACAAAAATTTTGTTCATATTTCTAAATATTATATAATTGTATAGTTTAGGAAAGAATCAACATAATTAGTTTAATATTTCAAAAATCAAAATCAAATTATATTTGATTTAGAGTTATGATTTATTAATTATTTAATTGATTATTTTAATAATTTTGTTAACCTAATTTTTATGTATAAATAGCACTAGGTTCTACACTTTTAAAGGGGACTAACAATTCTAACCCTGACTCTCTCTCTTCTCACAAACACAAAAAATATTTTCTCCTGCTTTTCCTTTTTCAGGGTTGCAATTCCTGTTGTAGCAGAGTGATAAATTTTCCAGCCTATCAGACGAATTCTGAAACTACTGTTTCGATTTGCTCCAATTTTTTTCCAGAAGTTCATAAAAAAATCGAGGAACAATACTCCTTTAGATAAATTTCTAAAGGATTTCGACGCTCAAAATCGCAAATTCCTCGTTTTTCTATTTTATTTGATTTAATTTCTATTTTCATATTTTCAAAAAAATCTCAAAAAATTTGTAGCTTCGTTATCTTATTTTATTTGATTTATGATCAGGTTTTTATATTTTTTTGATTTTATTTTGATCACTTTTTAATTTTTCCATTTGTTTTCTTAACCGTAACATTGCATGGCTTATGAACAGATTTCGTATGGATTGGCCAACTGGAAGGAGCTTTATCCCTTGACCTCAAGGAGGTTATTCATATTTGGCCAAAAGTCTTTTGGCTCTTGGCCAAATCAAGGTTTATTCATATTTGGCTAAAAACCTTTTGGTATTTGGCCAAATCAAGGTTTATTCATATTTGGCCAAAAACCTTTTGGTATTTGGCCAAATCAAGGTTTATTCATATTTTTGTCCATAATTTAATTTTCTAAACCCCAATTCTTTTCTTGTATTATTATTATTATTACTATTACTAATATTCTTATTCTTATTATTATTTTTGCATGTACCTCCTTTGGCCAAATCAAGAGTTTTATTTTCGCGCCCAATTCTTCCTCTATTTTGTATTTGCCCCAAGGCCATATCTGACGCCCATAGGATTGAAGGCATACCATACACCCTCAGGAGGCGTCCACGCAGAATCAGAGCTAAGTTCCCTCAATTCCTTTTTTATTTATTTTATTTATTACATAAATATTTTTTCTTCCTTTTACTTAATTATTTTATATATTTTTTTAACTATTTCTTTTGATTTTCAACCTCCTTTTTTTATATACAAAAATAATTTTAATTACTTTAATTTAAATTAATAATTTTAATTAATTAGGGTTAGGTTTATAAATATTTTTTATAAAGTAATTATTTTAATGTTCTAATCCCTATTTTATTTTTGTCAACTATTTCTTATCATGACCACTAATCACTGTTATTGGTAGGTGTTATCCGTTAACGCATTTTAAGCCTTATAAACCTTGTGGGTCACAATAAGTTTTCTTGGGTTTGAAAACCTTTCAGGGTTTGTAAACCTTTTTTTAGGATTTGTAGATCATTCATACACTAACTTTTTTCTGTTTTTGTTCAAATCTTCAGGATTGATCAAGATTCTTCCGACTACGCGCCATGCCAATCAAGAAGTTAAGTTTCTAAACTTTTTCTTTTATTTTATTTTTTATTATTTATTTTGGTTAAATATTATTTTTGTTATTTTGCCTCGAATTGTCATACACTCACTACATCCTTTTTCTTTATGCCCAACTTTTCAGGGTTATCGTCAGAAGCCTCCGCCCACGCGCTCCACCAATCAAAAGCTAAGTTTTTTTTTACTTCTTTTCTTATTTAATTTGACCTTTATTTTATTTCATTATTTTTGCCTTTTTGCCCAAAATAAAGTTTGGCTCGAACAATCAATGCACTCACTGCTTTCTTTTTCTGTTGTCAATTCTCCAATGGTCAGGGTCAATGCTTCATGCTTCAAGGCAAATCTCTGCCCATCAACCTTCATCAATCGAAGCTAAAGGTTTGTCGACCGCCAAAGCTACGGACAGTCAATTGAGGGTTCGAGGTAGATCAAGGCATTCAAAGATATTTAAAACTAATTATTGTTCCCTTTTATTTTCTGCTTTTATTTCCCCTTCCCCGCAGGTGTTTATTGTAATAGCGTAGGACTTTATGTTTTCCTGCCTTTAATTTCTGCAATTTTAAACTGCGTAGTTAGTAATCCTAGGGAGTGCAAGCCTATAATTAATCTAGAATCAACTAATTACAAGATAAATGTCATCGAAGTTAACCACATGATTGTGCACCCACACACCTTTAGGGTAACCCCTCTTGTTGCCTGTTGCCTTATAATGTTGCCTTGTTGCCTTAATTTTGTTGCCTAAGAATAGTCAAGCCCCTCGATTCCGAGGATACCTAAAGCAAATGTTGCCTTCAAAGTTATTGAAACTCCCTCGAAGTTGCCTCGGAAAAATAAGATGATTGTCCCATTGCTAAGGTATCCTCGCATGATGCCTAAAAGATTAATGACTATTATATCCTTCCCTTAGACTACCTGCCCTCTTTATGGCATGGGACAGTCTTATGGCGAACGATCCTCGATGACCCTTAACATCCAATTGAAAGACTTCCTACCCTTCATGGTATGGATAGATCCTTTCGCCTCGAAAAGCTAAAAGAACGAATTTTCAAACTTAGGGTAGTTGCTACTAATTGCTCGCTCTTTTCAAATTCAAATCAAAAATACTTTTCCGACTCAATTTCAAATACTTTCAAAACAAGGCTACGCTTATTTACAAGCTAAAGTCCTTGAACAAAGTTTTTACTTTTTACACACTGCTCTTTTCAAACAAATCAAACAATTCAAACAAACAAAAGTGAGCTAAGCAATTAAGAGCCCATGGATAACCATGGATGCAAAGGGTGCCTTACACCTTCCCTTTGTATAACTTACCCCCCGAACTCCAAATCTTTCAAAAGGTCTTTCCTGTTCTTTTAGCCTTTCCTAATTGGATAAAATAAAAGTCGGTGGCGACTCTTGCTTACCGCGACATTTCGATAAAAAGTCAGTTCACCGTATTACAGAACTGGCGACTCTGCTGGGGATGCTTTCGATTAAAAGAGGGGTTACCTTAAAGTTTAGGATCACTTAAATGTTTGCTTTGCTTGCTTTATTTTAAAGGTTGCTTGGGAATAAACTGAAGGACGAATCCTACACCCGGATTCAAGTTCACTTAAGATTAGGAGTGGGATAGTCATGGCGACCTCTTTCACATATGTGGGAGATGAGTCAATATGAAGTTCACACTTGAGTTAGGACTCTATAGCATATGCACACCTTTCTCAAATGAGGGAGGTCTATGTATGTGTCTGTGGGTGCGCCGGAGCTCAAGGACCTTTAGTTACCCTTAACCCATCCTAGTCTTTAGGAACGTAGTGGGGGGACTACTCTTGACAAATGTTAAGAAATAGTCGCTACCCGATGCTACAATTCAGATAGGTCCTTTCTCAAAGTATCATTGCATGGTGCGAATGTATCATGTCCGAGGGTGCTTTAGAAGGGCTGACAATTCTGGATAACTTGTAGAACCTGTTGCTGAAATCTCCTTATCCATAGAAATACCCTTGGGAAGGACACCTGATCAGACTCCATGCAAGCCTTAAGCCAAAAATTGTGTGACTTGCATGACTTTCCTGTGTTTGCTACTAACCTTCATTTCCTCGCAGGTTTTGTTGAAAGGACTTGTTTGTCCTTACTATCTCACACCATGTCTAATGAACTACATTCGCACGACATCATGACATCATGACATCATAAGCATAACATGATTTAACTAACCCTTTCAAGGATCTTAGGAATTTAGGACGCACAATTTCAGGTGCTCTTATTAAGGACTGAATTCCTATCTAGGGGCAAGAGGATTTATTTTCCTCTGGCCATATGTCTTCCAATTCAGGGACACGATACCTATCAAGGGGCAAGAGGATTTATTTTCCTCTAGCCATGTATCTTCAAATTCAGAAGCATCCCGAATCAGAGGCGATGACCCACTCGATATGGTGAGCTTGATTCTCAAAGAAGGACGTTCAAAGACAAAGTTCATAATTCTTCAGACAAAGACGCAACCAAATCATCTTCTAAATGTTGCTAACTAAATTTCCTAAAGATCCTTGAAAACACTGCATTTTCATTCATGACATCGCATATTTCTAACTTTGTTTTCAGGTTCCGCCTCGACAATCATTCCTCTCAGATATAATCGAGCTGGAGGTTCATTCTGACAAGCCCTTTACATTCCAAAACTTCGTCAAATAACTCATCGACTCTAACAAGCAAGTATTCTCTATCAGATATGGTCTAATGTGCGACCCGTTCCGGTATTCCCTATCGGATATGGTCCAATGTATGACCCGTTCTGGTATCTTCAGTCAGATATGGTCTAATGTATGACTCGTTCTGGCATTATTCATCAGATATGGTCTAATGTATGACTCGTTCTGACATTCCCCTTCAGATATGGTTTAATGAATAACGCGTTCTGATATCCTTCAACAGATATAGCCCCATGTATGACTCGTTCTGACATTCCAACAGATATGGTCTAACGTACGACTCGTTCTGCTATTCCTCAACAGATATAGTCTAATGTATGGCTCGTTCTGATATTCCTCATCAGATATGGTCTAATGTATGACTCGTTCTGACACTCCTCTACAGATATGGTCTAAAGCATGACTCGTTCTGGTCTTCTCAATCAGATACACATTCCGGAAGCTCGAACCCCGGACACTCTGAATCTCTACACCAAGTCCCACAACAACGAAGAAAGCCAGACGTACCTAAGCGTCAATTCACCGAGATCAATATGTCATTGGCTCGAGCATTACAACACCCATTGAAGATCGAATTGATTACTCTGAGGGACCCTCCTAAGAATTCTACCACCTCCACTCTTGGTTATAAACTCAATTCCCGGATATTACAAAAACAATTGCTGGACATTAAAGAATAAGATTCAAGATCGGATTAATGACGGAGAAATCAAGTCCAACTCTCCCGAGACTCCTGTGGTGATCACCGCTCTTATGCCCAGTCATGATAAGACTGATTCAGATCTAGACGGACGAACTTTTGGATCATCAGATCTACTTTCATTTGCATGTTTCTTTTCTGTTTGTTTAAACATTCAAATCATGATAGACATTATCTGTTTTAATAATCATCATCAGTGCATTGCATATGATTGTCTTGAACGAATTACTTCGCTATCACTCATCTAAACTGCATCTTTTCTTTACATATGTTTTGTGATATTCAATTCCTGCTAAACTGTAAACCTTTTGAGGGAGGATGACGAAAAGGATACCGCAACCTCATGCTGTATGCTTTTGAGCGGACTATGCTGACGATGTACAGGCATTGTTTCAATTCCTAAACAGTGGAGATATAAGGATGTTAATCCCTCGTCAACCCCTTTGAGCCTAAGAAGTAGAAGTTTCTTTCTTGTATTAATCAAAACCCTTGATCATAACCTGGGGCAGGGTAGTTCTCAGTTAATTTGGTTGTGCATTCTATTTTAAGAGAATCATTCAGTACACCTTTCAACAAAGGTCTCAATCACAAGCGTTCATCCGCACACATCAAAGAAGTACTGGAGATGTCAATCAAAAGCTAACGATGGTTCATCAATCATTAAACAAGGCAGTCGATATCTTTCAAAAAGAAAAAATGATGAAAAAACACACATACAAAAAAAAAAGCTTGCTAAGTCAAAAAATCAAAAAAGAAGACTTAGGCAAAAATCAAGGCATCCCGCTGACTGTAAGCTCAAAATAGACAGTTCGGGCAAAAGTTAGGGATATCAAAAGAAAGAAGAGAAATCAACAAATTCCTGAACAACACAATGTTGTGATTACCAAAAGGAAGAAGTGACTGCCTTCTCAAAAGTTCTCTTTACTTATGAACCATCATCATTATCAAAGGTGCAAATCCAAAGTCTCTTGGAACCTGAATGCATAAGTCGAATTATCTGAGCTTAGGACTGAAGAACATCACGAAGAAGGGGGTGGGTACAATCAAATTTTGAGCCTTTATCCTTTGTTTCTTAAACCGTGAACCAAGCCACGTTACAACCCTTGAAAGTCCTAATTGAAGCATGGTTAGTTCGAAAGCATACTGTTACCAAAAGGGTATCCTGACTCCTTAAGGTTTACCACAAATGCCGAGTTGATATCACGTTTTTACAAACATCACGTCGTTACAAATATCATGTTTTTACAAACATCACACTTTTACATCTCTTGCTTTAATGTTTTTCAAAAACTCAAGACAAACGTATGCATTGCATCTCATGAATTCATTATTAAACAAATTCTGCTACATAATTTCAAACGTTAGCAACGGAAAGAATTTGCACAGGGTACAACTAATGCCTGAAAGATATCCCGAAAGACAATATTACTCCGAGAAGCAACGCCTCCAACGTATACAAGGGGCATAGCACGTTTGCTCAATCAATCAGGGGCAATCAAGTCAAGATTCGAAGAATCTCTCAAATGCCAAAAAGTCAAAGGCATACATCTCAAATGGGTTTCAAACTATTTCCCGATCAATCAGGGGCAACCAAGTCAAGATTCTGAGAATCTCTCAAAGATGCCAAAAACAACCAGGGGTATGTATCCAAGAAAATATGAATCTATTTCCAATCAACATAGGGCATTGTCCTGTGCCTATGATTACGAGGGGCATGACGCCCATAGTGCACATCTCATAAAGTCCTCGCGAGGCGAACCTTTCCAAAGTTCCTACTAGCAGGGGCAAACTTGTGCAAGTCCAGTTTGACATCTTGATCAGCATTCAGTGGCGTGTCCTAATCAAATCCAGGAATGGTGGTTACTATAATACTGGGGGCAACTTTCAAGACACCCATGTCTCCCCATAGAGCCGATCATATCCCCACAGAGTAATCATCTTCAAATGCTCTCGTCTCGACAAAGGCATGGCTCCCCAACACGGTTTACATCCCTATCTTCTCTTTATCCCAATCAGGGAATATCAGGTTACCGATCATCCCCAAGCATAAATCATAAAGTCCCCAGCTGAGCATCTTCAAAACAAGATCAGACATCAAAATCACAAAGACACAGAGATTCATTTTCTCAATCAAGACAACATGAATCATACTCACATATCATATAACATAAACATATTCATACATTACATTACCTCGCAATGAATCCATCCATAAACATACAAAGTTTCTCATTTATTTTGAGAGACTCATTACATAATACATGCATCATGACACCGCATAAAGGCTAACTATACCTATTGCAGGATACAGGTACAGACAAATGAACGAAGTCTCCAACTTTCCAAGATCTAATTCATTTACCACGAACGGTAATGACACGATCACTTTCCAAGGTCTAATTCAGCTACTACGAATAGTACTGACACGGTCAACGCTCGAAGATCTAATTCATTTACCACGAACGGTAAATGACACGATCACTTTCAAAGATCTAATTCAGATACTACGAACGGTACTGACACGATCAACCCTTAGAGATCTAATTCTATCATCACGAATGGTGTAGACACGATCACTGACCTTTCTAGTCTAATTCAGTTACTACGAACGGTGCTGACACGACAAGCGAATCTAATTCTATCATCACGAACGATGTAGACACGATTATCTCTCCAAGATCTAATTCAGATACTACGAACGGTACTGACACGATCAAATCTCAGAGATCTAATTCCATCATCACGAACGGTGTGGACACGATCAACTATTTCCTAAGTCTAATTCAGTTACTACGAACGGTACTGACAAGACCAACTCTCAAAGATCTAATTCATCTACTACGAACAGTAATGACACGATCAACATACAAACAACTACTTCTCAAACACTTCAGTTACGACATCTCGATGGCATCTTCAAGCCCATCTCCGACAAAAGTCCCTACTTCAGCTAGGGCAAATTTCTTGGTATTCTAGTGTTCAATCCTCTTACACCTTCAGATTCCGACTGGCATACAAACCACTCTACATCTTCAGGTTTAAGAAAATTGAACAGGGGCAGCTGTCATACCCCAAAATTTGCCCTCATATACTTACGAACGCCATTTTATTTCGAATAAATGAATTGGCACAATTGGTAAGAATTTGAGCGTGAAAGCTTCATTAGCGTGAGGTCCCGAGTTCAAATCCCACTTCTAACATTTTCCCTTTCTTTTTAATTTTAGTTCTAACTTTATTTCCATTTATTCAAAAATCACAAAAATTGTATTTTTTATCATTTTAATTTTAATTTTCGTATTAATGAAATAGGCATTTTTTAAAATAGTCCATTTTCACTTTTATGTATTTTTTTTTAGTCAAAAAATCACCAAAAATCATGAAATATTAAAAAAAATCAAAAAAATAGTATTTTTTCCATCATTTAATTAATATTTTCGTATTTATTTATTAGGCATTTTTAAGATATTATTTTTTCATTAAAATCTTTATTTTTTGTATTTTTAGTCCAAAAATCATGAAAAAAAAAGATTTACAAAAATTTTGTTCATATTTCTAAATATTATATAATTGTATAGTTTAGGAAAGAATCAACATAATTAGTTTAATATTTCAAAAATCAAAATCAAATTATATTTGATTTAGAGTTATGATTTATTAATTATTTAATTGATTCTTTTAATAATTTTGTTAACCTAATTTTTATGTATAAATAGCACTAGGTTCTACACTTTTAAAGGGGACTAACAATTCTAACCCTGACTCTCTCTCTTCTCACAAACACAAAAAATATTTTCTCCTGCTTTTCCTTTTTCAGGGTTGCAATTCCTGTTGTAGCAGAGTGATAAATTTTCCAGCCTATCAGACGAATTCTGAAACTACTGTTTCCATTTGCTCCAATTTTTTCCAGAAGTTC
The DNA here is from genome assembly GCF_029867415.1 of Vicia villosa. Classification (NCBI taxonomy): domain Eukaryota; kingdom Viridiplantae; phylum Streptophyta; class Magnoliopsida; order Fabales; family Fabaceae; genus Vicia; species Vicia villosa. The sequence continues at coordinate 7,580,518 of NC_081184.1, read as the reverse complement.
ATAAAAAAATCGAGGAAGAATACTCCTTTAGAATAGAATTTTTTTCGACGCTCAAAATCGCAAATTCCTCGTTTTTCTATTTTATTTGATTTAATTTCTATTTTCATATTTTCAAAAAAATCTCAAAAAATTTGTAGCTTCGTTATCTTATTTTATTTGATTTATGATCAGGTTTTTATATTTTTTTGATTTTATTTTGATCACTTTTTAATTTTTCCATTTGTTTTCTTAACCGTAACATTGCATGGCTTATGAACAGATTTCGTATGGATTGGCCAACTGGAAGGAGCTTTATCCCTTGACCTCAAGGAGGTTATTCATATTTGGCCAAAAGTCTTTTGGCTCTTGGCCAAATCAAGGTTTATTCATATTTGGCCAAAAACCTTTTGGTATTTGGCCAAATCAAGGTTTATTCATATTTTTGTCCATAATTTAATTTTCTAAACCCCAATTATTTTCTTGTATTATTATTATTATTATTACTATTACTAATATTCTTATTCTTATTATTATTTTTGCATGTACCTCCTTTGGCCAAATCAAGAGTTTTATTTTCGCGCCCAATTCTTCCTCTATTTTGTATTTGCCCCAAGGCCATATCTGACGCCCATAGGATTGAAGGCATATCATACACCCTCAGGAGGCGTCCACGCAGAATCAGAGCTAAGTTCCCTCAATTCCTTTTTTATTTATTTTATTTATTACATAAATATTTTTTCTTCCTTTTACTTAATTATTTTATATATTTTTTTAACTATTTCTTTTGATTTTCAACCTCCTTTTTTTATATACAAAAATAATTTTAATTAATTTAATTTAAATTAATAATTTTAATTAATTAGGGTTAGGTTTATAATTATTTTTTATAAAGTAATTATTTTAATGTTCTAATCCCTATTTTATTTTTGTCAACTATTTCTTATCATGACCACTAATCACTGTTATTGGTAGGTGTTATCCGTTAACGCATTTTAAGCCTTATAAACCTTGTGGGTCACAATAAGTTTTCTTGGGTTTGAAAACCTTTCAGGGTTTGTAAACCTTTTTTTAGGATTTGTAGATCATTCATACACTAACTTTTTTCTGTTTTTGTTCAAATCTTCAGGATTGATCAAGATTCTTCCGACTACGCGCCATGCCAATCAAGAAGTTAAGTTTCTAAACTTTTTCTTTTATTTTATTTTTTATTATTTATTTTAGTTAAATATTATTTTTGTTATTTTGCCTCGAATTGTCATACACTCACTACATCCTTTTTCTTTATGCCCAACTTTTCAGGGTTATCGTCAGAAGCCTCCGCCCACGCGCTCCACCAATCAAAAGCTAAGTTTTTTTTTTACTTCTTTTCTTATTTAATTTGAGCTTTATTTTATTTCATTATTTTTGCCTTTTTGCCCAAAATAAAGTTTGGCTCGAACAATCAATGCACTCACTGCTTTCTTTTTCTGTTGTCAATTCTCCAATGGTCAGGGTCAATGCTTCATGCTTCAAGGCAAATCTCTGCCTATCAACCTTCATCAATCGAAGCTAAAGGTTTGTCGACCGCCAAAGCTACAGACAGTCAATTGAGGGTTCGAGGTATATCAAGGCATTCAAAGATATTTAAAACTAATTATTGTTCCCTTTTATTTTCTGCTTTTATTTCCCCTTCCCCGCAGGTGTTTATTGTAATAGCGTAGGACTTTATGTTTTCCTGCCTTTAATTTCTGCAATTTTAAACTGCGTGGTTAGTAATCCTAGGGAGTGCAAGCCTATAATTAATCTAGAATCAACTAATTACAAGATAAATGTCATCGAAGTTAACCACATGATTGTGCACCCACACACCTTTAGGGTAACCCCTCTTGTTGCCTGTTGCCTTATAATGTTGCCTTGTTGCCTTAATTTTGTTGCCTAAGAATAGTCAAGCCCCTCGATTCCGAGGATACCTAAAGCAAATGTTGCCTTCAAAGTTATTGAAACTCCCTCGAAGTTGCCTCGGAAAAATAAGATGATTGTCCCATTGCTAAGGTATCCTCGCATGATGCCTAAAAGATTAATGACTATTATATCCTTCCCTTAGACTACCTGCCCTCTTTATGGCATGGGACAGTCTTATGGCGAACGATCCTCGATGACCCTTAACATCCAATTGAAAGACTTCCTACCCTTCATGGTATGGATAGATCCTTTCGCCTCGAAAAGCTAAAAGAACGAATTTTCAAAATTAGGGTAGTTGCTACTAATTGCTCGCTCTTTTCAAATTCAAATCAAAAATACTTTTCCGACTCAATTTCAAATACTTTCAAAACAAGGCTACGCTTATTTACAAGCTAAAGTCCTTGAACAAAGTTTTTACTTTTTACACACTGCTCTTTTCAAACAAATCAAACAATTCAAACAAACAAAAGTGAGCTAAGCAATTAAGAGCCCATGGATAACCATGGATGCAAAGGGTGCCTTACACCTTCCCTTTGTATAACTTACCCCCCGAACTCAAAATCTTTCAAAAGGTCTTTCCTGTTCTTTTAGCCTTTCCTAATTGGATAAAATAAAAGTCGGTGGCGAATCTTGCTTTCCGCGACATTTCGATAAAAAGTCAGTTCACCGTATTACAGTGGGACTCATGTGCGGTCATGATATCCTGGTTAGCATGGTAAGTGGCTATCATGTACCATTGGCAACCAGTGATGGAATATGCGAATTGTATCTTGGACTAGTTTGATGTATGAAGTATCCAGTAGAGTGTCTGTAGATACTCTGAGTGAAGAAATGTCAATCTTGGTAAAGTATAGACATTTTGGTTTGAGAACTGCTGAGGAGTTTATAAGAGAGAGATGTTCGAAATACATAGTGCAATTCCTTGCATTATGGCTACACTCCAACCGTTGGAAGCACTACAATGAAGGATGCAGCCGCCGAGGAAGTCAGTTGAGTGTCTGATTCAGAGGTGGAACAGAAATTAGATGACTGTGTGAATGGAGTGTGAATATTGGAGGATTGTCATATCAGTAAGTCGTACGAGTTATCAGAGGTGATACTACGCTAAGAGAATTAAGGCGTATAGTAGGGTAGAAGTTGTGTAAAACTGTTAAAGTTATCATGAGTTGCAGTACGTTTTTGAAGGATTTATTATACTGGTTGAGCAACAAGATTTGTTGGAATGACAGACATAGCGGTTATACACTATGGGAATCGGTAACGAAGGACGATTTCTAAATTAATGAACATTTTATTTTCAATGTCTTGAAACATGAGCGAGTACTTAAGTTGTGATAGATGGATCTAATTTTAAATAATGGAGTAACCAGAGACTTGGTCATGGGGAATACGCAACTTCGGGAAGTAGTAGTTGACGATGGATGTATATGGAGTTCTGGCACGTGTGGTAGTTGGCGACATATGTGCCTGACGTCTTACCATGCGGTGTGTTGTATGAATCTTGAGGAAGGGCTGTAGTTATTCGAGGAGAGGGTAAAGCTTAGTGGAGTATTAAAACTAAGTGAACTATGGATATAAAGTAACTCAGAGGATCTCAAGGTGAGTGAATTATTGGAATCAGAGTAGCGCAACGGATCAAGGAAGAATCAGATAAGTCTGAGGTAGGAACGGACGGACTATTTGTAGGATTTTATGTTGGGATGAAAGTATCTTCCTAAGGGAAATTGTCAAAGCAGCGTTTCGTTCATTCCAGTCTCTCAAGGATCACAATAACTTGATGTGTTGTCAATGGTCCAGCTTGGGAATACATTTGGTGGATGACATGCGGCCCGATGTTCGTAGGTCATCAGTTTAGCTTGTAAGTCACAAGGATTGGACTGAGTATAGTGACCGCTGAAATTCTGAAGACCAGTGAAGATTCTCAATTGGCGCAAGTTCTTCGTGGTTATGCCTTGTGCATTGTGAGCGTGCGTGAAGAGTTGGACAATGGTCGTCGGGTAGCATTTGGAATTCACCGTTCATCGGTGGAACCTTAGGTGAAGTTGTGGAATGCCAAGCTATAGTTGCAATATGTTACATTTTTGTGGGCGAAACCTTATGCGAAGTTGTTGGATATCAAGGCTATGGTTGTGGAATTCTACACCTTCGCGGTTTACGGTGACAGTTGTTATGTCTAAACTGGAATAAGGAGATTCACCTATATAAGTAAAGGTAAACTTGGAACAACCATCCTAAGACTTTGGAAACCATAAGTTAAGACCAAGGAATTTAACTAACACCTAATGACATTGTATGGACTCGAGTGAAGAATAACTTGAAGTGTTATCGCGGAAGCGACGTTGTGGCAGTAATTCTCAAATGGAAAGTAATTTAAGGAGCTGAGTGAATCGGTAATGTTTGTTGAATGAGGGTGAACACGTCAGAGATTGAATGGCGGATAACCAATGTGAGAATTGCTAGGGTTCTGAAGTAATGGATGATCAGTGTAGATCAATAAAGGTTAGGACCCTGGGAGGATCTTTTCCCAAGTTTTTCAAGATGAGGTATTTGAATAGACGCGTTGCCTGGGGATTAAGGTTTCTAATCATGTATAGTGGAATGCAATCATTCTGGCAGATCATGTTTCTTCGTACCGAATGATCCTCAGACAGAGTAGTGAGATTATATAAGGACGAATGTGAGTAACATTCTTTCCCCTGATTGGAGAGATACGAAGGGTTGGTTTTTGTGGTGAACGGAAGGAATTCGAGGACGAATTCTATTTAAGGGGGGGAGAATGTAATATCCCGATCCTTCGACACCGATAATTATCATTTAAATGAGTAAATGGTAGTTAGAGAGAGAGCATTGGTCTTATTCTCTATTAATCTAAAGAATGATTAATAACAAGAATTAGTGGAGTAGTTAGAATCACATGTATTTAGTTGGGATGCAACCATATGGCATGATGGTAATTAACACTAAGTTGAAGGGCATAATGGACATAAGACTTTGTTGCATGGCCCTTAAGACATGTTTGGTGGAATAAATTCATGTCTTGAGGAATAATCATTTATTGGAAGGGCTTAAGAGCAAGAGAGAAAGAATAACAACTTATGTTCATCTTCATCAATTGCATTTTCACATTCCAAGAACAGCCTCCACTAAATAAGGTATATCTCTCAACTCGTAACTCCGATCGTAATGATTCTGGTCCCATTAAAAGCTAACGAATTTATCTTCGATTTGAACCTATGGTTCGCGTTCATAGCTTATGTTTTGAAGGAGAAAACCGATCTTGAAGTTGGGACATGCATGCTGATTGTGTGTTAAAGAGTGGATACGGGTTTGATGAATTTGGAGTTGGAATTTTGGTCAAGTTAGGAGCTCAATTGTAGCATGTTCATCATCCAAAGCTCCATTGATCCAAGGTGAGTCCTTAGTTAGAGAATTGGGAGAAATTTGTGGGAAATTGCATGTTGGGGTTCTGGGTGTGAGTGATAAATCCATGAAATCAATAGTGATGAAAATGATTAATTACTATTTGGTGAATTCTATGTAATGCATGCTTGATTTAATACTTAGATTATGTTCATGAGGGTAATGTGTACCTTGGATCATGGTTGCATGTTAGAGTTCGTTTAGAATTAGATTGGGATGCTTGGGAGTGGTTAGAAGCAATTGGGACTGGTTTGGAACCCTCAAAATGCAGAAAATTCATTTATGATACAGTGTAATCGGTTACGGGGTTTTGTGTAACCGGTTACACTGCTGAAAATGCATTTCTGGGCTATTTTTCGTGCCTGTAACCGGTTACAGATTTGGCGTAACCCGTTACGCTGGGTTAAAAGGGAAAAATCAGCAAACTTCGGAAATTCGTAACTTTCGGCTCGAGTATCGGAATTGCGCAAACTTTATATCGTTGGAAAGCTAGCGACGTGTACTTTCCAATAAAATTGGTCCCCAAACCAGAATTTTTGATTTAATCATATTTTATCCCCACTTAGTGTGTCTTGTCGAGTGAAATTGTATGTGACTATTTCCCCCAAGAACAGTTCAGTTCCATACAGGGAACTGAATGTCTCTTTGGCCGTGTGAGACTTGTTTAATTGGTATTTAAACATGCTAATGTCATATATGATCATGGATGTGGTAATTTTAATATATGAATTATGCATGATTAGTGTGAATTAATTTAATTGCACTTATTTGCTACATTATGTTTAAATGTGAATGCCATATTGTGATGAGACATGAATATATTGTTGATGCCCGTTGTTTCGGTTAAACAATTGGGATTTTTGTACTTGTGTGAATGGCGATTGATGCGTGTGTATGCTTGAATCGAAGCGGGCCGGGGGCTAGGTTGCGTTACATCCCGGGCTTTGTGACCAATGGGACAGCCCCGATCATGTGATCTTGGGCTCACACCTGAGCTACCGTTGCAGTGTGCTGGTGAGGGTCTTGAGGCATTTCCCACTTGGCGTTAACACATTTGCGTGCTCGGTATGGTGGCGTTATGCGGCTAAGTAGGCCTACGCATAACAGGTAAACCATCTCTAGTGGTGCCATGTAGGCTACATCACTAGGCTTTCGCCCGATGGACCCATGTGTCAAGATGGCGTATTTGTACTCGGCATTAACACATGTGCGTGAAGATGGTTAATGGGACAATGATGCCAATTAGGCTAAGGTCATCTCGCGTCCATTTAGGCTTGTGCGAACCCGTCTAATCATCTTGCGGTGTGCTTGTACAAGTCTCTTGACAATAGGCATGGGCGTGATTCATCGAGGGTGTGTTTTTATAACCTAGTAGAGGCATTAACGCGCTTTTGGATTCCCCGTACACGGGTATGGGTTTTGGCATACATGTTTGTATACTTGTGATATGATGAGTCCTATGGTGGACGATTCCTTGTTTTCTCCGTACTTGTACCGGATGCGAGGATAAACCCCGAATCAATGGTGGATTCGGTTTTGATGCATGTACCCTGTAGATCTGAGTGGACCCATAGGATAAGAGGACTCACTGAGATTTAGTAATCTCACCCCAATCAATTTATATTTTTTTTCAGGTGCAGTTTAGTAGCGTTTGGTCAGTACCAGGTTTGGACTGAAGACATGGAAATGGTGATGGCTCAGAGACCTCGTCAGATCTCATTTTCCGCTGTGCAGATCCATTGAAGACACAGTTTTGTAATTGTTATTAGAATTTCATGTTGTATTTTATATGGATCATTTTGTATCTGGGCTTTTGTATGTGCTCAAATATCAATTTTTAACGTTTCATGCATAATATACTAGTCAATTATGTATGGGGTGTTACAACACTACTATTATTTATAGTTAAATTCTATTAGTATCAAATTCTATTGATTCAATTTTTTTTAAATAATACCTAAACAAAAATAATATTTCTATACGGGAGAAAAAATCTATTATTGAACTAAAAAAATTTATATACGAAAAATCGTATTTATGATCCAAAAAAATTTATTCAAAAAAGGTATACTGGAAAAAAACTATTATTTATCCAAATATTTTTATGTAAATGATACCTTAATATAAATAATATTTGTATATTGAAAAAATATATTAATAAACTAAATATTTTTATATATAAAAAACGGTATTTATGATCAAAAAAAATTTATTCAAAAAACGCATACGGGAAAAAAACGCTTATTGATCATAATATTTTTATGTACGAAAATTTACAATTGATTCATATATTTTTGTAAATGATACCTAAACATAAATAATATTTGTATATTGAGAATAATCTATTAATGATCTAAATATTTTTATATATGAAAAATGTTATTTGTGATGCAAAAAAGTATAATTCAAAAATGGTATACGGGAAAAAACTATTATTAATTTAAATATTTTTCTATACGAAAATTTACTATTGATCCAAATATTTTTTCAAATGATATCTAAACATAAATAATATTTGTATACGGAAATTTTTTTATTACTGATCTAAATATTTTTATTTACAAAATAATATTTATATATATATATACACCTGCCACTTTTATTTGTTTAATTATTGATATACTTTGTACGTAACACTTGAAAAGAAATGGAAATAAATACATAGTGATAAGTAATATATATATATATATATATATATATATATATATATATATATATATATATATATATATATATATATATATATATATATATATATATATATATATTCTACACCATAACATATTATCTGTCGTGTTTTACTATTGTTTGCTCTTTTTCATGTTGTCTTCCCCCATCCAAATTTTTAGAACGCCTTATTCTTTAATAACATATAATTTCACTCTTATCTTATGAAGTCAAAAGAAAAGTTCTCGATTATATACCTAATGATATTTCTTTTGACATTTTATTGAAATTGCCGGTGAAATCATTGAAGCGATTTACATGTGTATGTCATTTCTGGGCATATTTATTTAAAAATCCTCTATTCATGAAAATGTACTGCAAACATTTATTCTTATCTAAATACGAATATCATCATAATTTTCGTCTCCTCTTAAAGCAGACAGAATATTGGTATGATGATAATGCTGATATATTTTTACTTTCTGGTAAAAAAATTGAGAATAAAGTCAAGTTAGATTGGCCACCTCCGTTTAAGAAGTATCGAGAAGATAAATTTATTCTTGGTTCGGCTGTTAATGGCATAATTTGTATTTATCAAGCCAGTGGAATGGGAAACACTAGTAGGATTAACCAGGAGGTAGTACTGTGGAACCCATCTACGAGAGAATTTAAGGTCATTCCCAGTGGCTCTTTTGAACGTACGATTTTAAAAGCATATCCTCCTGGATCTGTTTTAGAAGATCTACCTATAATCCCTACCATTAGTAACATTCATGGTTTTGGTTATGACCTTGTTACTAATGACTACAAGTTGATTCAATATTTTTGTTTCTTTGATAATATCAATAGTACAGATCCAAATGAAAATACATTATGGCAAATTTATAGCCTCAAAAGTAATTCTTGGAGGGATCTTAAAATTAAAATGCCAAATTACTCATGGAATAACAAGTTGCCCGATCATATTGGTTATGCAATATACTTTCGTGGAATGTGTCATTGGTGGGGCTGTGAAGATCATTTTGGAGAAGTGATGTTGGTATCATTTAACTTGGCTGAAGAAGTCGTTATTACAACACCCACCAAAACTATTTCTTGTGGATTTTCTAAATACATGGTGGTGTTAAATGATTCAATTGCTATGATCGAGGATGAAAATATATTTTATTTTTCAATATTAATTTTAGGTGAGATTGGTGTCGCAGAATCATGGACGAGACTTTTTAGAATTGGACCCCTATCCGATGTTAATAAACCTATTGGGGTTGGCAAGAATGGTGATATATTCTTAAATAGATATTCCGAAATAGAAAATTTTAATTTAGATACAGAGATGATTGAAGAGATTGGTTTTAGTGGAGAGTTCAACCAAAGTCAAATAATTATTTATAATGATAGTCTTCTTCTTATAGGAGGAATACATAGTTAAATGTTTTTTTTAGCTAAAATTTCTATTTAATGAACATTGAATAATATAACATTGATTAGATGTGTGAATCAGGAGTTATCATGTTCGAATCTCTAGTAGTTATTCTCATATATAGTTCTTTTTCCTTGATTTTTTTGTTTCCCATTTTCTTTGTTTTTTTCTCTATTGAAGATACTTTAGTGAACTACATTTTTTATTTTATCTTTTTGTTTAATATTCTAATACAATGATACAAAGACTCTTATTTCGACATAAATATTAATTAAAATAATAATGGATTGAATTTAATTACATATATTAGTATAAAATGGATGTATAATATATTTTATAAGTGGTAAAAAGATTTGAAGATAGCTATTAATTCTCAATTATTATAAGTTGTAAAAAAAAGTTTATTGCTATTTTATTCCTTTGTCATATACGCCAATTTTAATTTATCCCTTGTAAATGTTTTTTTTGAAAAACAACCTTGTCATTTCAAAATACTAACAATCTAGTGTTTAAAGTCAGAATTCATAGGAAAACTCGTAAGAAAACTCACAGATCATATTTTTTTGTGAATTTTGACTTTAGGGGTTAAATTATTAGTATTTTGAAATGACAAAGTTGTTTTTCAATTTTTGTACAGAGAATAAACCATAAATAACTTATTTGATAAGGGGATAAAATAATAATAACCTAAAAATTAATTATAGACAATTTACAAAAATAAATAAAATATTTTCGTCAAACGCATATACTTATTTATATATTTTCTATCTAATACTTGAGTAGTTAAAAATAAATAAATAAATCATATATACCTGCTTTACAATGATACAAAGACTCTTATTTCGACATAAATATTAATTACAATAATAATGGATTGAATTTAATTACATATATTAGTATAAAATGGATGTATAATATATTTTATAAGTGGGAAAAAATTTGAAGATAGCTATTAATTCTCAATTATTATAAGTTGTGAAAAAAAGTTTATTGTTATTTTATTCCTTTGTCATATACGCCAATTCTAGTTTATCCCTTGTAAATATTTTTTTTGAAAAACAACCTTATCATTTCAAAATACTAACAATTCAGTGTTTAAAGTCAAAATGCATAGGAAAACTCATAAGAAAATTCACAGAAAACCTGCATATTTTTTTGTGAATTTTGACTTTAGTGGTTAAATTATTAGTATTTTGAAATGACAAAGTTGTTTTTCAATTTTTTTTACAGAGAATAAACCAGAAATAACTTATTTGCCAAGGGGATAAAATAACAATAACCCAAAAATTAATTATAGAGAATTTACAAAAATAAATAAAATATTTTCTTCAAAAGCGTATATTTATTTATATAATTTCTATCTAATACTTGAATAGTTAAAAATAAATAAATCAATCATATATACCTGCTTAGGTATTTCCTGACCACTGGTCTTAAGATGACTTTAACAGAAGAAATGGGGAGTGACTTTGTTTTAGGTTTATTGTTAGTATATAGAGAAAAGTGAAGAGAAACCAGTCATGATAAGACCAGATACTGATCTATGCTTAAGAGCTTTTGTCTTTTCTCAGCAACTTGGGTAGCACGCAGGAGTAGACGGGAGATACTGACACACGTTAAGATCAGATTTTTGTTGGATTTGGTTTTAATGGGAAAACAGTTGTTTGACCAAGAGTAGTAAATGAGAAGTAATGCTATAGTTAATGTTGATAAACAAAACATGCATATTGATATTAATGTTAGTAGCTATAAGAGACTTTTTATATGGACATGCTAGATGCACAGATTAACAAAAGTTTAAAAGAGATAGTTTTAGAAAGATCTGACCGTTTTTGATAATAACTCTTCCTTCTTGTATTTGTCTGAGCTTGATCATTTTCTGATGAAGAGTTTCTGTCTTTTTCTTCTTGTGATCTTTGTCTTGAAATGTCTTCATTCCTTGAACTGATCTTGACTGAATGGATTTGATCATTCTAGCTTGAGTAAGCTTTGCTTGTTTTATCTTCCTGATTTTTTGAATGTCTTCATTTGAGAAGATGTTTTGCCTTTCCTTGCTACAGAGTCGTCATTCTTACAATCTTGTTCATCCTTAACTTCTTCCTCTGTCTGGCGCTGATGAGTCTAAGATGATCTCTTGTCACGAGTCAGCTACACTTATTTATCCTTGAATATTTTCATTGAGCACATATTCTTCATTCTGATGTCTTGAGCTTTATAGAATATTTCTTTGTTGATTTTTAAAACTCCTTCTGATAGGTAGGTGATACATTCAGAGTCTTGAGAGCTTTGTCTTGACATCTTCTAATTATACTGAGTGTTTGAATTTGACTTTGATTTCCACTCAGTGTGGTTTTTCTCCTTTTGGATCTCTCTACCCTGTTAAGATTTTGATCTTGAGATCAATACATAGCCATACTCTGATACCAATTGAAGGTGGAGAAAAACACAAGAAAAGGGGATTGAATTGTGTTCTTTATCAATTAAAATTCCCTTTCTTTTTCTTTAACGTCTTTTCTTTCAATTAAATCATCTATTGGATTAGGCTTTGATGTTGCGGAAGCATGAAGTGTAAAACTATATAACCAATAAGATGTTCATTTTAACCTCTAAAGGATATCAGAACTTCTGACTTGCTTAGTACAGTTATGAGGAGCTTTTGCTTGAATGTTCTAAGTTAAAATGACATGAGCAGAAAGTAAAAGACAGATTCATTTTTATCCTGGTTCACCTTCTAACTAAGTCTACCTCCAGTCCACTTTCTTCAGGTGATTTGCCTCTCAACAGAGGTCTTATCCACTATAACCAAATCATGATAACAACTGCACAATCCTCCGTCGTGACTCACAACCTGCACAACCAACTGTTGTGACTAACCATCTGGGCAATGACATGTTCAATGATCTCCGTGAGATATAACGTCCACTGACTCAAGCACCTTACACAATCTACCCACTGTGACTAACCCTGCACAACCAACCTGTTGTGACTAACCCTGACTTCAGCTCTTCCTTCTTTGATTTTGATAATAAAGCTTGTTACAGCTTGATGGCATGTTGATGAACATCAGTGGAAATGAAACACTATCGAGTCACAACTTAGTGCATCTAGTAACTTCTGTTATTCAACATGAACAATGTAGGCATTGATCAAGTATGAGTATATTTCATAATCTCCAATGGAGCATGCTGCTTAACAACAGATTTTCTTCTTCTTCATCTTCTATCCTTAGGCTGATGATTAGTGAAATAACATCACCGTGGATTCACTACTACAATTTTGACCTACAATATCACTTGTTTAATAGCGCTTTTATGTAAAGTGCTATTAAAAATTTCCATTAAAGACTTACAATAACGCTTTTTTATCGGGAGCTATTATAGCCTCACACTTTAATACCTCAAAATCTCTGTCTCTCTTAAATAACATAACCTAAAACCCCTTCAACCTCTCTTGTCATCTCCTTCTTCAATTCTTTTCAAATGTTCGGTTCTTTGTTCCTCTCAATCTAGCCATACTTCATATCGTTACCGTAACCGGTATTGTTGCCGTAATCGAAAGTTCACAAACTCCTCAAATGCCTGAAGATTCTACAAATTAAGGGAATGACATATTCTCGAAAGTAAGAGGTACTGAAAAGAGATGATTTGTGCGTTTTTAGACAAATTTCCACATCTTTCAAATACTTCATCTCGAAACCCCTATATAGAAAATAGGGTCGTCAAGTTCAAAAATCTTCTTGGGAATCTGGTTGGGAATCTTGTTTCGGTTCTTCAAACACAATTTTTAGCATATCAACAATGTTTTGCAAGCTATAGCTCAAAAGGTATGAATTCCTTAAATTCAACTTTTTTTGAGAAACTTAGCTATCTTATGAAATAATGATAATACTTATTTTTTACTTAGATACACGTGGCTCAAAATACACCAAATGATTCCTCTGGTAACTATCAGCAAACTACAAGTGACAGCTATTGAGTGAAATTGTTCAATTTTAAATTTGTTGGCATCCTAGATTTGGTAAGTTATTATTTACCTGATTCATGTGGGTGACTTTTCCTTCTTACTTGTGTAATTTAATATGGTCTTCACTTGATACTGATGGTTTCATAAGGAATATGAGCTGGAGATTGACAGTAAAGTTTCATGTATATAGGGTGAGTCTTTTGGTGACTGGTGTTTACTGGTTGTAACTAGTTTTCATATAACATCAACTTAGTGTGGAGATATATCTTAGTAAATATGTTTCATTAATTTATCATTTGGTTTAGCAGTGCATGGTTTATTGACAAAACTAGTTATGGTTCTTTCATCTGGATTTTTCTATTTTTCTCATGGTTTGAAACTTGAAATGTAATTGAAAAATACTGTTATAAATTTAGACTAGGAGAATATTTGAAAATGAACTTAGTGTAATCTATTTTGAAATATAAATATTTTAATCTTTTGAAAATATATGTTTTTTCTTTAACCATATGTGTGCTACCGCGGAAGGTCGCTAAATACATGCATTAGTAGCTTCAAGGGTTGTACAAACAGATTTGAGTGGATGCATCAATTTATGTTTCATGTAGTTTCAGGTCTGGCTCTCATCATTTCTCTTATTATTGTGTTAGCTTAAGTTCAATTTTGAATCAACTAGTGTGATTGATAGTAAGTTTGCTTATATTTTATTTGCATTTTCTTACATATATCATCTTATTTGTTGAAAGGGGCTTGGTATAAAGTTTGGTGGATATCAAAAGAAAAATTAGTTTTTGGAATCACTGAAGGTTGAGTGTGAGGTAATTCTCAAATATGTTCAGCCAAAACTTAGCCAGTCTCGAACGGGTGCCCGCCACTTACCAATTATGTCACTTTAACTGGTGAGGATAAACTGAATGTGACACTGAAACGAGATGGAAGAGTTTGTAATTTTGATGTTCAAGGCACACTGTCTCTGCAATTTTCAACCAAGATAGACATATTCAAGTTCGTGTATTGTATACTTACTATCTTTCTTAAGCTTTATGACATGTGCGTGCTTGTTTGCTTAACCATGAATTCATTGTGAATAACAAAATGAATTATTGACATGCAAATATTTCAGTTATTTCATTTAATCACATCATCATTTGGGGGAAAATTTCATGTGAAACAAACCCTTTTCCCAAATTAAATAATGTATATAATGTATATACAATTTTCTTATTTACTTGAGGTTTAGTTTCCAATGCTAGAAAAAGAATTACATATCTTTTTATTGATAATATTTAAAATACAGTCTGTATCTTTTAAAATAATATATTTAAAATACTATATTTAAAGAATTATAGGGTAGCACAATTACTTTCTAACTCTAGAATTGGTTCAGATATAGTGTTGCATTTTTTTCATACATTCTGTGGAACAGGTGGTGGCCCATTCGATGCACTTACCAAACATTGGCCATGAGATGATACCAATTCATTAAATATGACTAAAAGAAGGAGTACTTTGAATCTCTACTCTCACACACAAATATATATATATATATATATATATATATATATATATATATATATATATATATATATATATATATATATATATATATATATATATATATATATATATATATATATATATATATATATATATATATATATATATATATATATATATATATGATGAAACAATACAATTACATTATTATTGTAGTTGAAAATCTATGATGAAATAGGGGCTATTGATATTAATGATGCAATAAAGAACAGTGTTACAAAGTTCAACCTTGGACATCAACTAACTATTGTCAAGCCTCTTAAGTCCCAAAATCCCTTAAACATACTGAATAATTGTGTTTATTTTTATTATTTTTTAAGGATTCAATTATCTCAGCAATATCATGGTTTCAACTCATGCAAGATTTGATCCAACATCTGAAACTTGAAAGTTGTTCGAACAACATTCTGCAAATTTATGTGCTTCAAAAGTTGAAGAATTTGAGGTTTGTTGAACTGATTATCAGCCACTCTTCTCCTTCTTGTACATTAAAAAAGTTTAAAACATGTTATTAGTATTTAGTCCAGAGTACATACTCGGAGACACTAGAAACAAGATATTAAAATGCAACATGGTTCAATCAAAAATCATTTATAAAATTTTGACCACTGTTGCAAATATGAAAACAATGATTCTTTTTCAAAAAATACCAGTAACTAGATCTAAATGAAAATTTGATGGTAACCTGATTAAATGGCCCTCTAGAATTTTCATCCCCCTTTTCATCACAAGAAGTATTGGTTTTTGATTCTTCTATGCCCTGTATCTTTTAATATTTGCTTTACATCTTCTCCAATTTCAATATATGCTGCATTTTGTTAAACAAATATAAAATATAACACAAGATTAAACCAAAAGAATCTCTAAAAATACTTGTATACATTCTCCAAATTTTCTATTTTTGCGAATATTCTGGCCTCAAAACTTCAAAATGGTAATAGTTGTAATCAAATTCCTTCTCAGTACGTGATTCATATTGTAGGTTACACTGCTAGATGGCCTTAACACGGAATAGGCGAGCATGTTTAACAATTTTCTAAGCTTTTGGTGTACCATTGAACTCGTAGCCTGCTGAAAAGATGTAAAAAGTAACCTATCAGTACTTGGTAATTTTGAGTTAAATTGTGTTAAAATTTCAATAATTTATTTAGGTATTCACGCTTCCAACTTTTAATTTCATTGGTTTGTATCTACGTTGTTTTGTATAATCCTTTTATTATTTAGCAAATGATAATTATGGCCCTACAGACAATGCGTTAGTGTTATGACTATGTTCAACATGTGTTCAATCCCTCTTAGGATATACTATAAAAGAATAGAGGAGAAATTGAGTAAGAAAGTCCAAAATATTTCTACTCATGATATATATTGTAAATTTTAAAATATGTAATTAGCTTGTGAGTAATCATAAAATGTGAGTGCAAAAATATGTCTTTCTGCTTTTTTTTTTATTGGCTATCATTAGATTGTTTAATTTATTTGAAGAATATTTGCTTATTTGTGTTTAACTAAAATAGTTACTATTATAAGTTTGAGAGAGCTTTTTACTTGTATATTATTTTAGATGAGCATTTCTTATTTAACACTGTATTCATTCACGTCCTTTAATAAAATTTATTTTGTTGTATGTTGCTACTCCAATTTAATAGCATCATATATATATATATATATATATATATATATATATATATATATATATATATATATATATATATATATATATACACATATGTATATATACATATGTATATATATATACATATGTATATATATATATATATAAGTTTTTAATAACGCTTTTTTGAAAAGTGCTATTGTATAATATGGTATATGATGTGGCATGAACTGAGCTATGATAGCGTTTTTACGAGAAGAGCTATTAAAGGATTCACTATCAATAGCGCTTTTAAGCGCTATTAAAAATTGCATACTTATAATAGCTGGGGCTTTGATAGCGCTTTTAAGCGCTATTAAAACCCCAAAAAAGCGCTGTTAGACGAAAGGACTGGTCTAGAGGGGGGGGGGGTGAATAGACCACCTTTTTCGACCTAAGAAAATTTTAGCTAATTGAAGCGTGACTTTCCTGAATCACTTAATCGTCTAAGTTGATTATGTTATCGGGGACCGGATATGTGCAATAAACCAAATGGATGAGAATGACAAGTAAAGAATTACGTTTTAACGAATATCTCGATTGTCTCAATTACACACTATATGGTATATTTCTCACAATGAACGTTTTCACTAAAATATGAACAAAAAATTTGATTGAGTAATTTTATCGAACACTTGGTGATCGATATTTTACCTAACCTTAGATTTTGTTCAATAATGGAAATAAACGAAAACAAGTGAAAATGCGATAAAGTAAAAGCAATAAGGAACACGATATTTGTTAAGGCAGTTCCTCTATCGTCCTCGCAGGAGTACGTCTGCCCCTAATTTCAAATGAAATTAGGAAAGTTTTATTTAATTGCAAAATGTTTAACAAGGAAAGAAAGTACCAATCACACACTACAATAATGCAGTAAAATTGAAACACATATCGATCCTCCCCTTGATTCAAGTTGAATCAAGTCACTGTCTAAAATCTTCACGATAAATACCCCGATCGTTCCTTTCTCAATCCTCCAGTTGTAGCAAGTTTGTTGAGTAGATCTTCAATCTCTCAAACTCTTATGCACGACTGAATTGATTACCAAAGCGAATCGATCGTCAAAAACCTTCACACAAAATCTTTGATGAGGAAGGAAAAACCCTAAGGTTTTATACAAGAAACACCCTCAACAATCTTCACTCGAACAAGATGAATATCTACCGTCGAATCTCAAACAAGACAAACTCTACCGTTGAACCTTATCAACACACGTTCCTTACTTCGATCGAGAAAGATGATTATGTATGATTCTCGATCATTAGCAAAAGTTTGAAGATGAGAAGAAGCTGAGTCTATCTTTCACGTTTCTTTTTGGTTTGCTATTGAATGATCACTTGAGTATTTATACCACACTTAATGCATAACCAATTTGAACACAACAGAAAAACCAAATTAAGAAGCGACAGATCGACCTGCTCTCTGCATAGGTCGACCTATTGAGTTTGTTGCACCTGAAAAGAGGAATGTGTGACACTTGCGTCGACCTGAAGGGTCGGCGTACGCATTCCCGATATTTCCCCAATGTCCTGTGTGTCGACCTACTCCATCCATGCGTCGACGCATTTTCCTTTTTCATCTGAGGTTTCAAAAGCATGATGCGTCGATCTGAAGGGGCAGCGTGCGCATACCCGAGAAAAGTTCAAAGTTCCATGCGTCGACCTATGCATGTAATGCGTCGACGCATTCACTCCTTACTTGGAATCTTTCAGAACCAGCTTTGCAATGGGTCGACCTATTGCATACATGATTCGACCTATTAATGTCTTGTGGTCAAAGATACTTATCTTAGTTGCAATTGCTCGGTTTCTCAGATTCCATTTGGGTTGTAGTTGATTCACAATGTTTTGACGGCATGAAAACTACACCTTGCCCTCACATACTCCCCCTTTTTGATGATGGCAAAAATTGTGATTCTTTATATCGAGGCATTGCTTAACCGAGGCTCTTGCTCCCCCTTTCTGTATGCTCCCCCTATCTTGGTGCATGTGTTTTCCATTTCTTCCATTGCTTGCTGATTCAGTTTTCTCCCCCTTTGACAACATCAAAAAGAGACAGATAGTATTATACATATATGGTGGAATAACATAGTTCAGTTTTGATCATTTCTAAGCCCTTTTGCAATCATAATCATAAAGCATTCATTCACATAAAACAATGCTGAATGATAAAATAAACGTCAAAATAGCATAAATGGCTAAACGAGAATAAGCACATAGCGCAATTCAAATCCTTACACAAACACAAAGTACGGTAGAATTATGTCTAGCGGAAGATAAAAATTAATTCACAAAATACACATATTTCAACTTTACCATAGTGATACATTACCACGAAGTAAGTTTTAAGGTTGAAACGATATTACCTTTACACACGGAAGATGAGAAACAAGCCCTCACATATCTTTTGATGAACACTTCAAACATTGTGAGAGCATAGATAATGATAATAAATAAAGCATATGAAGCTACTCATAGTTGCAACCTATCCGATATATCAAGGACGCCGAGTTCCCTACGGATGTGAAAGAAGGGCTCGGTAGCTAGTGGTTTTGTAAAGATGTCGGCAAGTTGATTTTTGCTATCAACATGCTCAAACACTACATCACCCTTCTCAACATGATCCCTAAGGAAATGATGGCGTATTTCTATGTGTTTGGTGCGAGAGTGCAAGACCGGATTTTTGGTTAGATTGATAGCACTTGTGTTATCGCAAAAGATAGGAATATGATCAAGCTTGACATTGAAGTCAAGTAATTGTTGCTTGAGCCAAAGAATTTGAGCACAACAATTACTAGCCGCCACATATTCCGCCTCGGCGGTTGACAAAGCAACAGACACTTGTTTCTTTCTATGCCAACTAACCAAGGAATTTGAAAAGAAGTGACATTCTCCACTAGTGCTTTTCCTATCCAATTTTCACCCGGCAAAGTCGGAATCAGAATATCCAACCAAAGAGAAATCACTACCTTTGGATAACCATAAGCCATGCTTAGTTGTATCTACAAGATATCTAAGTATGCGCTTAACAACTTTTAAGTGAGACTCCTTGGGACATGATTGATATCTTGCACACATGCATACACTAAACATAATATCGGGACGGGAAGCGGTAAGGTAAAGTAGGGAACCGATCATACCTCTATACCTTTTTACATCAACCGGCTTACCATGTTCATCCCGATCAAGATTTACTGCGGTAGACATAGGAGTGTCAATGGCCTTGGACTTTGCCATATCAAACCGTTTGATGAGTTCTTGACAATACTTGGTTTGACTCACAAACGTTCCTTCTTTTAGTTGTTTTATTTGAAGTCCAAGGAAGTAGTTTAGTTCACCCATCATGCTCATTTTAAATTTACCCTGCATAAGCTTAGAAAACTCCTTTACAAGAGTCATGTTAGTAGAACCAAAGATAATATCATCCACGTACACTTGAACTAATATTGAATGCTTTTCATGTCTCTTAATGAATAGGGTAGTATCAACTTTCCCTCTTGAGAAACCTTGATTAGTTACAAAATTACTAAGTCGCTCGTACCAAGCTCTAGGAGCTTGTTTTAAACCATACAAGGCACGCTTAAGTATATAGACATAATCAGGATACTCAACATTTTCAAATCCGGGTGGTTGAGATACATAAACCTCTTCATTAATAAACCCATGTAGAAAAGCACTCTTAACATCCATTTGATAAAGCTTAAAGTTTTGTGAACATGCAAATGCAATTAACAAGCAAATTGCCTCAAGTAGGGAGAATGGAGCATATGTCTCCTCATAGTCTATCCCTTCCTCTTGGCTATACCCTTGAGCAACAAGACGGGCCTTGTTGCGAGTGATGATACCGTTTTCGTCTAGTTTGTTCCTAAACACCCATTTAGTGCCAATTACTCGATGGTCTCGCGGAGGAGGGACAAGGTCCCAAACCTCATTTCTCTTAAATTGGTTTAGCTCTTCTTGCATAGCTAAATACCAATGCTCATCGACTAATGCATCTTTTGAGTTTTTAGGTTCAATTTGAGAGACGAAAGAATAATAAAAACAAAAGTTACTTATCCTTGACCGTGGTTTCACCCCTTTTGATATGTCTCCTAGAATGTTCTCCATAGGATGGTCCTTAGAAGATTTCCACGTAGGAGGAAGATCATTCTTCTCGCTTGGTTGATCTTCTTCTTTCTCTTTAGGTGTTTGATCCACTTCCTCTTCTTTACTCTCGGGTAAGAGGGATTCTTTATCTTTCTCAAGCTTGGCATCCGGATCATTAAGTAAACTCTCAGTTGAGACACTTGCACAATTAAAACCACTACCTTTTCCGACAACTTTCGGACAAGACTCATCAAAGAGACATGTACGGACTCTTCAACAATATCTAACCTTTTGTTTTATACTCTATAGGCTTTACTAGATTGAGCGTATCCTAGAAAGATACCCTCATCCGCTTTTGCATTAAACTTGCCAAGACTTTCTTTTCCATTGTTTAGAACAAAGCATTTACATCCAAATACATGAAGGTGATAAATGTTCGGTTTTCTCCCTTTTAAGATTTCATATGGTGTTTTGTTTAGAATAGGACGTATTAGGATCCTATTCAGAACATAACAAGCCGTATTAATGGCATCGGCCCAAAAATATTTTGGAAGCCCATGTTCATTAATCATAGTTCTCCCAAGTTCTTCCAACACCCGATTTTTACGTTCCACAACTCCATTTTGTTGGGGAGTTCGTGGTGCGGAGAAATTATGATTAATGCCATGATTGCCATAAAACTCTTCAAAGAGATGGTTTTCAAACTCACCTCCATGATCACTTCGGATGGATACTATGTTAGTGTTTAATTTATTTTGAATTAACTTGGAAAATTTCTCAAATGCGGAGAAGGTGTCACTTTTATTTGCTAAGAAAATCGTCCAACTATATCTAGAAAAGTCATCAACTATGACATACCCATAAAGGTTTTCGCATATACTTTTTATTCTAGATGGTCCAAAGAGGTCCATATGGAGAAGTTCAAGAGGTCTTGTAGTTGAAACAATGTTTTTAGATTTAAAAGAGATCCTCGTTTGCTTCCCCATTTGGCACGCATCACATAAGTGATCTTTGGAAAACTTTATTTTAGGTAGGCCGGACACTAAGTCTTTTGAGACGATTCTATTTAGCAAATCAAAGTTGACGTGAGCCAAACGTCTATGCCAAAGCCATGAGTCTTCACTCATAGTTTCTAGACATTTTGCTTCAATCGAGGATACATCATTTAGATCAAGCATGTATACATTATTTACCCTCAGGCCTTTGAACACATCATCTTTCTTGTCATCATTTCGAATTATGCAACTTTCTTTAGAAAATGATACTGAGTATCCTTTGTCACATAATTGACTGATGCTAATAATATTGTGTTTAAGGTGTTAGACGCTGGCCTAAAGATCTAGAGGGGGGGTGAATAGATCTCACTAAGTTTTTAGGGATTTTTCTACTAACTCGAGCGAAAGCGGTTCTGAATCGACTTGCGTCTATTCCGGACCGCTATTTCAAAGGTCGTATGTGTTTCAAAACCAAAATATAAGTGGGATTAATAGTGAAGTGATATGATAGCTAACCAATACGTTTCACAACTGAAAACCAATTAACTTCTAGATTTGACAAACTTTGATTTGCAATGCAGTAAGATTGGAATAAGCAAAAACACAAACACTTGGTGATATGTTCAAATTGATGGTGATTCAAGTTGTGGTGAATTGTGATGTTTGTGCAGAACTTTAATTCACAATTTTAACACTTGAATCGTTGATCAATTTGCACTTATAACCAATTATGAACAGAATGTAAAAGAGAAAGTAAAAGCGACAAGAACACGATATTTGTTTAGGCAGTTCGTCGATCGTCCTCGCTACGACTACATCTGCCCCCAAATCAAAATTGAATTTGGGATATCTTTCATTAATGTTGAAAGCAGTTTATACAAAGAAGATAACAAAGAGATAAACGATAAACCAATTATGTCGATCCTTTGAATCTTCTTCCCCCTTAATCTTAAGCCAGATCAAGGTTATCCAAGAGCTTCACTTCGATTCCCTTCTGCAGTGTCTTGATTCCTTGAACTCCCCGTTCCTCAATCGTTACACTAAGCCGAATCCTCAATGAACGCCTCTTGATAAAAACCCCCAAGAACCACCCGTCGTGGAGGAAAAAACCCGCAGATTTTATTCACCAACAAACCCCACAAACCTTCACCCACTTGGAATCTTCAATTCCGTTCCATGGACGTTATCGAACTCATCACTAACCCGCAACGCAAGAATGATTATGTGTAATTGTGTTGGAGATGACGAAGAACGAAGATGAGAAACGTTTGTGTATCTTTCAGTCGTTGGTGTTTTTGAATAATTAACCCTTGCACAATATATATATGAGTGCATAACAGTTGGAGCCAAGAGATAACAGAATTTTGACTTTCTTGATCAGTTAGGTCGACCTGTTAACGAGCTTGGGTCGACCTAACAGAAGTGTCTTTGTTTTGCTTCCAGTTAGGTCGACCTGTTTTGTAAGTAGGTCGACCAGAATTGTCTTCAGGATCCTTTTTGGAACAATTCATCAGTTTAGGTCGACCTGGATGTTGCTTGAGTCGACCTAGCAGAAGTATGTGAGATTTTCTTCATTTTGGGTCGACCTAATTGATGTGTGAGTCGACCTAGCAGAAGTATATGAGTTTTTCTTCATTTTAGGTCGACCTAGGTTGATAGTAGGTCGACCTAACTGCAACTTTTCTTCCTTTTGCTTATTTTGCTTGATTTAGGCCGACCTAAGTGTATAGTGGGTCGACCTACTCTGTTCCAAAATGTCAATTCTAGCTTTCCCTTGAGTTCTTCTGATTCCACCTTGTTGCTTGTATGCTTGTTGGGTTTGCCATTAATCAAAAACCTCTTTGTGAGTGTTATTCTTGTATTCACATACTCCCCCTTTTTGATGATGGCAAACCATTAATCGCAGCTTTGGTAGAAATCTTTCAACACGGCTCCCCCGTACACTCAGCACACAGCTCCCCCGTACACTCAGCATCTATCTCCCCCTTTGACAACATCAAAAAAAAAACAGAAGAGGAGAGTAACGGGAGAAACATAGATAAAACAAGCATTCAATGTATATAATAGATAGGTAGTAACCATGTAACAGATCCATTCTATAGACATGAGTAAGAGATATATATGTATGAAGTCACTATAAGCATGTTAATTGATAGCATATCATAGTATCAATGAAATTTTTGGAAGTGAACGACAATCATGTTACCGTCTTCTCGGTGTGCAGGTGGCTTTGTTTATGGAATCCGTTAGTCAATATGAAATGATATATGTTTTGATGAAAACTACCTTTACACTTAAAGAAAATTGTTAGCTTGAGAATAATCAAAATAAACGTAAAGGAATAACTTAACGAGAAACGAACGAAGTTAACCCAAATTAGAGATATCTAGTATCCCTAATTCCCTACGAATGTTGAAGTATTGCTCCGTTGCTAGAGGTTTGGTGAATATGTCAGCTAGTTGCTTCTTGCTTTCAGCGTGTTCGAATATGACGTCTCCTTTTTCTACATGATCTCTTAAGAAGTGGTGCCTTATTTCAATATGTTTGGTACGTGAGTGTAGCACAGGGTTCTTGCTTAAATTTATTGCACTTGTGTTGTCGCACATGATAGGTATATGATCAAGCTTGATACCGAAGTCAAGAAGTTGTTGCTTGAGCCATAATATCTGTGCACAGCAACTTCCTGCAGCTACATATTCTGCCTCAGCAGTAGATAGTGCAACTGACACTTGTTTCTTGCTATGCCAACTTATCAATGAATTTGAGAATAGATGACATGTTCCACTGGTGCTTTTTCTATCGGATTTGCAACCGGAAAAATCTGAGTCGGAGAATCCTACCAAGTAGCAATCATTTCCCTTTGGATACCATAGGCCATAAGTAGTAGTTCCACGTAAATAGCGTAGAATTCTTTTGACCGCTTTGAGGTGAGATTCTTTTGGACAAGATTGATATCTTGCACACATACACACACTAAACATGATGTCCGGTCTTGAAGCGGTGAGATACAATAGTGAGCCTATCATACCACGGTACAATTTTTCATCAACCTCTTTACCTTTCTCATCTTTGTCTAGGTTAGTATTTGTTGCCATAGGTGTGTTAATATCCTTTGCTTCACTCATTCCAAATCTTTTAAGCAGTTCAGTACAGTATTTTGTTTGACTCACAAACGTGCCATGACTAAGTTGCTTGATTTGTAGACCAAGAAAGAAATTTAGCTCACCCATGAGACTCATCTCAAATTCACTCTGCATAAGCTTAGAGAAATCTTTGACAAGTTTTGAGTTAGTAGAACCAAATATAATATCATCTACATATACCTGTACTAAGAGAACATCTTTATCTTTTCTTTTAATAAAAAGAGTAGTGTCAACTTTACCTCTAGAGTACCCTTGACTAAGAAGAAATTTACTCAATCGTTCGTACCAAGCCCAAGGGGCTTGTTTAAGACCGTATAGAGCACGTTTCAGCTTATAAACATGAGTAGGATACATGTAATTCTCGAAGCCGGGTGGCTGAGCAACATAGACTTCTTCATTTATGTAGCGATTTAGGAAGGCACTTTTGACATCCATTTGGAATAGTTTGAAGTCTTTTGAACTAGCATAGGCAAGTAAGAGGCGAATAGCTTCGAGACGTGCTACAGGAGCGTATGTCACTTCATAATCAATACCTGCCTCTTGATTGTAGCCTTGGGCAACTAATCTAGCTTTGTTTCTAGTAATAACACTGTTTTCATCAAGTTTGTTACGAAAAACCCATCTAGTGCCGATTACTTGATGATCTCCCGGATGAGGGACTAAGTCCCAAACATCATTCCGTTTAAATTGGTTTAATTCTTCTTGCATGGCCATTAGCCAGTGCTCATCAAGTAATGCGTCCTTAGCATTTTTCGGCTCAACTTGTGAAACAAAAGCAAAATGATGACAGAAGTTACTTATCCTTGAGCGTGTTGTCACGCCTTTTGAAATGTCTCCTATAATGTTGTCAATTGGATGATCTTTCACATTAGCCCAAGCTTGAGGAAGATCTTCATTATTTGAAATGCTTTCCTTTTCATTTTCATTATGAGACTCATCTTTCTCTTTTTCAGCATCTATCTTTTCAACACTTTCATCTTCTTCTTCCTTGTCTCTGACAATGTCTTCAGTGGATGGTCCTGCACCATTAAATGAAAGACCTTTCTCGACATATTTTGTACAAGATTCATCAAAAGACACATGTACTGACTCTTCTACGATAAGTAATCTCTTATTATACACCCGATATGCTTTACTAGATTGTGGTAGAAGGGTTACCGACACTTCCTTTACCAAGTATGGCTCCCTGATTGTTGTCTCCATAGGTGACATACCCCTTTTTCTTTGCTTGAAACTCAACGAAAAGTGATATATCTCCCGTCATGTGTCTTGAACATCCGCTATCTAGGAACCACAACCTTTCGGCAATGTCAAGACACTTTTCCTGCATATTTAATTTAGAGAAGGAAGTCCCCAATTTTCATTGGGTCCTTGGTAGTGAGTACATAATGTGTTGCACTTAGGAAACCATTGAAATACTCCTTTAGGAACTAAAAACCTCCTAAATTTGCATTTTTCAATGGTATGACCTTTTATGCAACAATAATGACAGGTAATATGATGAGAATATGTTGTCTTGCTAGCTGATACTTTAGGTACAAAAGTATATTTACTATATAATGGAGTATATGATCTCTTGAACTTATTTGGATCAACCGCAAAAGTTACTTTTGGTTGTAGAGCCTTATCTAACTTGGCCTTTAGATCTCTTACTTCTTTTTGCCAAATATGACATGTCTCACAACCAAACCATGATGTAGGATCTATCTCAACTTTGTTCTTTTGAATATCTAGCATAGATTGTTTTAAAGCTTCCATGTCCTTTTCGGTCTTCTCAACTTCTGATTCAAGATATGAAAAATTTTTCTTGTTTGAGGCCAAAAGTTTGAAAGCTTCAATTGCATCTCTATGTAGTTCTTCAAAAGCTAATTTTAATTGAGCATGAGATACCTTATCTACAAGTTCAGGTTTAAGATGACTTACAACTTTCTTTTTCTTTTGTTTATGAGCCAAGAAGCATAGATTTGCCAATTCCCCTTCATCGCTTGATGAGCTTGCACTAGATGAATCACTTTCCCATGCTATGTAAGCTCTTCTAGATTTGTTATGACCTTTACTTTGGTTCTTCTCTTTATCTTTCTTAATGTATGGGCATTCCGGTTTGTAGTGACCTGATTTTCCACAATTGTAGCAAAGCCCTTTGATTTTTCCTTTGTTAGAGTCATCTTGGTTGAACTTGTTTGATTATTTTCTATATTTGATCAATCCTTTGTCAGAATGTTTTGCTCCATTTTTCTTTAGATACTTGTTGTACCTTCGCACAAACAGTCCCATTTCTTCATCATCGGAGTCTTCGTCATCACTAGTCTCACTATCCTCTGGCTCTCGTTTTGAGGTCTTGGAGCTCGAAGCTTTTAGAGCTATTGACATCTTCTCTACCTCTTTCTCCATGTTCTTTTCTTTCTTTGTCCTTTTCTCATGCATGTCAAGGCATTTAAGGTGTTGTTCATGTTCCTCTAGTTTACCAAATAGAGTTGTAATGTCTAAAGTGTTTAGATCATTTGCTTCCTTTATTGCTGTAACTTTGGGTTACCATTCCCTGTTCAAACATCTTAAGATTTTGTTAGTAGCAACTGCATTGGAAACCGGTCTATCAAGAGAATTTAAATGATTTTTCAGATGAACGAATCTCTTCTGCATGTTTTCGATGGATTCACCATCTTCCATGTGGAATAGTTCGAACTCTTGAGTTAACGTATTGATTCTAGCTAGTTTGACATCATCCGTTCCCTCGTGGGCAACTTGTAATGTGTCCCACATAGCTTTAGCAGATCTACAATGGGAAACACGATAGTATTCATCAACTCCTAGAGCTGAGATTAGAATATTTCTCGCTTTCCAATCGTATGCATATCTCTTTTCATCATCAGCATCCCAAGTATTTTCTGGTTTTGGAACAACTGCACCAGTTGCGTTTTCCATAGTAATTTGAAAAGGACCATTGACAATAGCTGTCCAACTGTTCCTATCAATCGCATTGATATGGACACACATACAATCCTTCCAATAGCCGTAGTTTTCACCGTTGAAAACTGGAGCTCTATTGTGAGCCCCTTTAGGTCCGGAAGCCATCTTTCCAATAAGTGTTTCACGTAACACGGAATTAACCAAGCTCTGATACCACTTTTTAGACGCTGGCCTAAAGATCTAGAGGGGGGGTGAATAGATCTCACTAAGTTTTTACGGATTTTTCTACTAACTCGAGCGAAAGCGGTTCTGAATCGACTTGCGTCTATTCCGGACCGCTATTGCAAAGGTAGTATGTGTTTCAAAACCAAAATATAAGTGGGATTAATAGTAAAGTGATATGATAGCTAACCAATACATTTCACAACTGAAAACCAATTAACTTCTAGATTTGACAAACTTTGATTTGCAATGCAGTAAGATTGGAATAAGCAAAAACACAAACACTTGGTGATATGTTCAAATTGATGGTGATTCAAGTTGTGGTGAATTGTGATGTTTGTGCAGAACTTTAATTCACAATTTTAACACTTGAATCGTTGATCAATTTGCACTTATAACCAATTATGAACAGAATGTAAAAGAGAAAGTAAAAGCGACAAGAACACGATATTTGTTTAGGCAGTTCGTCGATCGTCCTCACTACGACTACATCTGCCCCCAAATCAAAATTGAATTTGGGATATCTTTCATTAATGTTGAAAGCAGTTTATACAAAGAAGATAACAAAGCGATAAACGATAAACCAATTATGTCGATCCTTTGAATCTTCTTCCCCCTTAATCTTAAGCAAGATTAAGGTTATCCAAGAGCTTCACTTCGATTCCCTTCTGCAGTGTCTTGATTCCTTGAACTCCACGTTCCTCAATCGTTACACTCAGCCGAATCCTCAATGAACGCCTCTTGATAAAAACCCCCAAGAACCACCTGTCGTGGAGGACAAAACCCGCAGATTTTATTCACCAACAAACCCCACAAACCTTCACCCATTAGGAATCTTCAATTCCGTTCCATGGACGTTATCGAACTCATCACTAACCCGCAACGTAAGAATGATTATGTGTAATTGTGTTGGAGATGACGAAGAACGAAGATGAGAAGCGTTTGTGTATCTTTCAGTCGTTGGTGTTTTTGAATAATTAACCCTTGCACAATATATATATGAGTGCATAACAGTTGGAGCCAAGAGATAACAGAATTTTGACTTTCTTGATCAGTTAGGTCGACCTGTTAACGAGCTTGGGTCGACCTAACAGAAGTTTCTTTGTTTTGCTTCCAGTTAGGTCGACCTGTTTTGTAAGTAGGTCGACCAAAATTGTCTTCAGGATCCTTTTTGGAACAATTCATCAGTTTAGGTCGACCTGGATGTTGCTTGAGTCGACCTAACAGAAGTATGTGAGATTTTCTTCATTTTGGGTCGACCTAATTGATGTGTGAGTCGACCTAGCAGAAGTATATGAGTTTTTCTTCATTTTAGGTCGACCTAGGTTGATAGTAGGTCGACCTAACTGCAACTTTTCTTCCTTTTGCTTATTTTGCTTGATTTAGGTCGACCTAAGTGTATAGTGGGTCGACCTACTCTGTTCCAAAATGTCAATTCTAGCTTTCCCTTGAGTTCTTCTGATTCCACCTTGTTGCTTGTATGCTTGTTGGGTTTGCCATGAATCAAAAAACTCTTTGTGAGTGTTATTCTTGTATTCACATACTCCCCCTTTTTGATGATGGCAAACCATTAATCGCAGCTTTGGTAGAAATCTTTCAACACGGCTCCCCCGTACACTCAGCACACAGCTCCCCGGTACACTCAGCATCTATCTTCCCCTTTGACAACATAAAAAAAAACAGAAGAGGAGAGTAACGGGAGAAACATAGATAAAACAAGCATTCAATGTATATAATAGATAGGTAGTAACCATGTAACAGATCCATTCTATAGACATGAGTAAGAGATATATATGTATGAAGTCACTATAAGCATGTTAATTGATAGCATATCATAGTATCAATGAAATTTTTGGAAGTGAACGACAATAGGTCTCTTGTATTCACATAAGGCCCTCAACTAAAAGGACGTCAGAGATAGTAGTAGAAGAGGGATTACCTACACTACCTTTACCGAGTATTGCTCCCTTGTTGTTATCACCATAGGTCACAAATCCTTTCTTCTTAGCCACAAAGTCATAGAATAAAGATAAGTCACCCGTCATATGTCTTGAGCATCCTCTATCTAGAAACCATCTTCTTTCGGATGGCTCAAGACATTCCACCTACAAATTTAAACAAGGGAAATAGGTACCCAATTTTCATTGGGTCCTTGTGTGTGAGTGAAACAAAGGTTGCTCTTGGGAGTCCATTTGAAAATGCCTTTGGGAACCAAGAACCTCCTAAAGCGACATTTTTTAACGGTATGTCCCCTTTTGCAACAATATAGACATCTTGAGTTTGAGTAGTCATCACATTTACTAGATAAGTGGTCGGCTACAACGTTTTCGGTTCCTTTTTTATCTTTGATTTCCAAATCAAATTCTTTTAGTAGTATGATCCACCTTAATAGTCTAGGTTTTGCATCTTGTTTAGCTAGTAGATAACTAATGGCTGCATGGTCGAAGTAAACTATTATCTTTGCTCCTATCATATAGGAACAGAACTTATCTAACGCGAAAACCACGACCAGGAGTTCCTTTTCGGTTGTGGCGTAATTCATTTGCGCAGGGTCTAAGGTTCTACTTGCATAGTATATTGCGTGGAGTTTCTTATCTTTCCTTTGGCTAAAGACTGCTTGTTGTACTCTAAAATTTCCTCATAAATATGCGAATGTCAATTTTATTTCGAATAAATAAATTGGCACAATTGATAAATAGATAGGCTTTGCAAAACGGGGTCTCATGTTCGAATCCCCTTATTGACAATTTACTTTTTTATTTGTTTCTAATTTTTTTTTATTAAAAAAAAATCACAAAAATATTTTCCAATCATCTTAATTTTCAATCTTTTGTATTTATTATTTAAGTTTTTTTAGAATATAAATTTGTCCTTTTTTTATTTATTTAAAAAATACTCAAAAAAAATCTTACAATAGAAAATATTCCAAAAAATATAAGTTTTAATGTTAACTTATTATTTGCAACTTTTTGGATACAAAATCAATTTGAGTTAATATTTAATTAAGTTTATTTTGTTTTCCTTTTTTGATTTTAACATAATGCTTCTCTTATAAATATAAGAGTATTTTAACCCATTGTGGGGACAGATAATTCATACCCGCAGAACCTAAACCTTCTCTTCACCTATACCACTAACAGCCAGATAACGTTGAAAACAGATAGCCGGCACAAAAACAATCCTAAAAAACATTTTTTTTTGCCATCAAACCCTTGTCCAGCTCTAACACACATGTTTTGATCCTTTGTATAATATCTTGTATACACTAATTGTTAAAAAACCATCATAGTCACACTTCCACACTTACATAAACCTGCAAACTTCTATAACATAGTTTCACTCTAACACTACCATCTTCTCCATCCTTCAATCCAAACACAAAAATGCCACACACGTACATACACTCACTAAGTGATAACCCTGTTTTTTTTGTACCAAATAGAAACAACACAAAACACTTGAAACTTCATCTCTAACAATGCATAAAACCATTAGATATCATCCCTCAATGATCATAAGAATTAATTCATAAATCTAACACTAACCATTAATCAAAGTTCTATTGTTTGTATCTTAAGTTAATTTTGCAGAATAAAAGAGGCACTGGTAAACACCACACCAACATCAAATCGCAGCAACCACCTCTGGTTTAAGCATCCGCGCGAACAACCAAACCGCAACCACTTGCAGATTCCGGGGACTTCGATCCTCTGACCGATTCCCATTCAGATCCACGCAGCCCCCCACAATATCTTCGTTCAAGCACAACACCGGTGATCTCCTCCGGATCCGGCGAACGACTCCCTTTCGACCAGATCCAGTCGCCACCGAGTTCATTCGCTCACGCTTCGATCCGCCACGTTGAACTATTGGACTGTTACACACATTTGCAACTTACTTAATATTTTTGTATATATTTTTATTTTTATTTCCACTTTAATTTTCATTTGGGTTGTAATAGTTAGTTTAGTTTTATCCCCATCGGTTAAGTTTGTAACCCCCTCCCCGAAGCCCTGTACTAGTTAGGATTTCTATGTTTCTAACTTTATTTTCCTGCACTGTATTAATTGTATGCCTGCGTGTGTTAGTAAAGTAGGGTGTGAAAGAACTTAGAAAATTTGACTTAGATCATTAACCAAAAAAGATAAAATATTCTGAAACAACACACGTGATTGCTACACACACTCATCCCTAGGGTACGCCCCTCTTGGTTGCATTCGATTATAAGGTCGAATCTTTTGAATATAGAGGTACCCATTAGCAAAAGTCCCTCGATTAAAAATCATCGCAAAGATAATAAGTCCCTAAATGACCCATGATGTTTCCTTTGATGATATGATCTAGTCCCTTTAATGGTTGCCTATGAAACGATGATTGTCCCTCCAAATATTGCTAAAGGTACCTCTACCTGTTGCCTTCAACAACGTCGATGACCCTTCGATGACCCGCACGTCCAATATAAACAAGGACTACCTACTTCTACATAGTATGGATAGTCCTAGGAACTTTAAAAATCATAAGATAAAGACTAACTATTAGGGTAGTGCTCTTAGATGTCTTGTTCAAATACAAAACAATTTTCACACTCCTTTAAAAAACAATGGCTACGCCTTTAAGCTAAAGTCCTTTTATTCAAAAAGCTCTTTTAAAAAAAACGAGAACAAACATGAGCTAAGCAAACTAAGAGCCCGTAGATAACTACCGATGAAAAGGGTGCTTACACCTTCCCTTTTCATAACCTATCCCCGAGTCCGTTTTCTTTTTTAAAAAGGTCTTTTTCTGTACTTTTTACCTTTTCTAAGATTGGACAAAATAAAAGTCGGTGGCGACTCTTGCTTAACCGCGACATTTAAAGTCAATTCATCGAGTTACAGAACTGGCGACTCTGCTGGGGAGAAATAAAAAGAGGGGTTACCTTAGAGCTTAGATCATTTATAACTTGTTTGTTTTGATTGCTTTACTTTTCAAAGTTGTTATGGGCATTGAATGAAGGACGAATACCTTACCCGAATTCAAGTACACCTAAGCTAGGAGTGGCATAGTCATGGCGACCTCTTTCACATATGTGCGATATGAGTCAATATGAAGTTCACATTTAAGTTAGGACTCCATGGATATATACACACCTTTCTCAAATGAGGGAGGTCTATGTATATACCTTTGGGTGAGTCGGAGCTTAAGGACCTTTAGTTACCCTTTAACCCATCTTGGCCTTTAGTACGTAGTGGGGGGCTACTCTTGACAAATGTTAAGGGCCTAGTCGTTACCCGATACTACAACTCAGATAGGGTCTTTCTTAAAGTACCATTGCATGATGCGAATGCATCATGTCTGGGGGTGCTTTAGAGGGGCTGACAATTCTGAGTAACTGGTAGAACACTGTTACTAAATTCACTCTTATCCATAGAAGTACCTTTGGGGAAGGGTATCTCGGTCAGACTTCATGCCAGCCTGTAAACCTAAGGGAACTTGTGTGACTTGTTTGTTATCTAACAACTTGATCTCCTTGCAGGTTTTGTTTGTAAGACTTACTTGTCTGTACTACCCTATGCTTTTACGTAACGTGTTGACTAACATTTTTCAGGGATCTTAGGTATTTAGGACGCATAATTCCCAGGTACTATTATGGAAGGACTATCAAGAGCCTACATTTCTATCAAGGGGCAAGAAGATTTATTTTCCTCTAGCCAGATGCTTTTCAAACTCGAAAGTAAAATAAACTTCTGTCAAAGGGAAAGAGGATTTATTTTCCTTTAGCCATATCCCATCAAACTCAAAATTATCGCACTCCGAATCAGAGGCTATGACCCACTAGATATGGTGAGCTTGATTCTTATGGAAGGATGTCCAAAGATGAAAAATCAAAGTTCTTCAGACGAAGCTGCTACCAACGGACAAATTTCTCATCTTCTTACTATTTTATTCTCCTTGGAGATGGACACTTGCTACTCTTGTGTGACTTCGTCAGAATCTTCTTCCTAAAAGTAATCTAGAGTAATCTGTAGTTTCAGATACTAACACTTGGTTTGTCTCTCACTCTGGAGAACTTGACCATTCTATTGATGATTGTCAGCCATTCAAAGACAAGATCCAAGACCTAATAAAGGCAAAGGTTATCATATTCATACCTGCATGCAAGATTTGAAGTTCTCCTTCGACTCAATGGATGTTCTGAAGCAATAGGTCCATACGGAGAGAATCTCCTCAACATTGGCATCTCTATATCTTCATGCATTTTCATGCGTAACCTTTCTTGATTTGATTAAATACTATTTATATGCAATACTTGTTTGGTTTTGAACTATAAAAATAATGCATTGTATATGTTTGTCTTGAAAAAATTCATTCGCTCTCTCTCTCTCTCTCTAATATGTTTTTCTTTGCTGGTGATACAAACTCTCGGTGACAAAGCATGATGACTCTGAAGGGAGAATGATGAGCATATAATACTCATAATCTCAAATGGTGTGCTTTCGAGTAAAACCTTGTTGATGATGTATAGGCATTGTTTCAAATCCCCAAACACTGGAGATATAAGGAAGTTAATCCCTTGTCAACCCCTTTGAGCCTTGAAGTAGGAGTTTCTTTTCTATATGAAAAACCCTCACATTTAACCCAGGGGCATGGTAGTGTTTAGTTAACCTGATTGAGCGTTCAAAATTCATCAGGGGCACGCATCTGAGGATACAACAATAGTTATCCTTCAAAAGGTTGAGGAAAGTCAATACCACAATGGTTATCCCTCACATTAGGAGGTCAAAATATGACGATAACACAACGGCTATCCCTCGTTAACCAAGAAATGAGGTAGTCAAAATCTTTCCAACAAATCGAAGACGTCTCCTACGACTTGCTAAAAAAAATAAATAAAAAAGGGCCTGCTAAATCAACAATTTGAAAAAAAATGACTTAGGAAAAAGTTAGGGCATCCCGCTAGACTTTATACCCGAAATTCAAAAGAATTTGTCCAAGCAAAAGTTAGGGAAACAAAAAATATCCTCAACAAAATGGCAAAGTCGCGTGACTAAAAATTCAATATCGTGTGATCAGACACCAAGAATAAAAGGTAAGCGACTGCCATGTCCAAACACCTCATCGATTCCTCGACCGTCTCAAACTCCTTTTGAACGATGAATGCTCGCATCGAGTTAACTGAACTTAGGTTGGAGAACATTATGAAGGGGGTGACCACCAACAAAATTTTGAGCCTAAAAATCCTTTCTTCTAAAAAAAACGTGAACCTAACCATGTTACAACCTTTAAAAGTCTTAATTGAGGCAAGGTTAATTCGAAAGCATACTGTAACGAGAACACGGTAAATTGACTCCTAAGAGTTTTGCTAAATGCTCGAGTTGGTATCGCACCACCTTTTAAAAAAATCAATGTTTTGACATCCTTTCAAAAATTTCCTTTTTAAACTCAAGACAAACATGAACTTTGCATTAGAATTATGTTTCTCATAATAAACATTCTTCGCATATGAACAAGTACTTGACACCAGGAAAGCTTCCATCATGAACTGTAGATGAAAATTTTAATCCCTTTCAAGGGACAAGTTGTCTTCAGAACTCCGTTGAGTTCGTGCGAGAATATCTCAAATTCTAATCACCCTTATGGGCACAAAAGCAGTTGGATACTCTATTAAGTAATAGTTCAGTCAATTTGGGGCAACCAGGTCAAGAATCGAAGTATCTCTCAGAAGTGTTGAATAACCAGGGGCATTCACCCAAGCATAGTTGAAAACTACCTCCGACCCAGATTAATCAAGGGCCTTGTTCCTAAAGTTCATGATACTGGGGCATGTTGTTTATCACAACACAAATCTCAGGAACCCCTCCCGACAGACATGCTTCAGAAGTGCTCCGAAAAGCAAAAATATCTCATACAACTGACTCAGTTGGCTAAAAAGCCAAAATGTACAAGGGGCCCGACATGTTATTGTCCAATTCATCTAGGGCAGTCAAGTCAAGATTCAAAAAAATATCTCAAAGACGCTAAACAATCAAGGATTTATTTTCCCCGCAAAATACTGATACAATTTATTGTCATCATTCACAACATTTGCCTTCATACATCATACATCTCATGGCATATGCATAACAGTCACATTCATTTCAAAAAAACATACATTACATGCATCATGACATTGCATAAAACTAATTTTTTCTTTCATGTCGACCGACCGGTCAGGAAAATATCATCAACAAATCAATCACTATCAAATGTACAGTCTGGAAGCTTGAACCCCAGATTCCTAAAAAAAATCCACTCCGGAAGCTTGAACCCCGGATATTATAAAAATCTCTACACCAGAAACGCTCCGGAAGCCTGAACCCCGAATGTTCTAAAATCTACGCCAGATATATTTCGGAAGCCTAAACCCCGAATGATCTAAATTCTACGATAGATATGTTTCGGAAGCCCGAACCCCGAATGATCTGAATTCTACGACAGATATGTTTCGGAAGCTTGAACCCCGAATGATCTGAATTCTACGACAAGTACGTTCCGGAAGCCTGAACCGCGGGCGTTCTAAAATCTCTACACAATATACGTTCCGGAAGCCTGAACCCTGGATGTTCTGAAATCTACGTCAGATATGTTCCGGAAGCCCGATCCCCGGATGATCTGAATTCTACGACAGATATGTTTCGGAAGCCTGAACCCCGAATGATCTGAATTTTACGACATATATGTTTCGGAAGCTTGAACCCCAAATGATTTGAATTTTATGACAGATACGTTCTTGAAGTCTGAACCCTGGACGTTCTAAAATCTCTACACAAGAAACGTTCCGGAAGCCTGAACCCCGGATCTTCTGAAATCTACATCAGATATGTTCCTGAAGCTTGAACCTCGGATGATCGGAATTCTACGACAGATATGTTTCGGAAGCCTAAACCCCGAATGATTTGAATTCTACGAAAGATATGTTTCGGAAGCCTGAACCCCGAATGATCTGAATTCTACGATAGATGTGTTTCGGAAGCCTTAACCCTGAATGATCTGAATTCTATGACAAATATGTTTCGGAAGCCTGAACCCCGGATGATCTAAATTCTATGCCAGAATTGTCCGGAAGCCTGAACCCCAGACGTTCTATAATCTCGACACGGGATACGTTCCGGAAGCCTGAACCCCGAATGGTATAAAAATCTCTACGCTAGATACGTATCGAAAGCTTGAGCCCTGTATGGTCAGAAAATCTCTACGCGAGATGCGTTCCAGAAGCCTAAACCCCAGATATTCTGAACCTCTACACCAGTTTTACTTTGGAAGTTTTTGACGTTTATTGGAATTTTACCGTGTTTGGAGTCGTTTCAGTCGGTATTAGTTCGGGATGGCGGACTAATATTTAATTGAAGGTTTTCATATTTTTGGTACTAGAAATATTAGTAAGGTAATATTCCGCATTTTGGGGCGTTTG
This sequence comes from Vicia villosa, assembly GCF_029867415.1. Taxonomy (NCBI): domain Eukaryota; kingdom Viridiplantae; phylum Streptophyta; class Magnoliopsida; order Fabales; family Fabaceae; genus Vicia; species Vicia villosa. Next base: position 7,543,138 of record NC_081184.1, on the reverse strand, counting down.
AACGATATTTGAGCGTAGGGACATTTTGGTCATTTCCGTGGGATAGATATTTTCTTTATAAGAAAGAAATATTGTGAGAAAGGAAAAAGGGATGGAAAGAAAAAGAAGAGAAAGAAAGAGAAGAGAGGAAGAAGAAGAGCAAAGAGGAAAAACAAGAGAAAGTGGAGGATTCTCAACCGAATCGATTGCCGATCGTCACAATAGCAAGGTAAAGGGGTGAATCTAATTTATCTTGGATGTATGATTCTTATAGTTTTGTTCTTGTTCTTGTTCTTCTTGTTCCAATTTCCACAATTTTCTTGTGTGGTCTTTGTTTGATCTAAGTTTGTTTGAGAATGATTGTATGATGATTAAATGATATCCTTATTGTGTTATGGTGATTGATCATGTTTGATTTCCTTTTCTATGGCCTGATTGAGTTTGAATAAAAAATTTAGGTTTTGAGATAAATCAATGAATCAACCATGAAAAGTTTGATGTTAGGTTGTTTCTATAGTTTGTATGTGTTGTATTGGTGTTATAATGATGTTTTGGAGTGGTATTGGTGGGTATAAGAGGGTTAGAACCGTTCTGGTTCGTTCTGGTTTTTTCTGGGTTTACGCAGGTCCGCTGAGCGGAGGTGGGTCCGCTGAGCGGAGGTTCTGTTGCAGAAAAATCTCTGTGAGGGTCCGCTGAGCGGAGCTGAAGCGGACAACAGCTTTTTCTGTTTTCCAAAACTTTGAAACTTCGTAACTCCTGAACCGTAACTCCGATTTTGTCGCCGTTCGAAGCATTGGAAAGCTAACGCAATGAACTATATTATTATATAATTAAATTATTCATAGGATGTAGTATCCCATTATTTTTATTAGGATCAAGTGATGAGTTGTGTAGTATGTTCAATTATCCAAACTTTGAAACCTTGTAACTTTTGATCTGTAGCTCCGTTTCATACGCCGTTCGAAGTGTTAGGAAGCTAGTTGGATGTTCTATATGATAGTATAGGCTTGGTTAGCTTGTTATTAATTGGTTATGAGGTCTTGTTGATTAAATCACATAATTGTTTATATGCGCGATATGATTGGTAAATAATCATAGTGCTTGGTTGCAATTGTTGATGATGTAGGATGTAGTAGTGGTTGGTTGATTTTCATAAATGGTTTTGTGAACTAGTGCATGATAAATCATGATGATGTGTTGTGTGAATGTTATCGTATTGGTACGAGGTATGTGATTAGTTATCGATAACATGAGATCATGTTCGTATGTGTTATGTATTAATGAATGTTCATACTTGGTATGTGATGATGTTTGGTTGTTTGTTATTAACATGATGTGTGGCCTTATGGCAAGTAATTGTTGTTATGAGAACGATGTATTATTATCATTGAATTGTTGTTATTACAACTTGTTGATGATGTATTGATGAAGTTGTGGGCTGATGGCCAATATTAACTTGATGAGTATAAGTGTGTTATACGTTCATCTATGCCGATGTGGCCAGTATGTTTTGACAGTAAATGTGTGCTGTGTGCTTATTAATACCTGTGTGGTAATTATTGTGTGATGTAATTGATAACGATGTTATTAATTGGTGATGTATCCTTTTGGATAGAATATAAACGATGTAATGTAAGTGTATGATCGTGTTATATTGTTGATGATGTTGTTGTCGTGTAATAGTGTAATATATTTGCACAGCATATCATTTCATTACGTTAATGGCGGAATGCTATTAACAGGTGGCATGCGGGCATTGGTTACCAGTAGGAGCTTAATGCTCGGTAACGGTATGTTAGCCCGAGTGACATTGGTTACTAGTAGGAGCTTAATGCTCGGTAACGGTATGTTAGCCTGAGTGGCAAGAGGTCATCAATGGGAGCTGTGTGCTCGATGACGACAGCCTGCGGGCTTCCTGAGTGGAATAAAGTCCCAGCATAATGCTCGGCAAAGGGTCATCAGTGGAAGCTACATGCTCGGTGACGACAGCCTGCGGGCTTCCTGAGTGGAATAAAGTCCCAGCATAATGCTCGGCAGGTGTATTTGTCATAATGACAAGGAGGAGTTTACTCCGGATTTGGTACCACATGCATATGCATAGTCGAGTCTCATTCATCATTGTCTGTCTTTATAAATTATGTTATCATTCATGTGTCGCATTACTTATAATATGATTATGGTTGACTTAGTGGATTACCTTGTTGTATGATTCTTGATGATACTTGTTGGCACTATTATATTTGTCATGCTTTTCATTATAAATTATATTCTCACCCTTATGCTGATTTGATGCTTGAGTGGCATCCTGCAGATTTGCCGCTTTGGGAGTCCTTTGGAAGAGGTAGTTCTCTAGTTGGTCCTGTCGGTCGCTCTGATACGTAACACCGGGGAGTCGGGAGTCTGTTGTTATTTATTTGTATACGACTCTTTTGAACATGTATATGTGATAATGTGTCATTGTGTATTGTAAACACTTTATTTTGGAAAACTCGTCTTTGAGAGTGAGAGCTATACGTATATATATATATATATATATATATATATATATATATATGTATTCATACCTTCCGTGTGTTATGTATCATGTTATTGGCAGGTGTGTATGCTTTTGGCATCGATGATGTCCGTTTGCTTTTAAGTTGTTTGTTTGGTTACTTAGTGTAACATCCTAATTGTGTTGTATGAAATTTTAATACTCTGATATTTTCTTGCCTAATTGCTTTGGGTAGAATTGGGGTGTTACAATATGCACACCCTGGGAAGCATGACCCCCCAGGCGTCAACTCTAGCAAGCATCTCCATCATATATGGTCTAATGTATGACTCGTTCCAACACTCTCCTTCAGATATGGTCTAATATATGGCTCATTTTGACATTCTCCATCGGATATGGTCTAATGTATGGCTCGTTCTGATATTCTCTTTCAGATATAGTCTAATGAATGACTCGTTCTGACACTCTTCTTCAGATATGGTCCAACGAAGGAATCGTTCTCATATTCTACCTTCATATATGGTCCAACGAAGGACTCGTTCTGATATTCTTCTTCTTCAGATATGGTCTATTGTTTGGCTCGTTCTGATATTTTACCTTCAAATATGGTCCAACGAAGGACTCATTCTGATATTCTTCTTCATATATGGTCTAATGTATGGCTCATTATGATATTCTTCTTCAGATATGGTCTAATGTATGGCTCATTATGATATTCTTCTTCAGATATGGTCTAACGAAAGACTCATTCTCAGATTTTACCTTCAAATAAGGTCTAATGTACGACCCCTGCTGGCACACTCCTTCAGATATAGTCTAGTGTACGACTCATTCTAACTTTCATATTGTCAACAACTGGATGGAATCTTTAAGACCAACTCCGGCATGAACTCCTGCATAGACGAGTGCAAATTTTTATAGTACTCAAGTGTTCAATCATCTTCAACCTTCAGGGCGCACATGCCAATCTACTTCTTCATGTTTAAGAAGATTGAACAAGGGAAGCTGTTGTACCCCAAAATTTGCCTCATATATATGCGAATGCCAATTTTATTTCGAATAAATAAATTGGCACAATTGAAAAATAGGTAGGCTTTGCAAACACGGGGTCTTAGGTTCGAATCCCCTTATTGACATTTTACTTTTTTATTTGTTTCTAATTTTATTTTGATTAAAAAAAATCACAAAAATATTTTTCTATTATCTTAATTTTCAATCTTTTGTATTTATTATTTAAGTTTTTTTAGAATATAAATTTGTTCTTTTTTATTTATTTATAAAATACTCAAAAACAAATCTTACAATAGAAAATATTCAAAAAAATAAAAGTTTAAATGATGACTTGTTATTTGCAGCTTATTAGATACAAAATCAATTTGAGTTAATATTTAGTTAAGTTTATTTTGTTTTCTTATTTTGATTTTAACCTAATGCTTCTCTTATAATATATAAGAATATTTTAACCCATTGAGGGGACAGATAATTCATAGCCGCAAAACCTAAACCTTCTCTTCACCTATACCACTAACAGCCAGATAACGTTGAAAACGGACATCCGACACAAAAACAATCCTAAAAAACCTTCTTTTTTGCCGTCAAACCCTTGTTCAGCTATAACACACATGTTGTGATCCTTTGTATAATATCTTGTATACACTAATCGTTAAAAAACCATCATAGTCACACTTTCATACTTACATAAACCTGCAAATTTCTATAACATAGATTCACTCTAACACTACAATCTTCTCCATCTTTCAATCCAAACACAAAAATGCCACACACGTACATACACTCACTAAGTAATAACCCTATTTTTTATGTACCAAATAGCAATAACACAAAACACTTGAAACTTCATATCTAACAATGCATAAAACCATTAGATATCATCCCTCAATGATCATAAGAATTACTTCATAAATCTAACACTAACCATTAATCAAAGTTCTATTGTTTGTATCTTAAGTTAATTTTGTAGGACAAAAGAGGCACTGGGAAACACCACACCAACATCAAATCGTAGCAACCACCCCCGGTTCAGGCAGTCGCACGAACAACCATACCGCAACCACTTGCAGATTCTGGCACCTTCGATCCTCTGACCGATTCACGTTCAGATCCGCGCAGCCCCCACAACATCTACGTTCAAGCACAACACCAGCGATCTCCTCTGGATCCAGAGAACGACTCCCTTCCGACCAGATCCTGTCGCCACCGAGTTCATTCACTCACGCTTCAATCCGCCACTTTGAACTATTGAACTATTACAGACATTTGCAACTTACTTAATATTTTTGTATATATTATTATTTTTATTTCCGCTTTAATTTTCATTTGGGTTGTAATAGTTAATTTAGATTTATCCCCATCGGTTAAGTTTGTAACCCCCTCCCTGAAGCCTCATCGGTGAAAGAACTTAAAAATTTTGACTTAGATCACTAACCAAAAAAGATAAAATATTCTGAAACAACACACGTGATTTCTACACACACTCATCCCTAGGGTACGCCCCTATTGGTTTCCTTCGATTATAAGGTTGTGTCTCTCGAATGTAGAGGTACCCATTAGCAAACTTCCCTTGATTAAAATCATCGCAAAGATCATAAGTCCCTCAATGACCAACGATGTTGCCTACGATGATATGATCTAGTCCCTCGAATGGTTGCCTACAAAATGATGATTGTCCCTCCGTATATTGCTAAAGGTACCTCTACCTGTTGCCTTCAACAACCTTGATGACTTGCACGTCCAATATAAACAAGGACTATCTACTTCTACATAGTATGGATAATCCTAGGAACTTTAAAAAGCATAAGAAAAAGACCAACTATTAGGGTAGTGCTCTTAGATTTCTTGCTCAAATACAAAACGATTTTCACACTCCTTTCAAAAACAAAGGCTACGCTTTTAAGCTAAAGTCCTTTTATTCAAAAAGCTCTTTTCAAAAAAACGAGAACAAACATGAGCTAAGAAAACTAAGAGCCCGTAGATAACTATGGATGAAAAGGGTGCTTATACCTTCCCTTTTCATAACCTACCCCCCGAGCCCGTTGTTTTTAAAAAGGTCTTTTTCTGTACTTTTTACCTTTCCTAAAATTGGACAAAATAAAAGTCGTTGGCGACTCATGCTTAACCGCGACATTTAAAGTCAGTTCACCGAGTTATACTGCTCCTACAACATAGTCGCTTGCATCACACATAATTTCAAATGGAAAATTCCAGTCGGGTTGTTGCATTATGGGTGCGGATATAAGCGTTGTCTTTAGTACTTTAAAGGCTTCTAAACATTCATCGTTAAAATTAAACTCAACGTCTTTCATTAAGAGGTTGGTCAGAGGTTTAGAGATCTTAGAAAAGTCCTTTATGAATCTTTGATAGAAACCTGCGTGTCCTAAGAAGCTTCGTATCTCTCTGACTATTTTTGGGGGTTGGAGATTTTCTATTGCTTTGATCTTTGCTTTATCGACTTCAATTCCTCTTTCGGAGACTACATGTCCAAGTAAAATCCATTGTTTAACCATAAAGTGACACTTTTCCCAATTTAGGACGAGGTTAACTTGTTCACATCCGTCCAATACTTTTTCTAGATTAGAGAGACATCCTTCGAAATCTTCCCCACATACAGAGAAGTCGTCCATAAAGACTTTGGTGATGTTTTCTATGTAATCAGCAAAAATCGACATCATGCATCTCTGAAATGTCGTAGGGGTGTTGCATAATCCGAAAGGCATTCGTCTATAAGGGAATTTTCCATAAGGGGACGTGAAGGTTGTTTTCTCTTGGTCATCAGGGTGAATTAGAATTTGAAAGAATCCTGAGTAACCATCCATGTAGCAGTAATAGGAATGTTTCGCTAAGAGTTCGAGCATTTGGTCAATAAAGGGAAGAGGGAAGTGGTCTTTCCTTGTGGCTTTGTTTAACTTATGATAGTAAATACACATCCTTTCCCCAGTCACCTTTCTTTCTGTGAATACAAGATTACTCAAAGATGTTTTTTATTTATGGCAAACTCAAATGAGCATTCAAACAACAAGGAGGAATTTGATCACTCATGAAAGCACAAGGTGATCCACTATGCATATAAGTCGACTCAACACAAGCTGGACATGAAAAATGCAGAAAATCAGCAATTAGGTCGACCTACTGTCAACCTAGGTCGACCTAAAATGAAGGAAAATACATATACCTCTGCTAGGTCGACTCACAGACCATTTAGGTCGACTCAAAATGAAGAAATCTTCATATCAGTCTGCTAGGTCGACCTACATGGCAACTAGGTCGACCTAATCTGAGAAAATGTTCCCAGAACGTACCAGAAGAGGATTTTGGTCGACCTACTCCTTCAACAGGTCGACCTAACTGGGAGCAAAATTCTGCAAGCTCTGTTAGGTCGACCTAAGCACTACAAGTGGTCGACCTAACTGATCAAGAAAGCTCAAAAATAAGTTTTTCTTGGTTCTAACTGTAAGGCAATTATATATATTGTTCAAGGGTAATTATGCACATAACACCAACGACTGAAAGATACACAAAGGCTTCTCATCTTCGTTCTTCGTCATCTCCAACACAATTACACATAATCATTCTTGCGTTGAGGGTTAGTGATGAGTTCGATAACGTCCATGGAACGGAATTGAAGATTCCTAGTGGGTGAAGATTTGTGGGGTTTGTTGGTGAATAAAATCTGCGGGTTTTGTCCTCCACGACGGGTGGTTCTTGGGGGTTTTTATCAAGAGGCGTTCATTGAGGATTCGACTGAGTGTAACGATTGAGGAACGGGGAGTTCAAGGAATCAAGGCACTGCAGAAGGGAATCGAAGTGAAGCTCTTGGATAACCTTGATCTTGCTCAAGATTAAGGGGGAAGAAGATTCAAAGGATCGACATAATTGGTTTATCGTTTATCGCTTTGTTATCTTCTTTGTATATACTACTTTCAACATTAATGAAAGATTACCCAATTTCAATTTGGAATTGGGGGCAGACGTAGTCGTAGCGAGGACGATCGACGAACTGCCTAAACAAATATCGTGTTCTTGTCGCTTTTACTTTCTCTTTTACTTTCTGTTCATAATTGGTTATAAGTGCAAAATTGATCAACGATTCAAGTGTTAAAATTGTGAATTAAAGTTCTGCACAAACATCACAATTCACCACAACTTGAATCACTATCATTTTGAACCTATCACCAAGTGTTTGTGTTTTTGCTTAATCCAATCTTACTGCATTGCAAATTAAAGTTCATCTAGAAGTTAATTGGATTTCAGTTGTTAAACGTATTGGTTAGCTATCATATTACTTCACCATCAATTCCACTTACTTTTTGGTTTTGAAACACATACGACCTTTGCAATAGCGGTCCAGAATAGACGCAAGTCGATTCAGAACCGCTTTCGCTCGAGACTGTAGAAAAATCTGTAAAAACTTAGTGAGATCTATTCACCCCCCCTCTAGATCTATAGGCCAGCGTCTAACAAGTGGCATCAAGAGCTCTGGTTTATTCCGTGCTACGTGAAACACTTATTGGAAAGATGGCTTCTGGACCTAAAGGGGCTCATAATAGAGCTCCAGTTTTCAACGGAGAAAACTACGGCTATTGGAAGGATTGTATGTGTGTCCATATCAATGCAATTGATAGGAACATCTGGACAGCTATTGTCAATGGTCCATTTCAGATCACTATGACAAATGCAGCTGGTGCAGTTGTTCCAAAACCAGAAGATACTTGGAATGCTGAAGATGAAAAGAAATATGCATACGATTGGAAAGCGAGAAACATTCTAATCTCAGCTCTAGGAGTTGATGAATACTATCGCGTTTCCCATTGTAGATCAGCTAAAGCTATGTGGGACACATTGCAAGTTGCCCACGAGGGAACGGATGATGTCAAACTAGCTAGGATCAATACGTTAACTCAAGAGTTCGAACTTTTCCACATGGAAGATGGTGAAACCATCGAAAGCATGCAGAAAAGATTCGTTCACCTGAAAAATCGATTAAATTCTCTTGATAGACCTGTTTCCAATGCAGTTGCTACTAACAAAATCTTAAGGTGTTTGAACAGGGAATGGCAGCCCAAAGTTACAGCAATTAAGGAAGCAAATGATCTCAACACTTTAGACATTACCACTCTTTTTGGTAAACTAGAGGAACATGAACAGCATCTTAAATGCCTTGACATGCATGAGAAGAGGACAAAGAAAGAAAAGAACATGGAGAAAGAGGTAGAGAAGAAGTCAATAGCTCTAAAAGCTTCGAGCTCCAAGACCTCAAAACGTGAGCCAAAGGATAGTGACACAAGTGATGACGAAGACTCCGATGATGAGGAAATGGGACTGTTTGTGCGAAGATACAACAAATATCTAAAGAAAAATGGAGCAAAACATTCCGACAAAGGATTGGTCAACTATAGAAAGCAATCAAACATGTTCAAACAAGATGACGACAACAAAGGAAAGATCAAAGGTCTTTGCTTCAATTGTGGGAAAGCCGGTCACTACAAACCGGATTGTCCATACCTTAAGAAAGAAAGGGAGAAGAACCAAAGCAAAGGTCATAACAAATCTAAAAGAGCTTACATAGCATGGGAAAGTGATTCATCTAGTGAAAGCTCGTCAAGCGATGAAGAAGAATCAGCAAACCTATGTTTCATGGCTCATCAAAACAAGAAAAAGAAAGCTGTAAGTCATCTTAAACCTGAACTCGTAGATAAGGTATCTCATTCTCAACTAAAACTTGCTTTTGAAGAATTACATAGAGATGCAATTAAAGCTTTCAAACTTTTGGCCTCAAATAAGAAAATTTTTTCATATCTTGAATCAAAAGTTGAGAAAACCGAAAGGGATATGGAAGCTTTAAAACAATCTATGCTAGACATTCAAAAGGACAAAGTTGAATTAGATCCTACATCATGGTTTGGTTGTGAGACATGTCACATTTGGCAAAAAGAAGTGAGAGATCTAAAAGCCAAGTTAGACAAGGCTCTACAACCAAAAGTGACTTTTGCGGTTGATCCAAACAAGTTCAAAAGATCGTATACTCCTTTATATAGTAAATACACTTTTGTACCAAAAGTATCAACTAGCAAAACTCCATATTCTCATCATATTACCTGTCATTATTGTTGCAAAAAGGGACATACCATTGAAAAATGCAAATTTAGGAGAATTTTAGTTCCTAAAGGAGTATTTCAATGGTTGCCTAAGTGCAACAAATTGTGTACTCACTACCAAGGACCCAATGAAAATTGGGGACCTCCCTCTTTAAATTAATCTTGCAGGAAAAGTGTCTTGACATTGCCGAAAGGTTGTGGTTCCTTGATAGCGGATGTTCAAGACACATGACTGGAGACCTATCTCTTTTCGTTGAGTTTCAAGCAAAGAAAAAGGGGTATGTCACCTATGGAGATAACAATCAGGGAGCCATACTTGGTAAAGGAAGTGTAGGTAACCTTTCTACCACTACTATAACTGATGTGCTGCTAGTAGAAGGTCTTAAACATAATCTTTTAAGTATAAGTCAATTGTGTGACAAAGATTTTAAAGTAGTGTTTACAAATTCTGGCTGCACAATAGAACATACTAAGAAAAGAGACATTATGTTTAAGGGCTTAAGAGTAAACAACATCTACATGCTAAACTTGGATGAGGTATCTAAGTCTAGTACCACATGTCTAGTTGCTCTAGGCGATGACTCATGGCTTTGGCATAGACGTCTCGCCCACATAAATTTTGACTTACTAAATAAAGTTGCCTCAAAAGATTTAGTAATCGGCTTACCCAAAATGAAGTTCTCAAAAGATCATCTATGTGATGCTTGTCAAAAGGGAAAGCAAACAAAAACCTCTTTTAAATCAAAAAACGTGGTTTCAACATCACGCCCTCTTGAACTACTTCACATGGATCTCTTTGGCCCTTCAAGGACTAAAAGCATAGGTGGAAACACCTATGGTTTTGTCATTGTCGATGATTACTCGAGATTTTGTTGGACAATTTTTTTTACCTAGTAAGGATCAAACTTTTCCAGCCTTTACACAATTTGCAAGATTATGTCAAAACAAAATGAACAACAAAATAGTTGCAATTCGAAGTGATCACGGTGGAGAATTTGAAAACGTTTCTTTTGAAAAATACTGTGATAAACATGGAATTGAGCATAACTTTTCAGCTCCTAGAACACCTCAACAAAACGGAGTAGTTGAACGTAAAAATCGTGTTCTAGAGGAGCTGGCAAGAACAATGCTGAATGAGGGTAATCTACCAAAGTATTTCTGGGCTGACGCAATTAGTACAGCATGTTATGTTTTGAATAGGATAACAATACGTCCTATACTGAACAAAACTCCCTATGAATTACTAAAGGGTAGAAAACCAAATGTATCTCATCTCCATGTATTCGGTTGCAAGTGTTTTGTCTTGAACAATGGTAAGGATAATCTTGGCAAATTCGATGCTAAAGCTGATGAGGGCATATTCCTTGGTTACTCACAATCTAGCAAAGCATATCGAATATATAATAAGAGATTACTTATAGTAGAAGAGTCAGTACACGTTTCTTTTGATGAATCTTATGCAAAATATGTCGAGAAAGGTCTTTCATTTAATGGTGCAGGCCCATCCACTGAAGACATTGTCAAGGATATGGAAGATGAGGATGAAAGTATTGTAAAGAAAGATGCTGAGAGAGAGAAAGATGAGTCTCACAATGAAAATGAAAAAGAAAGCATCTCAAACAATGAAGAACTTCCCAAGGCCTGGACAAACGTGAAAGACCATCCAATTGATAATATAATAGGAGACATCTCAAGGGGCGTTACAACACGCTCAAAGATAAGTAACTTCTGCCATCATTTTGCTTTTGTTTCACAAGTTGAGCCGAAAAACGCTAAGGATGCATTACTTGATGAGCATTGGCTAATGGCCATGCAAGAAGAATTAAACCAATTTAAACGGAACGATGTTTGGGACTTAGTCCCTCATCCGGGAGATCATCAAGTAATTGGCACTAGATGGGTTTTTCGTAACAAACTTGATGAAAACGGTGTTATTACTAGAAACAAAGCTAGATTAGTTGCCCAAGGTTACAATCAAGAGGAAGGTATTGATTACGAAGAGACATACGCTCCTGTAGCACGTCTTGAAGCTATTCGCCTCTTACTTGCTTATGCTTGTTCTAAAGACTTCAAACTATTCCAAATGGATGTTAAGAGTGCCTTTCTAAATGGCTATATAAATGAAGAAGTCTATGTTGCTCAGCCACCCGGCTTTGAGAATTACATGTATCCAACTCATGTTTATAAGCTGAAACGTGCTCTATACGGTCTTAAACAAGCCCCTCGGGCTTGGTACGAACGTTTGAGCAAATTTCTCCTTAGTCAAGGGTACTCTAGAGGCAAAGTTGATACTACTCTCTTTATTAAAAGAAAAGATAAGGATATGTAGTTGCAAAAGCATCCCAAGCATAGTTTGTTTTGATGAAGACAATATGGACATCAAGCTTTCATAAAGGATGTGCAAAAAGAATCTCAAGTCTTAAAGCAAAGAACACACAAATTCAAAGTCTTGAAGAAATAATAAAGATTCAAGAATCAAGCAATAAATGGCAAAGGTATAAACAATACTCACTTTGACATATAATTGTTCACAAAATATACTCTCATGCATATCATAATCATGAACAAGTCTCATATATCAAAGAGTTCATTTAAAACCTTTTTCATAGTTAAAATTCAAAATAAAGGTTTTAGGAACCGGGTTGTCCCTATGGGGGAACCGGTTCCCAGCATTCTCAAATTTCAGCAATCTGTGGTTTACTATGGGGAACCGGGTTGTCCCTATGCAGGAACCGGTTCCCACGTTCAAAATTTGAATATTTCTGCTGTAACGTTCAGCAGGAACCGGGTTGTCCTATGCAGGAACCGGTTCCTACTGAACCAGTGTGTTTTTCCATTGCATTTTACACTCAAACGAAATTGTCTTTATATCTTTTAAACATTGCATTGTTTCATGGAATAATAACCTTTTGAAGAGGTGTTTAACACACTATATATTACACATCTTTCATATTCAAAAATCACCTTCTTCATTAACAATTCATAAACCATATTCTTCATCTTTCAATATTCTTAAGTGTTCATAAATTCTCATTTTCAAGTGAAACTTTCCATACACATTTTCATTGAGAAATCTATTCAAAGTTTCATGCATACATTGTGAACATTTATATTCATTGTTAGAATTGTTTATTTGAAGAAGAAGATCAATCCAAGATTGATAGTGCTATACAAATTTCATCTAAATCTCTTGTATAAATTCAAAAGTATTATCTCCTTACTATCCAGGATTGTTGGAAGTAAGTGTTGTGTTTGAAGAGGATTGTTCTTCACTCACATTAGTATTGATTTGATCTTAAAGGTGTTAAGAACCTTTGATCACCCTATAGGTTAGATAGTAGGCATAGGCTTGTACAATAATTCTAACTATAGTGAAATCTCTTTCGTGTTTGAAAGGGGACTGGAGTACTCTCGGATTGTGAGGGGAACCAGTATATATCGTTGCGTCCTTTACTTTTCCGCACTTTATAGCTTTTATCACCATTACCAAAGAAAAGAAAAGAACCTTACAAAACCTTCAAACACTTAACCAAAAAATATTAGAAATATTCTCATAAAACCGATTAAATTTTTGAAAACCTAATTCACCCCCCCTCTTAGGTGCACTCTTATACTTACATTTGGTATCAGAGCAAGTTATAGGTAACTTGTTCCTAAAGATCCAGAATGGCTTCCGCAAATCAAAGACCGGTTTTCAAAGATGGTGGTTCTAACAACAAGCCTCCATTGTTTTGTGGTGAATATTTTGACTTTTGGAAAATCCAAATGAAGGCTCATCTAGAAGCACAAGGAGAAGAAGTTTGGGAGGCTGTCCTACAAGGTCCTCATGTTCCTACAACGGTCGTTAATGGTGTTGGATCGGAGAAACCTAAAGCGTCATGGGATGATAATGATAGAAAAAGGGTTCTTGCTGACAAAAAGGCGATCAGTCTCCTTCATGGTGCTCTTAGTATGGATGAATTCTTCCGAATATCAACATGTACAACATCAAAGGAAATTTGGGATACTCTTGTAGAAACTCATGAAGGTACCGCTGAAGTTAAAAGATCAAGGTTGAATACTTTAAGCCAAGAGTACGAACTGTTTAGAATGAAGCCCGGAGAAACTATTCTCGATTTGCAAAAACGATTCGTACATTTGACAAATCACTTGAAGGCACTTGGCAAGACTCTTACTACCGAAGAACTTAATCTTAAAGTGCTCAGATCTTTGACAAGGGAGTGGCAACCAAAAGTGACGGCGATATCCGAAAAGAAGAATTTATCAAAACTTACTTCGGCAACACTATTTGGAAAACTTCAAGAATATGAGACAGAACTTGGAAGATTGGAAAAGCATGAGAACTTAGAGAAGAAATCCAAAGGCATCGCATTAAAAGTAGATTCAATAGAAAGCAAAATGAAAGATGCATCAGATGAAGATGAAAACTTCTTGCTTCTTGTAAAAAGGTTAGGCAAATTTTTTGGAAATAAAAATAATATTGATAATACTAACTATGTCAAAAGGAAGAAATTCTCAAAGCATAAAGATAAAGAAGCATCCACTTCATCACAAGAAGTTACATGCTATGAATGTGGGAAACAAGGACACATAAAGCCAGAATGTCCAAAGCTTTCGAAGAAGAATGTATTCAAAGGCAAAAGAGAATTCAAAAATAAAAAGGCCTACATAGCATGGGAAGATAATGAAGTAAGTTCCTCATCGGATTCCGATAGTGACGAAAGTGCAAACCTAGCACTAATGGCATCACACCACTCCGACGATGAAGAAGGCGAGGTTAGTTATGATAATTCTCTTTTTGATAATGGTGCGCAAGGTGCAATAGAAGAATTATTAAAAGAATGCAAAATTCTCTATAAAACTATCTCATCTCAAAAGAAAATAATATCATCGTTAGAAGAGAAGGTTAAGATAATAGAAGTAGAACATAAAGATGACAAAGAAAAAATGATTAGTGTTCAAGAAGATAATGTTGTATGCAAGAATTGTGAATCACTTTCCTTCCAAATTGTCCAATTAAAACGTGTTTTAGAAAGATATGAAAAAGGGCAAATTGGATTGGAAAATGTTCTTAGCACACAAAGATACTCCAATGATAAGAGCGGACTTGGTTTCTCTAAATTTGATAAACCAACATCCAACAAGACTATCTTTGTCAAGGCTAGTAACCAACCAATTCAAGAGAAAGTGATTAAGCCTAAAGTAATGCAACATTATCCTAAAAGGAAGAACTTTATTAAGAAGAAATCTTATCCTCCTAGATATAGAAGTAACTTTGAACCTACTTGTTTTTATTGTGGTATTATTGGTCACACACCCAATGCTTGTTATGTAAGGAACTTTAGTGTTCCTAGTGGACATTATGTATGGGTGAAGAAAGGAACTAACTATGATGGACCCAAAGCCGTTTGGGTACCTAACAAAACTTAATTTGTTTTGTAGGTTTGCTTGAAGACCACTTCAAACCTATGGTATCTAGATAGTGGTTGTTCAAAGCATATGACGGGTGACCTAAACCAATTTTCAGATCTAAGGTTAAAGGCCAAGGGTTTTGTCACTTATGGAGACAACAATAAGGGAAGAATTCTTGGCAAAGGCAAAGTTGGTGCACCACCTTTCACATCCATTGAAGATGTTCTTTATGTTGAAGGACTAAAGCATAATCTTCTAAGCATTAGCCAACTTTGTGACAAAGGCTTCAAGATCAAATTCACTAAGGAAGAATGTTTGATCATCGATGAAGTCACCAATGAGGTAAAACTCAAAGGTACAAGAATTAATAACATCTTTATGATTTCTTTAAATGATTTATCTTTGAAAGTAAAATGTCTTTTGGTAAACAATAATGAATCATGGTTATGGCATAAAAGAGCAGCCCATATTCATATGGATCATTTAAATAAGTTAACCAAACATGATCTTGTTATTGGCCTACCTAAGATAAAGTTTGTCAAAGATAAACTATGTGATGCATGTCAAAAGGGAAAGCAAACCAAATCATCTTTCAAACCAAAGAATGTGGTGACTACAACAAGACCACTTCAATTATTGCATATGGATCTATTTGGTCCATCAAGGACAAGAAGCTTCGGAGGTAATGTATACGCTTTAGTTATTGTTGATGATTATTCTAGATATTCTTGGACTTTGTTTCTTGTGCAGAAAAGTGATGCTTTTAGAGCCTTTAAGAAGTATGCAAAACAAATCCAAAATGAAAAATCATTAAAGATTGTATCCATAAGAAGTGATCATGGTGGAGAGTTTCAAAATGCATCGTTTGAAGAATTTTGTGAAGAACATGGTATCTCTCATAATTTTTCAGCACCAAGAACTCCACAACAAAATGGAGTAGTTGAAAGGAAAAATAGGTTTCTAGTGGAACTTGCAAGAACAATGCTTAGTGATGCAAATCTTCCTAAATATTTTTGGGCGGATGCGGTTAGTACGGCATGTTATGTTGGAAATCGAATAATCATTAGACCTATCTTAAAGAAGACTCCATATGAACTCTTCAAAGGAAGAAAGCCAAACATTGCTCATTTTCACATTTTTGGATGCAAGTGCTTTGTTCTTAACAATGACAAAGACAATCTTGGTAAGTTTGATGAGAAATCCGATGAAGGTATATTTCTTGGTTATTCTCTTTCTAGTAAAGCATATAGAATTTATAATAAAAGAACTTTAACTATTGAAGAATCCATGCATGTATCTTTTGATGAGACTAACACTTCCAAAGAGGAAGAAGTTGTTTGTGATGATGATGATCCTTTAGATTTACCCCCGGAAGAACCTTCAAATAATACAATTGTGAAGGCACCGGAAGAACTTTCAAATGATATAATTAAGAAGGCACCGGAAGTACAACAAGAAAGTGTTCAACAAGAAAGTGTACAACAAGAATCAAACACCAATGATCTACCAAAAGAATGGAGAACTCATAGAGATCATCCTATTGATAAAGTTATTGGTGATATTAGTCAAGGAGTTGCAACAAGATTAAATCTCAAAGATGCTTGCTTACACATGGCTTTTGTTTCTCAAATTGAACCTTCAAAAGTTGATGAAGCCTTAGGAGACGATCAATGGATAAATGCAATGCAAGAAGAATTAAATCAATTCGAAAGAAACCAAGTTTGGGAACTTGTTCCTAGACCAAGTAATAAACATATCATAGGTACTCGATGGGTGTTTAAGAACAAACTTGATGAGAATGGTATAATTGTTCGAAACAAAGCAAGATTGGTGGCCCAAGGTTACAATCAAGAAGAAGGAATCGACTTTGAAGAAACATTTGCTCCGGTTGCAAGGTTAGAAGCTATCCGTCTTTTACTTGCTTATGCATGTTCATTAAATTTTCAGCTTTATCAAATGGACGTCAAGAGCGCATTCTTAAATGGCTACATCAATGAAGAAGTCTATGTCAAACAACCCCCGGGATTTGAAGACTTCAAGAATCCTTCACATGTCTTTAAGTTGAGAAAGGCTCTTTATGGATTAAAGCAAGCACCTAGAGCATGGTATGATAGACTTAGCAATTTTTTGTGTGAAAAGGGTTTCGAAAAGGGTAAGGTTGATAAAACTTTGTTCATTAAGAAAATCAAGAGTAACACTTTATTGGTTCAAGTCTATGTTGATGATATCATTTTTGGATCGACTAACAAAGAAATGTGTGAGGAATTCTCATTGATGATGCAAGGAGAATTCGAGATGTCTATGATGGGAAAGATGAATTACTTTCTTGGACTACAAATTAAGCAACTCAAGGATGGAATCTTCATTAATCAATCCAAATACTGTAAAGAACTATTAAAGAAGTTTGATATGGATAATTGCAAAGCAATGAATACTCCAATGGGCTCCGGTACATATGTTGATCAAGATGAATCCGGTACTCCAATTGATATTACTAAGTATCGAGGTATGATTGGTTCTTTATTATATTTGACGGCAAGCCGTCCTGACATAATGTTTAGTGTTTGTCTTTGTGCTCGCTTCCAAGCAAATCCAAAGGAATCACATCTTATGGCGGTTAAAAGGATCATGAAGTATCTCAAAGGAACAACCAACGTTGGCTTATGGTATCCTAAAGGTAGTGTTTGCAATTTAATTGGTTATTCTGACGCGGATTATGCAGGATGTAAAACTGATCGTAAAAGCACAAGTGGCACTTGTCACATTCTTGGAAATGCATTAGTATCATGGGCTTGTAAAAAGCAAGCATGTGTTGCTCTTAGTACGGCCGAAGCAGAATACATAGCAGCGGGTAGTTGTTGTGCACAAATTCTTTGGCTTAAGCAACAACTTCGTGACTACGGACTTGATCTCGGATGTATTCCTCTTCGATGCGACAATACAAGTGCTATAAATATTACAAAGAATCCGGTCATGCATTCAAGAACCAAACACATAGACATTCGACATCATTTTCTTCGCGATCATGTGCTTAAAGGAGATGTTGAAGTCACTTTTGTAGATACTCATAATCAACTTGCGGATATCTTCACCAAGCCTCTCCCAAAAGAATCATTCTACAAAATTCGTCGAGAGCTTGGAATTTTAGATGAAGGTGATGTTTAAAATTTGTTCATACATCAAAGGTACATGTGTCTAATATTTTAGGTAATAAAAAATGCTTTATAAATGTTCTTTTATTATAACTTGGTAATTATATGAGGTATATGTGCTTTATATTTCATAAAATTAAAGTTTTTGGAAATTTTTTAGTCCAGGAACCGGTTCCCATGTGGGACGAACCGGTTCCCCATAGTAATTTCCAGAGGCAATGTTTTTGTGTTCTTCAGGAACCGGTTCCCATGTAGGGACGAACCGGTTCCCACGTACTTGTTCCAGATTTTTTTTTTTTCTCTTTGTGGCTGTACGTGAATAGTTGTTTTATATATATTTTCTTATTTTATTTTACTTCTTATTCTTATTTAATTCACATTATATCATTTACACCACACATTCACTCACATTTATCTTCATTCAACATTCATCTTCATCTTCTTCAAACTTCCTCATCCATTGTCAACCTCATTCAAAGCTCCACTATCTCACCATAACTATCAAAATTAAAACACCCACTACCTCTAAACACTATATAATCCTCCACTCTTTCACATATATCACTCAAATCCTTCTCCATTCACCAAATCCGAAAATCCCAACCTAAACCCTAACTTTCAAAAATGGCACCCAAAGTCTCAAGAAGTGCAAAAGGAAAGAATAAGATTGGAGAGTCCAGTGAAGATCCTCAAGAGCATCAACCAACTGTTAAGAGTCGGAGACTCACTTTCAACATTCGTAGTCGGAAACTCCTTCAAGCAAAATACGGTAAACTCCCGGATTTCCCTACTCACAGTTTCTCTTTTCCGGCTAGACTAGCTAATGCAGGGGTAGCTAATTTTGTGCTTGACCATGGTGATTATTACCCGGATTTGGTTAGAGAATTTTATCATAACCTTAAGATAGTGACCGATGAATTTGATGATTTCACATTACTGTCAAAAGTTTCAAATAAGGACATATGCTTAGATGTTGAAGAATTTGGTAGAGTGTTAGGCATTCCATCTCAAGGCTTAGTGCTCCTTCAAGGTAACATACCGGAGGATTGGCAACCATATAGTAAGATGGATGTTTTTGTGGATATGTGCCGACCAACTCAACGCGACACAGTTCGTCAACAACTTGCTACCAAATTTAACATGTTCGGTTCTAGCTTATCGGTAAGTGATAGGATGCTCCATCTTATCATCGCTTATGTTTTATTTCCGAAGAATTCTAACCATTCCAGGGTCAATGAGTTCGAGTTAATGGTTCTGCTTGCTCTGAGACGTGGCATTGAAGTCAATTGGGCACTTTCAATTATGCGCCACATGCAGCTTATGGCTTCCCTTAAAGGAGGCTTACCTTATGCAAGGGCCATTTCTCATATTGTTCGGAATGCTGGTGTTCTCCTCCAACGGGAACCAAAGAAAAATATGGATGAACAAGAATGTGCTATCACCACCGCTACCGCTCTTAAAAATACCGGAATAGTTATGGATCGTGAAGGTAGATTTGTTTACAAAGTTGATTTTGAGCCAGCCGTGCCACAAGATCCTCAACGTCCCGAAGGTGGATACACAATGGATATGATGTTTGCCAAGCTTTGTTCTATTCAAACATCTATTGATAACAACAAGAGGGAGAATGACTATGAGCATAACCTTATGAGAAGACAAATGCGGGAAATTCAACGGACTCAAAAGCGTATCTTGGCTCATTATGAGGGAGAGGATGGAAGCGAAGAAGAAGATGAACATGATGATGATGATGATGATGAAGAACACATGGATGAAAGTGATTAATTTATTTCCTTTAATTTCTTTGTAATGTTTTCTTTCTATTATTCGTATTTTACTTATGCTTTCTAGACAATGTTTCATTCATGTTCGTGATGTTTAGGATTATTATTGTTTTATGTTGTAACCGTAACAAACTACGTTTCGTATCGTTTGTAGTATTTCATTTGTGTGCTAACTTTGTGGTATTTTACATTTGTGTTATAATTCATATCTTTTTATCTTTTTTCCCATCCTTTTTGATAATAACAAAGGGGGAGAAGAATATGCATGTATTGTTGTTGTTTTGTTCAAAGAAAATGCAGGCCATTGTTAAAATTATCAAGTAAAACTCATCACCATAAATCAAGGAATCATGGATTTAGGGGGAGTCTCTAACATAGGGGGAGCCTTGCATTGTTCAAACACTTTTTCAAAAGCACAAAACAACTCTCTTCAAAAACGTTTTCAAGACTTGGTTGTCATCATCAAAAAGGGGGAGAATGTAGTTGCAAAAGCATCCCAAGCATAGTTTGTTTTGATGAAGACAATATGGACATCAAGCTTTCATAAAGGATGTGCAAAAAGAATCTCAAGTCTTAAAGCAAAGAACACACAAATTCAAAGTCTTGAAGAAATAATAAAGATTCAAGAATCAAGCAATAAATGGCAAAGGTATAAACAATACTCACTTTGACATATAATTGTTCACAAAATATACTCTCATGCATATCATAATCATGAACAAGTCTCATATATCAAAGAGTTCATTTAAAACCTTTTTCATAGTTAAAATTCAAAATAAAGGTTTTAGGAACCGGGTTGTCCCTATGGGGGAACCGGTTCCCAGCATTCTCAAATTTCAGCAATCTGTGGTTTACTATGGGGAACCGGGTTGTCCCTATGCAGGAACCGGTTCCCACGTTCAAAATTTGAATATTTCTGCTGTAACGTTCAGCAGGAACCGGGTTGTCCTATGCAGGAACCGGTTCCTACTGAACCAGTGTGTTTTTCCATTGCATTTTACACTCAAACGAAATTGTCTTTATATCTTTTAAACATTGCATTGTTTCATGGAATAATAACCTTTTGAAGAGGTGTTTTACACACTATATATTACACATCTTTCATATTCAAAAATCACCTTCTTCATTAACAATTCATAAACCATATTCTTCATCTTTCAATATTCTTAAGTGTTCATAAATTCTCATTTTCAAGTGAAACTTTCCATACACATTTTCATTGAGAAATCTATTCAAAGTTTCATGCATACATTGTGAACATTTATATTCATTGTTAGAATTGTTTATTTGAAGAAGAAGATCAATCCAAGATTGATAGTGCTATACAAATTTCATCTAAATCTCTTGTATAAATTCAAAAGTATTATCTCCTTACTATCCAGGATTGTTGGAAGTAAGTGTTGTGTTTGAAGAGGATTGTTCTTCACTCACATTAGTATTGATTTGATCTTAAAGGTGTTAAGAACCTTTGATCACCCTATAGGTTAGATAGTAGGCATAGGCTTGTACAATAATTCTAACTATAGTGAAATCTCTTTCGTGTTTGAAAGGGGACTGGAGTACTCTCGGATTGTGAGGGGAACCAGTATATATCGTTGCGTCCTTTACTTTTCCGCACTTTATAGCTTTTATCACCATTACCAAAGAAAAGAAAAGAACCTTACAAAACCTTCAAACACTTAACCAAAAAATATTAGAAATATTCTCATAAAACCGATTAAATTTTTGAAAACCTAATTCACCCCCCCTCTTAGGTGCACTCTTATACTTACAGGATATTCTCTTAGTTCAAATTTATGTAGATGATATTATATTTGGGTCCACTAATGCAAAACTTGTCAAAGACTTTTCTAAGCTTATGCAGAGTGAATTTGAGATGAGTCTCATGGGTGAGCTAAATTTCTTCCTTGGCCTACAAATCAAGCAACTCGGTCATGGGACGTTTGTGAATCAAACTAAATACTGTACGGAGCTGCTCAAAAGATTTGGAATGAGTGAAGCAAAGGAAATTGACACACCTATGGCAACAAATACAAATCTAGACAAAGATGAGAAAGGTAAAGAGGTTGACGTGAAATTATACCGAGGTATGATAGGTTCACTATTGTATCTTACTGCCTCAAGACCAGACATCATGTTTAGTGTGTGTATGTGTGCAAGATATCAATCTTGTCCAAAAGAATCTCACTTGAAAGCAGTCAAAAGAATTCTGCGATACTTACGTGGAACTACTACATATGGCCTATGGTATCCAAAAGGAAATGAGTGTCATTTGGTAGGATTCTCCGATTCAGATTTTGCTGGATGCAAATCCGACAGAAAAAGCACTAGTGGAACATGTCATCTATTCTCAAACTCATTAATAAGTTGGCATAGTAAGAAACAAGTATCGGTTGCATTATCCACTGCTGAGGCAGAATATGTAGCTGCTGGAAGCTGCTGTGCACAAATATTATGGCTCAAGCAACAACTTCTTGACTTTGGTATTAAGCTTGATCACATACCTATCATGTGCGACAACACAAGCGCCATAAACTTGAGTAAAAATCCTGTCTTACACTCACGTACCAAACACATTGAAATAAGGCATCACTTTCTACGAGATCATGTAGAGAAAGGAGACGTTACTTTTGAACATGTAGAAAGCAAGAAGCAACTAGCTGACATCTTCACCAAACCGCTAGCAACGGAGCAATATTTCAACATTCGTAGGGAATTAGGGATACTCGATATCTCTAATTTGGGCTAATTACGTTTGTTTTCTCTTAATATTATTTCTTTACTTTATGTATCTATCTATTTGTCTTACTAACATTTTTTTTGGCATAAAGGTAGTTCATCATCAAGCCAGGCGTCATATTGAAAAAGCGGTAACATAATTGTTGTTCACTTCCAAAAATATTATTGATACTATAATACGCTATCAATTAACATGCTTATAGTGACCTCATGCATAAAAACTGCTTCTGCTCACATATGTGCCTCATTCTACCATTAACTACCCTATACATGCTAGCATTATTATCTATTATTTCTCTTCTATTCTTTGGTTTCTCTTTTTGATGTTGTCAAAGGGGGAGATAAATACAATAGATGCTGAGTGTACGGGGGAGCTGTGTGAAGAGACTTCTTGGTTGAGAGATAGATGCTGGATGTACGGGGGAGCCTTGTTGAGTCTTCATCACTTACTACCAAAGCTTTTGAGTATTGGTTTGCCATCATCAAAAAGGGGGAGTTTGTGAATACAAGATTACTCAAAGATGTTTTTGATTTATGGCAAACTCAAATGAGCATTCAAACAACAAGGAGGAATTTGATCACTCATGAAAGCACAAGGTGATCCACTATGCATATAAGTCGACTCAACACAAGCTGGACATGAAAAATGCAGAAAATCAGCAATTAGGTCGACCTACTGTCAACCTAGGTCGACCTAAAATGAAGGAAAATACATATACCTCTGCTAGGTCGACTCACAGACCATTTAGGTCGACTCAAAATGAAGAAATCTTCATATCAGTCTGCTAGGTCGACCTACATGGCAACTAGGTCGACCTAATCTGAGAAAATGTTCCCAGAACGTACCAGAAGAGGATTTTGGTCGACCTACTCCTTCAACAGGTCGACCTAACTGGGAGCAAAATTCTGCAAGCTCTGTTAGGTCGACCTAAGCACTACAAGTGGTCGACCTAACTGATCAAGAAAGCTCAAAAATCAGTTTTTCTTGGTTATAACTGTAAGGCAATCATATATATTGTTCAAGGGTAATTATGCACATAACACCAACGACTGAAAGATACACAAAGGCTTCTCATCTTCGTTCTTCGTCATCTCCAACACAATTACACATAATCATTCTTGCGTTGAGGGTTAGTGATGAGTTCGATAACGTCCATGGAACGGAATTGAAGATTCCTAGTGGGTGAAGATTTGTGGGGTTTGTTGGTGAATAAAATCTGCGGGTTTTGTCCTCCACGACGGGTGGTTCTTGGGGGTTTTTATCAAGAGGCGTTCATTGAGGATTCGACTGAGTGTAACGATTGAGGAACGGGGAGTTCAAGGAATCAAGGCACTGCAGAAGGGAATCGAAGTGAAGCTCTTGGATAACCTTGATCTTGCTCAAGATTAAGGGGGAAGAAGATTCAAAGGATCGACATAATTGGTTTATCGTTTATCGCTTTGTTATCTTCTTTGTATATACTACTTTCAACATTAATGAAAGATTACCCAATTTCAATTTGGAATTGGGGGCAGACGTAGTCGTAGCGAGGACGATCGACGAACTGCCTAAACAAATATCGTGTTCTTGTCGCTTTTACTTTCTCTTTTACTTTCTGTTCATAATTGGTTATAAGTGCAAAATTGATCAACGATTCAAGTGTTAAAATTGTGAATTAAAGTTCTGCACAAACATCACAATTCACCACAACTTGAATCACTATCATTTTGAACCTATCACCAAGTGTTTGTGTTTTTGCTTAATCCAATCTTACTGCATTGCAAATTAAAGTTCATCTAGAAGTTAATTGGATTTCAGTTGTTAAACGTATTGGTTAGCTATCATATTACTTCACCATCAATTCCACTTACTTTTTGGTTTTGAAACACATACGACCTTTGCAATAGCGGTCCAGAATAGACGCAAGTCGATTCAGAACCGCTTTCGCTCGAGACTGTAGAAAAATCTGTAAAAACTTAGTGAGATCTATTCACCCCCCCTCTAGATCTATAGGCCAGCGTCTAACACTTTCAGCTATAGATTCTCCTGATTTATTTACGGTAACTATTATGCCTCCCTTCTTGGGTACACAATGGACCGGACTTACCCACTAACTATCAGAGATTGGATATATAATTCCAGCATTCAGAAGTTTAGTAACTTCGTCTTTAACTACTGTGCTCAGGATAAGGTTAATCCTTCTTTGATGCTCCCTAGAGGTTTTGAAATCTTCTTCCAACATGATGCGATGCATACATATGGAAGGACTTATTCCTTTCAGATCAGCAATGTTATATCCTAACGCAGATGGATACTTCCTTAATACTTGTAATAGCTTCTCGGTCTCTGTGGCTCCTAGCTCTGCGTTGACTATTACTGGTCTTTTGAGCTCATCGTCTAGGTATTCATACCTAAGACTCTTGGGTAATGATTTAAGGTCCAAGTATGGTTTCTTTGGGCAAGGCATAGGGTTGGGTGTTAATGCTAAGAATTCACTTAAATTATCGTCTCGATATTCCAGACGCCAATTGTCATCTTCGAAAATCAGAGGCATCAGAATCTTTATAACTTCAGAGTAAGATTCTTCCGATAATCCTATCTCTCTTATACATTCATCAATAACATCCACCAGGTAACATGTGTCCTCTATAGCTGGGGCTCGCAGTAACTGTGTTAGAATAAACTCGACCTTCTCCTCACCTACCTCGAATGTCAACTTTTCTTTCGTTACGTCTATAATGGCTCCAGCAGTAGCTAGAAAAGGTCTTCCTAAGATTATAGGAGTGTTGTCGTCTTCCTTTATGTCCATAATTATGAAATCAGTAGGGATGTATAATTGTCCGATGCGGACGGGTACATTTTTAAGAACACCTACAGGATACTTGACATATCGGTCTGCAAGTTGTACTGACATCTTGGTTGGTCTTAGATCACCCATTTTTAGTTTCTCGCATTAGGATAATACTAGCTCCTAATTCGCATAGAGCTTTGTCTATGACAAATTTTCCTATATTGCAAGGTATGGAGAAACTTCCTGGGTCTTTCAGCTTAGGTGGCATTTTATTTTGAACTATTGCACTACATTTGGTAGTGAGTGTTACAGTCTTGTTGTGTTCTAGTTTCTTCTTATTCGATAGGATTTCTTTTAAGAACTTAGCATATGAGGGCATTTGGGTAATGGCTTCTGTAACCGGAATTGTGATGTTTAACTATTTAAGAAGTTCGACAAATTTCTTAAACTGCCTTGTGTTTTTAGATTTCTCGAGTCTTTGAGGGTACGGGATATGTGGTTTATAAGGTGGTGGAGTTATGTATGTGTCATACCCCAATTTTTGACCTAGGATACCACCTCATATTATTTGCATATACATCATCTGCATCTCTAACAAATTGCATATCTTGTGTTTGGTACTTGTGACTCCGCAAGATTTAAACAAGAAATCACTCATCAGTACAAGCAACAATCAATT
Organism: Vicia villosa; assembly: GCF_029867415.1. Classification (NCBI taxonomy): domain Eukaryota; kingdom Viridiplantae; phylum Streptophyta; class Magnoliopsida; order Fabales; family Fabaceae; genus Vicia; species Vicia villosa. Next base: position 7,517,016 of record NC_081184.1, on the reverse strand, counting down.
AGGGATTTGTTCTCCCTTCATCTCAGATGAATCATCTTCATCAACAATCAACATTTGGTCCTCAAAGATTCATTTCAACAAGCTCAAAGGCTCTGAATCAACCAGATTAGGGTTTTGACTGAAGATAACATACTCCTGACTTTTTCTCAGGATTTGACCTAATGACTTGGTATATGACCTCAAGCCCCCAAGTACATCATTTTGACCTAATGCATTGGCTCAATACATCTCCTACACAAGGATTGATCAACAGTGAAATTTCAAATCATCAGATTAGGGTTTTAAACTATCAGGGACTGAAATCAGGGATCACATTTGGGAAACCCTAAAAAGCTCCAGGGGATCATTCAAAGGTTTTAATCATCTTCAAATAATCCCTATGAAAATATCCAATTGAAATTGTATCTCAATTCAAGATCCAGAGTCATCAAAGTCATCAGGTCGACAATTAGGGTTTTTGACCTAATTCACCTGAACAACTGACTTTTTAATCAGAAAATGGTTCCATAACTTAAACCATGGTTCAAGGTCCTCCAATAACTCAATGTGATCCATTCATACCATTCATTTGGTGAGGATAGCTTGGTTCATTTGAAATCTCCAGAACCGCGATTCGTCTGAAAAAGTCAACTGTACAAGATCACCATTGACTTTTTGGAAATTTTGGTCAACCATGACTTTTGAAGTTTTAAATCATCAATATATGATATATGAAGTCATTTGATCAAGGAAAATCAAGAAAATCAATCAAGAATCAAAAAGTCAAAAGTTTGACTTCCATACTTAGAAAATTTTCTAAGTGTTTTTCAATGGTTTTTTCCAAACTTTGGAAGGGAATAACTCAAAATTTCAGCTACAATTTGAAAAAAACTTCCAACATGAAAGTTGTAGATTTTGATCCAATGAACAGCTTTGTCACATAAATTTTTTTCCAAAAGATCAACCATTTAAGAGATATGGAGCTTCAAAGTTGGTATCTTTTGAAAAATTCACTTAAAATCTCATTTTCTTCAAAGTTCATGGATCTTTTTCACCCATTTCCTTAAAGGTCTTGAAGAAACTTTCAACTAGGGTTTTTAAGTACATAACATGAGCTTTCCAACATGTCCAAGAGCATGAAAAAATATGGAGCATATCTATGGTTTTGAATTATGCATTTAGTGATCATTTTCACTTGAAATTTCAAGTCATTTTGCCAAAGTTTTGAACCATTCTACCAAATGATGCAAGTAATGATACATCAATGCAATAATTGGAAGTTATTTTCTGGTTTGAGATCAGATTGGAAAGAGATAGAAAGCTTGGAAGATTAACCATGGTTAAGTCATTTTAACCATTTGCATTTAATGTGAAAGATTCCATTTTATCTCCAAATGCCAAATCACCATTCTTTGATCAACTTGCAAAGCTTTGTATTCAGAATCCTTGGCCTATAAATAGAGGTCCAAACTTCATTCAAAATCACATCTTCAAAACTTCTGATTAACTCTTTTCTTGATCAATAATCAACCATATCTTCAAAACAAATGGGCCTCTCCTTATGAGTTGTAAGTCCCATCCCTTTCACTTTGTACAGTTTTTCTTTGAACAGAAAACTTCTTTCGAAACAAAACTCTCAAACTGTTTTCAAATGACGAAACCTTGCATCTTTGTTTTATAAATTATAACATGAGCCTCCACATAGGTATAAGTCCCATTCCCTTACATGAAATTAAGTATTTCATTGTATATACACCTTTTTTTACATACCTCGATCGATTTGATTTTTAACCTCGAATAACAAATAAAAAAAAAAGGTTTTCTTTAAATCTTCCAAAAATTACCATGGGCCTCCATGTAGGTATACGTCCCAACCTCCTTTGTAAATATTTGTTTACATAGCTTTTAATAAAATCCACGAGCCTCTCCCCGAGTATAAGTCCCGAGCCCCGTGTATACAAACAGATCATCCTTACAGGTACATTTCCTTCATAAACTCCATTGTATACACACACTTTGTCATATATATGTGCTTGTTCATTTTTGCCCATGTTTGTTCATACTTGTTCTTGTGTTTTGTTCATATTATATATATGCTTGTTCAACTTAGTACAACACTAGGTTCCCTATAGCCTCCTATTGGGCTTCGTGCAAAGAATCTCCTTAGTTTAGGTTAGGAAATAGAGTATGGTTTCCCGGTGAAATCGCTCTAAGAGCTCAAACCAACTATACCATGCCTCCTCTTGGTCTTTATACAAATGACTTGTCCCTCCCATAGCCTCCTCTTGGGCTTACAATGCAAGGACCCTCGATTGTCCCTCCCATAGCCTCCTCTTGGGCTTACAATGCAAGGACCCTCGAATAGCCTCCTCTTGGGCTTCGTACAAGGACCTACGGGCTTCTTATAAGCATCCCCAATATCCAAAACAAATACCCTAGGAGATTAGACATTTTCATCTCTATGATAGGAGTATCTCTTCTATATCATCACAAACAATTAAAACTCAACTTTTTTGCCACAAGGCTGGCTAATCAATCAAACCCTTTTGCCACCAGGCTGGCTGATTAATCAAAGTTTTTGCCACAAGGCTGGCTTCTTCGAAACTTTTGCCACAAGGCTGGCTGATTAATCAAAACTTTTTGTCACAAGGCTGACTTTATTGAAAGTTTTTGCCACAAGGCTGGCTAATTAAACTTGTTTTTGCCACAAGGATGGCTAAACAAAAAAACATCTTTATCATTCTATGCACCATAAGTGGCACAACCCAGGTATTATAATGAAAATATTTTTAAACAAAAAATCAAACAGATGTATGTGATGATATAGATTAGATACATCGAGCATTAAGATGACATTTGTCTCTTACCCTTTGCTTCCACTAGCATAAGTGGGAACTACGATTGCTCTGACTTTCTCAACATCCCTTTGAGAATACGTAGGCACAAGGTCTTATCCTTGGCGAGCAAAACTTCTCCCTCAAACCACTCAAACCTTAGCACCCGTAGACCCCGAGCTACAGATGCTCTGATTCCCTCTAAGAGATATGTATGCAGAGGATCGCGATGATCTTTGCGAGCATAATCAAACAAACACCTTAGGTCCCACCTATCTCACAACAGAACCCCTAATAACATAGAATGAAACAAACATAATAAAGAAACCTATAGAGTACTATAGATACGTTGGGTGCTAATACCTTCCCTTCGTATAACCAACCCTCTTACCCGGAATCTCTCCCCCACTTTTGCATTGCTTTTAATTTTGTATTATTTGCTTTGCATTTCTTTTAAGGTTATTGCAACTTTTTTCCTTTTCCTAGTTTAGAAACAATAAAAAGTTTGGTCGTGACAAAAACAAAAGAAAAATCATTTTCTTGAGAACTCGAGCCCAAAGAACGCATCGGGTGTCTCATCCCGAAAAGACTCGATTTTTCCCTGCGACAGTGTGGCGCTTCTTTTTCCTTTATCTCGCCATCCTTGTCCTCTTTCTCCTTTGGATTACTTGGTTTATCCTTGGGTCTACTTTCCTCCTCAGTTGTCTTCCTAGGGCTTTGGAACATAGCAGGGTTTTTAAGCCTAGGATCAGTCGATTCGTCTATCTCTCTACCACTTCGCAGAATAATAGCATGAGCATGTCCTTTTGGGTTAGGTTGTGGCTGTCTTGGAAATGTCCCAGCAGGTGCGGCAGTAAGTGTTTGTTGTTGTGCCACTTGAGATATTTGTGTCTCAAGCATCTTGTTGTGAGTGGCCAACGAGTCTACTTTAGTCGCTAATTGTTTGATTTGCTCATTAGTGTGCACATTCTTGTTTATCAAATCCTTATTAGTCTGAGTTTGAGTGGCTATGAAATTTTCCATCATTAGTTCTAGGTTAGACTTCCTAGAGACGTTAGTTGCAGCGAAGGGTGCCTTTTGATATCCAGGTGGTACACTGGGTGCTTGACCAGGTGCATACAATGCATTGTTGTTCTTGTACGAGAAGTTAGGGTGATTCTTCCATCCTGGGTTATACGTGTTTGAGTAGGGGTTTCCTTGAGCATATTTTACTGGTTCGGGGGAAACTACTGTCAAAAGATGGCACTCGGGGGCAGCATGTCCAAACATTCCGCAAATTTCACAATTTGGGATAGCAATAGCCACAACGGCTACAGGTTCTACAGTGAGGTTTTCGATCTTCTGAGTTAGGGCATCGACTTTAGCGTTAACGCGGTCGAGGCTACTTATCTCGTAGATACCACTTTTCGTTGAAGATTTCTCTCTAAAAGTTTTCTCTGATCGAGCTCTCTCACTTCCCCATTGATAATGATTCAGAGCCATACTCTCGATAAGTGCATAGGCATCATCATATGCTTTGTCCATCAGTGTGCCACCTGCGACGGCGTCAATTGTAAGTCTCATATTGTTGAGGAGACGATTGTAGAAGGTATGGATAATCAACCATTCTTCTAATCCGTGATGTGGACAGAGTCTAAGCATGTCTTTATATCTCTCCCACGCTTCGAATAAAGACTCGTTGTCTTTTTGTCTAAACCCATTTATCTGAGCTCTTAGCATGGCGATCTTACTAGGTGGAAAATAACGTGCCAGGAAGACTTTCTTAAGTTCATTCCAGGTCGTGACAGAATTCACGGGTAGAGACTAGAGCCAAGCTCTAGCTCCATCCTTTAGTGAGAAAGTAAAAAGGCGCAGCCGGATAGCTTCCGCACTGACATTATTCGCCTTTACAGTGTCTGCATATTGCAAGAACACTGAAAAATGAAGATTAGGGTCTTCCGTCGCATTTCCAGAAAATTGATTTTGTTGTACAGCTGACAACAAGGACGATTTTAGCTCGAAAATGTTCGCCTCAATAGCAGGAGCAACAATGCTGTCATACCCCAATTTTTGACCTAAGATACCACCTCATATCATTTGCATCTCTAACAAATTGCATAGCTTGTGTTTGCTACTTGTGCTTAGCAGGGTTTAATCCAGAAATCACTCATCAGTACAAGCAACAGTCAAATAGGGTTTTGTTCTCCCTTCATCTCAAAAGAACTATCTTCATCAACAATCAACATTTGGTCCTCAAGGATTCAATTCAACAAGCTCACAGGCTCTGAATCAACCAAATTAGGGTTTTGACTAGAGATAGCATACTCCTGACTTTTGCTCAGGATTTGGCCTAATAACTTGGGACATGATATCAAGACCCAAAGTGCATCATTTTGACCTAATCTATTGGCTCAAGACATCTCCTATACAAGGATTGATCAACAGTGAAAATTCAAATCATCAGATTAGGGTTTTTGAACTATCAGGGACTGAAATCAGGGATCACATTTGGGAAACCCTAAAAATCCCCAGGAAGTCAATCAAAAGTTTCAATCATATTCAAATAATCCCTATGACAATATACAATGGAAATTGCATCTCAATTCAAGATCCACAGTCTTTAATTTCATCGGGTCGACAATTAGGGTTTTTGACCTAATTCACTGAACAACTGACTTTTTAATCAGGACATGGTGCCACAACTCAAACTATGGCTCAATATCCTCCAATAGCTCAACATGATCCATTCATACCATTCATTTGGTGAGGATAGCTTGGTTCATTTGAAATCTCCAGAAACGCGATTCGTCTGAAAAAGTCAACTGTACAAGATCACCCTTGACTTTTGGGAAATTTTGGTCAACCATGACTTTTGAAGTTTTGAATCATCAATATATGATATATGAATTCATTTGATCAAGAAAAATCAAGAAAATCAATCAAGAATCAAAAAGTCAAAGTTTGACTTTCATACTTAGAAAAATTTTCTAAGTGTTTTTCAATGGTTTTTTCCAAACTTTGGAAGGGAATAACTCAAAATTTCACCTACCAACTGAAAAAAACTTCCAACATGAAAGTTGTAGATTTTGATCCAATGAACAATTTTGTCAAATATAATTTTTTTCCATAAGATCAACCATTTAAGAGATATGGAGCTTCAAAGTTGGTATCTTTTGAACATTTCACTTAAAACTTCATTTTCTTCAAAGTTCATGGATCTTTTTCACCCATTTCCTTAAGGGTCTTGAAGAAAATTTCAACTAGGGTTTTTAAGTGTGTAATATGAGCTTTCCAAAATGTCCAAGAGCATGAAAAAATATGGAGTGTAGCTATGGTTTTGAATTTTGACATTAGAGGTCATTATGCATGAAATCACAAGCCATTTTCACTAAGTTCATACACTATATGGCCTATAACACAACTGATGACACACCAATGCAATAACTGGAAGATATTCTTCTGGTTTGAGATCAGAATGGAAAGAGATAAGAAGCTTGGCAAAATAACCATGGTTAAGTCACTTTTAACCATATGCATTAAATGTGAAAGATTCCTTTTTATCTCTTAAGCCAAGTCACCATTCTTTGATCAACTTGCAAAGCTCTTCACTCAGAAACCTTGGCCTATAAATAGAGGTCCAAACTCCATTCAAAATCCAACCAAAACCTCACAATTATAGGTTTTCTCTCTTCTTTCTTGAATTGCAAGTTTCTTAAGTTTCAAAGAGGTAGAAATCCCAACCTCCAAACCTTTGAATTTCTGGCCAAAGTGATGGTTCTAACAACTTCTAAACATCATATATGATGTGTTTGATCCATCCACACATCCCAAAACACCTCAAATCTCAGAATCACTACCTCACTTCCACATGAACCAAAATTGAGCCTTATCATGCCAAAATCCATTCAAGACCATTTATGTCCAAACTAACACTTCCAACACCTCATATATGTCACATATGAACTATCCCAACACTCATCATCAACCAAAAACTTCAGAATCATCAAGCTCGATTCACACTTGGCTCTACTGCAGATCGGGTTCCATGGAATGATCGAGATGGTTTCAATCCACTCCAAGCATCCAGACATGTTCTATAATCATCATTGAAGCTGTCCAGATTGAGCAACAACTTCTGTAACACCTCCAGCTCAAAATTCAATCTCCACTTTGTCCATTTTTGAAGGTAAGCCTCATGGACTTCAAACTCATACATACATGCATCATAAATGAAAAATTGAGTTGCCATCTTGTTTCTGCACTATCACTGATCATTAACCCTCAATCAATTTCATAATTCATCAATCATACATCATTTCACGATCAAATTCAGTTTTAGGGTTCTTCATGTTCATGCAAAAATTGACCCCCTTAGAGTGAAAATAAATGAATTATGAGGGCACCATCATGTTCCTCGTGAAAAACTGAGTGAGATAGACCCTTTACTTGATCAAAACAACACAGTTTTGGAGATTTTCAAAATTCAGTTCATGGTGTGTTCTTGGCGCCATTTTTTATTCAGAAAGTTCAAGTGTTAAGTTTAAAATATAATTAAATGGAAGCGTATGTATGACAAGCCACAAGCGTGGCTCAGTTGGCAAGAGTTTTGGCTGGTGAGAGAGAAGGCGTGGGTTCAAACCCTGGTGAGACCAAAAGCTTATTTTTTATCACTTTTTTCCTTCAATTTCTTCACAACTTCATCAATTAATTTAACCAATCAAAATTCATCATTTTCACTTCATTTTTTTTACAATCTTTGTTTAATATATATATTTTATGAATATCACAAAAAATCACAAAAAAATATTTATTTAATACATTTTTAATTAGGTTTAAAATGATGTATTTTTAAGTGTTTTTAATACTTTAAATATTGTTTTTTTCATTTGATTTTTCAAACTTAATCATTTGTAAATATTTTGTGATCAAACCCTAATCATTTAGGTGTTAATTAAGTATAATCTTTGTGTTTATCTTAATTAATTTGATTTCTTTCAAAATTTCAAACCATTTTTAAAACAAACGATCGTCTTTTTCAAAAAACGACAAATCATTTTCTTTTGATTTTCTTTTCAAAAACTCTTGATTAAATCTTTTGATTGATCAATTGATTTACAAAACATCTTGGGCATCCCTTATGGTGTAAGCCCCACCCCTTTGTATAAATTTAGGTTTTTTTATTATAAATATACCTATCTTTTTACTTCGATCAAATTGATTTAAACCCTCGAATAACAAGATCAAAAATTAGGGTTTTCTTCAAAGTCAATTGGGCCTCTCAAATTTTAGAGAGTGTAAGTCCCATTCCTCTTCTTTATACAACTTTTCTTTAAAATAAAATTCTTTCAAAAAACAAAACTTTCAAACTGTTTTCAAACGATGAAATCTCGTCTTTTTAACAAAACAAACAACCATGTTTTATTAAATAAAACACGGGCCTCTCCCTTGGAGTTGTAAGTCCCATTTCTTTTGTACATATCTTTTGTATAAAAATCTTTGTTTGAATTCAAAGAGTATGGTTTCTCGGTGAAATCGCTCTCAAAACACCTTGGGCCTCCATATAGGTGTAAGCCCCATTCCTTGTACAAATATCCATCTACCATGATTTTCAAATACCATGGGCCTCCATGTAGGTATAAGCCCCAAACCTCTCTTGTAAATATTTGTTTACATAGCTATTGAATAAAATCAACGGGCCTCTCCCCGAGTGTAAGCCCCGAGCCCCGTGTATACAAATGGATCATGCTTACAGGTATATTTCCTACATAAACTCCATTATATACACACACTTTGACATACATATATAATTGTTCATACTTGTTCATGTTTGTCTATGTTTGTACATACTTGTTCGTGTGTTTGTGTATGTTATATACTTGTTCAACTTAGTACAACACTAGGTTCCCCATAGCCTCCTATTGGGCTTCGTGCAAAGAATCTCCATTAGTTTAGGTTAGGACATAGAGTATGGTTTCCCGGTGAAATCGCTCTAAGAGCTCAAACCAACTATACCATGCCTCCTCTTGGGCTTTGTACAAACGACTGGTCCCTCCCATAGCCTCCTCTTGGGCTTACAATGCAAGGACCCTGGATTGTCCCTCCCATAGCCTCCTCTTGGGCTTACAATGCAAGGACCCTCGGATAGCCTCCTCTTGGGCTTCGTACAAGGACCCACAGGCTTCTTATAAGCATCCCCAATATCCAAATCAAATACCCTAGGAGATTAGGCATTTTGCATCTATATGCTAGGAGTATCTCTTCTATATCATCACAAACAATCAATTAATCAAACTTCTTTTTGCCGCAAGGCTGGCTAATCAATCAAACTGTTTACCACCGTACTGGCTGATTAATCAAACTTTTTGTCACAAGGCTGACTTCATTGAAACTTTTGCCACCAGGCTGGCTGATTAATCAAAACTTTTTGTCACAAGGCTGACTTCATTGAAAATTTTTGCCACAAGGCTGGTTAAACAAACAAAAACATCTTTATCATTCTAAGCACCGTAAGTGGCACAGCCCAGGTCTTATAATGAAAATATTTTCAAACAAAAATCAAACAAATGTATGTGATGATATAGATTAGATACATCTAGCATTAAGATGACATTTGTCTCTTATCCTTTGCTTCCACTAGCATAAGTGGGAACTACAATTGCTCTGACTTTCTCAATATCCCTTTGAGAATACGTAGGCACAAGGTCGTATCCTTGGCAAGAAAAACTTCTCCCTCAAACCATTCAAACCTTAGCACCCGTAGACCCCGAGCTACAGATGCTCTGATTCCCTCTAAGGGATATGTATGCAGAGGATCGCGACAATCTTTGCGAGCATAATCAAACAAACACCTTAGGTCCCACCTCTTTCTCACAAGAACCCCCACCATAACATAGAATAAAAAACAAAATAAAGAAACCTATAGAGTACTATAGATACGTTGGGTGCTAATATCTCCCCTTCGTATAACCAACCCTCTTACCCAAGATCTCCCCCACTTTTAAGCTTATTGCAGCTTTTCTCCTTTTCCTCTTTTGGAAACAATAAAAAGTTTGGTCGAAACAAAAGAAAAATCATTTTTTTGAGCATTCGAGCCAAAATAAGGCATCAGGTGTCTCATCCCGAAAAAAGATACGATTTTTCCCCGCGACAGAAAAATGGCGACTTCACTGGGGACCATCTTTTTATTGTTTCCAAAGAAAGGGTTATTTCTATTTGTTTTGTTTTTATTCTTGTTACTTGTTTGGTTCTTTGGTTTTGTTACTTGTGTGGTTCTGTTACAAGTGATACATTATGGACAAATCCTAACCCGAATTAAGTACACATAAGAATTAGGTGGAGGGTATAGTCATGTACAGGTGTACGTGAGAATCCTTCCGCTCAGTGGAGGTTCCTTGTTTGTAATATATGTTTAGCAAGTTTAGTTGCGAAGACATTATTGCTTTCATTGAACTGTAGAAGCTGAGTTGGCTGTAGAACCCCAACCCATCCTGGCCTTATTAGGTTGTGGTGCAGAAACTATTCAGGTGAAGACTTGGATTAGTTGTCATGCGGAGAACCACACTCAGACGGGTTTTTCTTGAGAATATTTCTGGCTCATGAGTTTAATTGTCGAAAGCCGGAAATATCCGAAAGAAAAATGTAGACTCTGACGTATCAGTAGAATATGTTTTGCAGGTGATAAACCCTAGTACTATCCCATGTTTGGTTCTCTGACCTCATGCTCGTGACGCTGGACCTTTGAACTTATGTGTACCATGTTTGTTTACCATGTTTGTGTTACCATGTTTGAACTACCATGTTTGTGTTACCATGTTCGATTTACCATGTTTGAATATGTGGCGTCCATGCATCCATGCATTCATACATCCCTAAAAAAATCCATCTTTTTCCATAAAAACATGATTTTTCCAAAAAAAAAATTAGAGAATTTTCTTTGCAAACATTATAGGATTAAGTTATGGAGTGGGTAAAAAGGCATACCAAGAGGTACGGTTTCAAAGAGCCTAATATGGAAAGACTGAAAGAGTTAGCATCTTTTGTACAAGATCCTTCTGATTTTAGGAAAATCCATGGAAAGCTTTTGCCTATCTTGAACACTCATGTTGATAAGGGACTTCTCAAAACTCTTGTTCAGTTCTATGATCCCGTCTATCGGTGTTTCACCTTTCCAGACTACCAGTTGGTACCAACCTTGGAAGAATATGCCAATCTTTTGGATATTCCTGTGTCTGACCAAATACCTTTCAATGGTTTGGAAGCCATTCCTAAGTCACCAATCATTGCAGCAGGTATCCACTTGAAGAAATCTGAAGTAGAAAGTAATTGGACTACCAAAGGAAACCTTCCAGGTTTCCCTTCACAGTTTCTAATAAAGAAAGCCTTTGATTTCATCGAAACGGGTAGCATGATAGCTTTTGAAGCTGTATTAGCCTTGCTCATCTATGGGTTGGTTTTGTTTCCCAACGTCAACGACTTTGTTGATATCAACGCCATAAAAATCTCTCTGAATGGAAATCTCGTTCCGACTTTGCTTGGTGACATGTATTTCTCTGTCCATCATAGGAATCGCTAAGGTGGTGGAGTCATTGTATGCTGTGCACCTCTGTTGTTCAAATGGATTGTTTCACACTTACCGAAGTCTCCCATTTTCACGGAAAACCGAGAAGGTTTACGTTGGTCTCAAAGACTTATGTCTCTTACTAATAATGATATTCATTGGTATACCTTGGCTCGCTGCGGTACAGAAACCATTGATAGTTGTGGAGAGTTCGCCAACGTACCCCTCATTGGTACACAAGGAGGAATTAACTACAATCCGGTCCTAGCCCGACGACAACTCGGGTATGCAAATTCAGCTAAACACATTGGTCCTACAGTGGAAAGCTATTTCTATCAAGAAGGGGATGATCCTCAAAGGTTGAAAACAAGAATGGTGAAAGCTTGGTACGACATCCGATGGAAAGAAAAAGGTGAGATAAGGAACTGCATCGCTACGAATGCCCACACCTGCTGGGTAAAGAAAAGAGCAAGGGAGTTTCAAATGCCTTATGATTATGAAAAACCCATATTCCCTGTGGTATCTCAACGACCCAACATTCCCACTATGGAGGAATACCAAGACACTTTGGCTAAGATGAGGTTAGAAAAAGACGCTTGGGAAGAAAAGTTTCGTAAAACTGATGCGGAAAATAGAAAGTTGAAGAAACGAGCGAAAGATCACGAAGAGACACTCTATTATCAGGATGGATGGCTCATGAGTAAAGATGAGAAGATCCGTCGAAAAGATGCTGCAATCAAGAGGTACATCAAAGAGAGCAAGAAAAATCTCGAAGGCTCAACAAGCAACGCTCCGATACCTGACAATTGGAAGAATGTTGTTGACAAGCTGAGAACTGAAAAGGCCGAGTTGAAAGCTCACTATGGGAAAGAAATCATGAAGCTCAAGCTGCACAATGCATTTGGTTCTTCATCTGATGAAGATGTGATCGGTCACCATTTCTACTCAATTTCGTCATACATTCGGCATAAGATCGCCATACGTGGTAACACTTTGTGGTTGTTTTTAAGTGTTTTTCTTTAATTCATCTAATTCTAGTTATTCTATGAGCAATGTGTTTTTATGTCGTTTTCATTGTCAATTAGGTACTTTTGATCTCGTTTGGTAATGGTTTCAGGTTAGCTTCAGATTGATGGAAGATCGCGTGGCCAAAAGAGGTGAAGAAAGAAGCAAAAAGCAAGGAAAAAGCATATGGGCAGAAGCGGACACGGTCTGATCATGTCGCCTGACACGGCCGTGTCAGGCCTCAAGAAGAATTGATCACCCAGACCAGAAGCGGACACGGTCTGCCCGTGTCAAGGGACACGGCCGTGTCAGCGGTGCGGGCAGGATTTCTAAATTTGTGGTTTTTCCAATTTTTTAATGTCCGGGGGCAGTTTGGGCATTGTGGCTGAAATCTGAAAACCTAGAGGGATTACAAGAGGCTTGAGAGACAAGGGGAAGGGACTTTTTGATCATACGAAAGAATTCCAGAAGAGAGCAAGATAGCGTTATCAAGGTTGTGGAAGACGAAGAGATTCAACGGTGGAAACCATTGAAGATCAGAGTTCTCCTACTCTTTTGTAAATGTCTAAACTTTCTGATTTTGTTCTCTTGAATATTATGAGAAGCTAAACCCCCCAATGCTAGGGGGGTGTCCCTGATTTGAATTGTAATGACTTTTGAATTCCGTATTTCTTTAATCAAGTATTAATTTTATGCAATTTGATTGTTTAATGTTTTTATGCCCTCTTTGTCGGAAAAACAAAGATTGATCTACAGTTAACAATCTGTAGGACTACGGTTGTTAAGGTTTTTAAACAATTTGATCAAGTAGTTATCACCTAGGACTAGGGATACCGAAAGGTTATTTGAACATTCTTGATTATTTACATCTTTGGTTTGCAAACCTTTGTTTCTAAGGACTTAGGCAATAGGATTGCAAACCAAAAGGTTTTCCACTAAGGACTTAGGGAAACACCCTTAAGAACAAATAGTTGCATTCTATGAACTTGTTAAAGAGATCTTTTTACAGAGTCATTATAAGGAAATCAAACACCTACCCTGACATTACCTCAAATTACATCTAAAAAGACAAACTTTAATTTCAGCTTATTTTTATTATTTCTTTTATTTAAATTTACTTATTGCATTATACCAAAACACCTATTTGCTATTTTGTTTAATTGACTCAAATAACTTGTGTTTCCTACGCAATCCTCGTGATCAATACTTGGGGTAAAACCCTTTATAACTACACCGGTGAAAATAGTACACTTGCTATTTTTTCCGATCAAGTTTTTGGCGCCGTTGCCGGGGATTGCCAAAATATAAGTGATTAATAAGTCAATTGAAATTTTGTTGCTCTGCAACTAAAATTTTATGCGAGGTAAGGCCTCAGCAGAATTTTGTTTTTTTTTTACGCAGAATCAGAAAGATCATTGCGAGCACGACTTCGAGAAGCTAAGCAAAAAAGACTGACATCAAAAGAAGAATCAATCATAGTTTCAGAATCGGAAAACGAAGAAACACTATCGAGCCCATCCAAGCAGTCAGATTCAGAATCTGAAACTATGGCAGAGGATCCACCACCTCCTCCAGAAAGACTTTTAGGTGATTATGGAAGGGCGAACGCACCACTTGGCCGAATGACAATCGTAAATCAACCGGTCAATGTGGCACACTTCCAACTACATCCCTCTACTATTCGCCAGTTGGAAAGCAAGCCCTTTTCAGGAAGAATCAACGAAGATGCAAATAAGCATCTACAGAGATTCCTCACCACAACAACATCATTGAAGATCGAAGGCCATTCTGAAGAAGCCAAGAGACTTGTGATGTTTCTGTCATACCCTAATTTTTGACCCCCCTGAGATGACATATCTTCAGGATTTTCATCAAGTCAGAGTAAGTACCCAGAGCAGTCTGACATTCAATCGAGGGTGTTCAAAGACAAGAAAACTCAGGCAAAGGATCAATCAATAGGAGGATTAGTCCCTAATACAATCATGAGGCCCAAGAGCTTCATTTTCTCACCTATGATTGATTAGACATCCAGTCATCTGAATACAGATTTAATCAATATGCCAGACTAGGGTTTTGAGCCTATCAAGGACTGAAATCAGGGATCACATTTGGGAAACCCTAAAAAGCCCCAGGGGATCATTCAAAGACATCAACCATCTCCAAATAACTCATATTACAAGATCTACTGGACATCACACTTCAATTCAAAGTCTACAGTCATTATTTTCACATGGTCGACAAATTAGGGTTTTGACCTAATTCACCAAGATAGTTGACTTTTAATCAGGGCATGGATCCAAAACTCAAGACATGATTCAAGAATCTCTACTACCTCAATATAATCCATTTACATCACTCATTTGAGGAGGAGATCTTGTTTCTACACAAAAGTCCAAAATTTCACTTTGTCAGGAAAAAGTCAACTGTATGGGATCACCTTTGACTTTTAAGGTTTTTGGTCAAAAAATGACTTTCAAGGATCAATATCATCAATATATGGATATTAAAGTCATTTGACCAAAGAAATTCAAAGAAATTCATCAAGGAGCGAAAAGTCGGGAATTAGGGTTTTTAAAGGCATGGTGAGAACTCAAAATTTCACCTACACAACTCAAAAAACTTCCAACATGAAAGTTGTAGATCTTGCAAAATAAAACAACATCTTACAAAGGAACTTTTTTCAAAAGATCAATCATTTAAGAAGTTTTGGAAATTTTGAACTTTAGGTCATAAACACTTAGAAATTTTTCTAAGTGTTTTAACCTAGTTTTCATCCAACTTTGGGCTCATTTTTCACAAATTTCCCAAATGATTCTGAAGAAGACATAAACTAATGATTTAAAGTAGATGTTTAGGGCTTTCCAAATTATGTTCAACCTTCTCCAAATTCAATTTGAGCTAAGAGTTATGCTTGTTCAAAGTTGGCCTCATGAAGTGAAATTATAGGTCATGCACCATTTTTGAACTTTGAAATTTTGTGCACATGACCTCAAATATGGATGCTACACGACCCATAACACATCTGAAAACATGCCATGCATTCATTTTCACCATGCCATGATAATTGAAGAAGATTCCTAAAACAAGAACATGTGATTATGTAATGATTACTTTTGTGAATTTATGGAAAATTGATGAATCACCCAAGGAATCTTCTCACCAACCAATTAGAGCTCATTTCTGCCTCAGAATTGTCCCCTAAGATCAAGCAAAATCGAGGGCTAGGGGATTGATCAAATGGAATCAAAATTCTCATCATTACATAAGAGATATTTGCAAACTTCCTTCATGGCTAAGAAACCAAATCAACTTCACTAAGGAAGCTCACTCCTCTGCAGCTATACTAATCCATTTGCCTATAAATACAGATGCATTCCTCATTCAAAAACACACCAAAGCAACCATATTCCTTGCTTTCTCTTTCTCTTCTCATGCTCATTGTTTTTCAAAGTTCTTTGGCAAGAAGAATCGATTTCTTCAAACCAGAGCTTATCTTTGGAAAGTGAGCATTCTAACATCTCAAGGGAGGTCATTTGAGGTGATCCAAGCACCTGGATCACTTCTGTAAGTGGAGGAATACCATTGTTTCTCTCACTTTGGAGCATTTGCAGTTGGAGGTCCATAGAGTAATTCAGGAGGTTTCAAGCCAAGCCAATCATCCAGACACACTCCTCAGGTCATAGTGAAGCTAATCAGATGGCTGCAGCTCATCCGTAACTCGAGAATCATCACCCTCCATGTTCACTTGAAGCTGAAATCGAGGGAGGTCCATAGAACAATTCAGAAGGATTCAGGCTACAATAAGCATTCAGTTAGCATCATTGAGTCTCAAGGAAGCTATTGAGATCATTCATTCAAGCCCAGGTGCTCTCTATCATCCTCACGACCTCCATTTTCAGAGGTAAGTTTCTGAACCTCACCTCTCTAATTTAAGTACTCTTTGTGAAATAGCTCGATTCTATCTTGTTCAGCATCATCAGAGGATTGAAAACCCTCTATCATCATTCATTTATCTTTCAGTATAGTCATTTAATTTGATTTTGAAATTTTAGGGTTCTTCACGATTTCTGGTAAATTAGTTAGATGTAGTTAATATAAATCTATGTTAGTTACATATTTAGAATCGTGAGTGAATTTAGAGCAAGTTTGGTCTTTACATCTTTGCAAATGGTTGAGATTTGAGAGAGTTCAGAAATTCAAATCGTTGGAGCTTGAGGAAGAAGATGACAATGGTGGTGGCGCGCAAAATTCAAATCTCAGGGAAAAGTTTATTTTATATTTAATGATAGGTGTTTCATAAACGACTGAATAACTTGCCCTAGTGGCCACACATGCGCTCTTAGTCTCCTCATGCCCAAAGTCTGGGGTTCGAATCCCCCTCGCCCCAGACTTTTTGATTCTGTTATTTTTCAAAGATTTACCACTTGTTTTGAAACATAACCAAATGAGTGAAAGTTACTATCTCCGAGCGCGCCTTGGCCCAGTGGTATTATTTTGAGTGAGTGACCTAGAGGGCGTGGGTTCAAACCCTCCAAGGGCCAAAACTATTTTTTTACACACAATTTCTTTCATTTTTCTCACAAACTTCACACAATTATTTAACCTATCGAATTAATTTATTTTCACTTCATTTTTCACACACTTTTTATTTAATATAACTATTTTGTGAATAATCAAAAAAATCATAAAAATATTATTTATTTCATATATTTTTATTAGGTTTAAAATAGTATGTTTTAGGTGTTTTCTTAAATACTTTAAATACATATATTCACTTTGTTTTAACCTAATCATTTTGTAAATAAAGTTTAGGATAAAACCCTAATTGTTTAGGTCTTAATTAAGTAAAAATCTTTATTTTTACTTTAATTAAGTTGACTTTTGTCAATTCTCAAAACTATTTTCAATCTCTGATCAAATCAAATGTTTAAGGTTTTCAAACAACAAAACCTTGTATCATTCCAAATCATTTTCAAATTGCTTTTATACCAGTACTGTAAAGTACTGGGCCTCTAATAGAGTGTAAGTCCCAAACACCTTCTCTTCTTAGCTTGTTTTCAAAACTGTATTTTCAAAATCTTCTTTCTGTTTTCAAAACATTCTTCTGGTATTTGAAGGGCATTATTCCCGGTGAAACTCTTCAGATACCTATGTGACCTTTGTCCATCTTCACTTCTTCTGTTTTCAAAAATCATTAACTGTTTATCATAAATATTCAACTGTTATCAAAACAACAAAAAAATACTGTTGAGGCTCTGTACATACTTCTTCAAAGGCCTCCACTCCATCCAGGTTAGGCTTTACAAGCTTTCAATTTACAGTCTGTTTAAATTACTGTCAAATATAGAACTGTACATATATTTGTTTAGAACTACGTTTGAGTGTAAACCCTAGGACAGTTAAACTATATATATATATATATTATAGGAAGATGGCCTAGGATTGAGAATGTCTTCCCGATGAAGGCTCTTTCCTAATTAGAGATCTGTAGTTCAAAGCACCAAGATGAATTATTCTCGGTGAAACATCTTGGCAAAAACCTTAGAATCCAAAAATAATAGGGCACATCCACCCAAAGAGGAATCATTCCCAGTGAAACCTCTTACCCATTTGCTTAGAGCCAAAATAAGTTCAAAACTACATAGCTTTCTCTTGTGCTATAACAAGGACCCTCGATTAGCCTCCTCTTGGGCTTTGTACAAGGACCAACAGGCTTCTTAAAAGCATTTCCAGCTTCCTCTTGAGCTTGTATACAAGGACCCATCAGGTTTCTTATAAACATAGGAACAGGTCTTTAGTCACCTTTTAGCCTACCCTGGTGAGTTTCTTCTAATTTAAACCAGACTTTAAACAAGCTAAGTTTGTCTCAATTTTACATTGAGTACACATTTTGGAATGAGAGACATGGACAGTCTCTGTCACCCTTATCTTCATCAATCTTCCTTAGCAGAGTCTAGGATCCATGTTTTGATCATCCTCAGCATGAGTCAGCCTTCATCTTGGGCTTTAAACAAGAAGTCTCCACTAGATAATCTTTCTGCCAATCATTTCAACAAAATTCCCTGGAAAGGGTTAGCTTCCACACATTCCTTCATTTTAACAAAACCCCTAGAAAGGGTTAGCCTCCAAAGTCAATTAATAAATAAATAAAGATTCATTTCTCTTAGGAGATAATTTCCCCAAAAGAGTCAAAACCCCTGGAAAGGGTCAGCCTCCAAAAAACATGATAAAGTCAATCTTTCATAAACAATTCCACCAGCTGAGTCAAAATCCCTGGAAAGGGTTAGCTTCCAAAGAAAAAAACAGTCTTTTTAAATCTCTAGTAGAGTTAAGACCAACAAAAACAGTTAGCCTCAACCTTGGGCTTCATACAAGGCACCCAAACAATAAAACTCCCCTGTCAAGAGTCAGCCTCAACCTTGGGCATTGTACAAGGCAGATAATAGAGTCTCCCCAGTGAGTTCTTCACCATTCAGTAGCCACAACCTTGGGCTTTGTACAAGGCAGATAAACCATATTTTCATGTGTCAAAGATTCCTAACACTTAGGATCTTTCCCCATAGAGTCATCCATACTCAATTCATTTAAGAGTCTGCCACAACCTTGGGCTTTGTACAAGGCAGAAAATAATGTTTTCCCTAGCTAGAGTCAGCCACAACCTTGGGCTTTGTACAAGGCACACAAAAATAGAGTCATTCATAGTCTAAAAAATTCAGTTATCCTCACCAGTCAGCCACAACCTTGGGCTTTGTACAAGGCACACAAATAGAGTCTCCCTAAGTAGAGTCAGCCTCAATTCTGGGCTTTGTACAGAACACCAAATAAAATCCATCAAATAAACACTCTCCAATTAGAGTCAGCCTCAATTCTGGGCTTTGTACAGAACACAAAAATACCCTGTAATTAATCCCCAGTGGAGTCATCTCCCAGAGTCAATCAATAATAATTAATAAAACCAATCAAAAAGCCTCAAGCTTGGGCCTCATACAAGCCAGCTAAAGTCAAATCTTGTATACAGTAGATAGACATAGCTTATATCTATAGAGAGATATTTTTACTACTCTACCACATTCAAACAAACATTACATTTCATCTCAATTTTAATCAAGTCTCCCATTTAGGATTTTGAAAGGCATGAGCTGGCAGTAAAACCCAGACATGTGGTAACTTTCCCTAATTTGGATGAGCATCTTTCTTTCATTTAAGAGGCATTTGACTGGTATACTTGCACATACACAAGTAAGGTCCCCCTCTTGAATGAAATGAATTCAGTTATTCTGTCACTCCTTTAAATGTTTATGGTAGAATAGTACAAATACCTCTATGTAAAGATGATTTCATGTCTCTTTACTGTAAACAGAGATTTAATTCCAAGCTTCAACCTTGAGCTTCAAGCAAGGCACCAAAAAACATTTAATTTCCCTAGTTAGTTCCCCGAACTACATTAAGCTCTGACTTCCACTAGGGATATGTAGGCATGAGGTTCATAAGGAATCTCAGCGAGCTAATAAAATACCAAAAATAGTCAGTTTGTTTGTCTGTCTGTCTTTTAAAATCAATTCAATTCCTTCTCCTAACACAAAGGAGAAACTTTCACAATCATTAGCAATAAACACAATCACAAATGACACAGAGAAGGTTCCTGTAGAGTACTACAGATATGTAGGGTGTTTAAACACTTCCCTATGTATAACCGACCCCCCGGACTCCAGAATTTCTAGTCTAGGTGAAATCCCCACACTTAGCAAACTCCTAGGGTTTAGTTGAGATCTTTTTCCCCTTTCCTACTCGTAGGACAAATAAGAAAGTTCGTGTGATATCGTAGGAAGAACTGAAACAAAATTCATCCCACCACGGGCGCATTCTCCTTCCAAATTTCGCGTGAAGGGTATAGCGTGCCGTCCTCCCAAGTGAAACGGGGAGGTAAAGAAAACGACACCACAGTTTCCTTTCACTTTATCAGAAGTTGCGGAAGAATGGTTTTACTCACTTCCAGCTGGGAGTATCACGACATGGCAAGAGATGGAAAATGCTTTCCTTAATGAGTATTTCCCTGCTTCAGTTTTCATTCGCAAAAGATATGACATTATTAATTTCAAACAGAAAGAAGGGGAATCACTTGGAGATGCATATAAAAGGTTTAAGAGGTGTTTGGTTGCATGTCCTACTCATAACATGGATCCAACCGAGCAAATGCAGACTTTTGTGAATGGTTTACGAGTCAAGACAAAACAACTCATAGACACTGCTGCTGGTGGCTCAACCAATTTCTCAACAACCACTGGTATCAAAAGGATAATAGAAGCAATTGCCGCTAATGAGCATATTGAGTTGTATGATCGCACAATGAACCAACCAGAAGGAAAAATTGATTTAAAGCTTGCATATCAGGTTGTTAAAATGGAAGATCAGATTGCGGCTGAGGTAGAAAGAAGACTAAAGAAGATGAATATTGGAGAACAGAAAGTAGCACAGGTTGAGCCAATCATATCAGTTATGTGTGAAATATGTGGTGGACCGCATTTTGCTATGCATTGTGTGGCAACGCAGGAACAGGTTGAACAGATTCATATGTTGAGGTAGAATAATCCATACGCCAACACATATAATCCAGGATGGAAAAATCATCCTAATTTCGCATGGAAAGACCAACAAGGAAATATTCAAAAGCAGGGACCCAACCAATATCAATCTCAAGCTCAGCCTCATCAATACATAAATCCACAACAACCACCATACCAGCAACAATTCCAACACCATCCACAACAGTTCCAAACTCAAGGTCAACAACAATTTCAACAACAGGTACCGAAGAAAGAAGATTGGGAGATCGCTATTGAAAAAATGGCAGCTCAAAACTCTCAATTCCAGGAAGAAACTAGGAGCAATCTAAGGAACACCAGCGCTTCAATCAAGAATCTGGAAATTCAAATGAGTCAGATAGCACAACATCTCACTCTACTAGCACAAGGTACCCTTCCGAGCTCAATTGTGAAAAATCCTAAAAACCAAGAGAATATCAATGCAGTCACAACAAGAAGTCATAAAATACCAGAGTCTGAAGAAAAAAAGGAAATAGATGACAACTTGGTAATAGAGGTAGATCTGGAAATAAGAGAGAATGTGAAAGAACCTGAAGTAATGGCACTACTGGGAAAGCCACTTGAAGAGAAAAATAAAAATGAGGCTAAACCGGTGATTAAATTACCGTTCCCCTCTAGAGTAGCCAAGAAGGATTCGAAAGCGAAGGATTTTGAGAAGTTTGCTGCAATGTTCAAAAAGTTAGAGATTAACTTACCCTTCTTTGAAGCACTGGAGAATATACCTTTGTATAAGAAATTCATGAAAGAAGTGATTTCTAAAAAGAGACCAGTAGGAGTGGAGCTTGAAGTGGTAACTGAAAAGTGTGGTAGAGTCTCACCAGAAAGGAGGATCCCAATCAAGAAGAAAGACCCTGGAGCAGTGGAAATTCCTTGCACTATCAATGACAGATTGTTCAAGAAGGTGTTAATTGATTCTGGTTCTGGTGTAAGTTTAATGCCACTGTCTATCTTCAAAAAGCTTGACGTTGGAAAGATAAGCGAGAGTGAGACCAAATTGAAATTTGCTGATCACACCATTAAGCAGTCATATGGGATAGTTGAAGATGTATTGGTGGAGGTCGGTGAGTTTATCTTTCCAGTTGACTTCCACATCATGGACATTCCTAAAGATGAAGAAACTCCTATCCTTCTTCGGAGACCATTTTTGTTGACAAGTCGTTGCAACTTTGACATTGAGAAAGGGACTCTGACGGTGAAAGCCTTTAATGAAGAAGTAACCTTAAAGATGCTAGAAGTCAAGAAACAAAGTGAAGGTGTACATAATCAAGCTTCTGTTGGTATGATCGAAAGTGAGGGAGAATACAAAAGCCCTAAACATCTCCAGGAAAAAGTTTCAAGAATAGCTTCTCAGGTGGAACTAGCTCATGTTTCTATCAAAAGTCCTAAGGTCGCTATAGAAGTTAAGAAGAAAAAGAAAGAAGAAAACCAAGGTGAGAAGATGAAGGTTGAAAGTGAGTTAAAGAGAAAAGTGGTCCATGTATTTCATCTTCATGAGTTCTTGGTGGAGAAAGTAACAAGCAACAAGGTTTGGAGAAGGAAATACCCTCCATAAAAAGGATAATGGACCGTCGAGCCATGCGACGTTAAACAAAGCGCTTCGTGGGAGGCAACCCACAGTTTTAATAATAAATCTTTCTGGTTGTTTGTCTTATTTTCAGGAAATAAAAGAGAGCATCTCCAGTGGAATCTAGGAAGTGATCATTGGAATGCAATACCTCTGTAAGCAACCTCTCTGAGGCTGGTTCTAAAACATTGAGGACAATGTTTAGTTCAAGTGTGGGAGAGGTTCTTTGCATTTGTTTTAAGTTGTTTTCCATTTTTGTTTTTGTTTGTGTGTTGTTTTGACATTGTGTTATAGATTGAGTGATGGATGCCAAATAAATGATGATTGGTAGTTAGTGGATGAAAGGTGAAACCTGAACTTAATCTCTCGAGGTACTTTGGAAGTGGACATAGCTGAAAGTGTCGGACGCAACTTGAAGAACTGGACTGAGAAGGTAAGTGGTGAAATCGAGCCGGAAAGGAAAGTCACATGACATAAAGGGTGTGTTGAAGCTGCAAACTTAGCCTACATGGTGAGGAACATAAAATGCCAAACATATGTAAAGATCATCATGAGAGTGAAATCAGGTATGACTTTATCTCTCTAATTTTGCGTTTGTCCTACCGACACAGTACAATTATGAAATCACACACTGAGGCACTTGTTTGTTCTCCCCAAAGCCTTTATGTGCTTCATTTATTTTTGTTTTATCCCTAGTTAAACCCGTTGAGCCATTCTCCCTTGTTTGTTAAACCCACACCTGTCATCCTTATCCATAATTCTATCATTTTTGTTTGGCACTTGTGTAATTATTGTTTCTTTTAGCTTGTGTGAAATTGTAAGTTTGGGGTGGTGCTTAAGAAAATAAAGGGCAAGTGATATATAAAAAAAAAGTGTGTAAAACACAAGAAAAGAAAAAAAAAGAAGAAAATAGTTTGAAACACTTGCCTAAAAAGATTTGAAAGACCCGAACGATGTTGATTACCCGGTAATTAGGTAAAAAGGAGAGTCTAAGAAGAAACCCCCTCACACAAAATCGAACACAAAGACAAGAAAAATAACATAAGTTCTAGTTCATAAACCATTTGCATATCAATCTTTTGTTTATCCTTCCTTTCAACTCAACCCCATTACAACCTAAAAAGTCCTCAAAAGTGTGTGAATTCTTTTTGTGTAGTGAAAGTAGGATGCATGCAAAGTCAAGGGTTGATGTTGCATATCGTGATGTTGAGCGAAAAGCAGTGTAACCCTGAGAGACAATGTGAGAAGTGTGAAAAGTTTGCAGGTGAAGTACACTCTGTTGTGAAGTGTGATGGACAACAAGGTTCGATAAGCCCAAAAGCCTAATCAAGAAAGAGAAGTAAGTTGCGAAAGACATCGACTATGTTGTGGAAAAGAAAATTTTAAGGTGACCTCTGTTTGATCTCTTGCATCACTTGAGGACAAGCAATGAGATAAGTTTGGGGTTGTGATCGATCACCATTTCTACTCAATTTCGTCATACATTCGGCATAAGATCGCCATACGTGGTAACACTTTGTGGTTGATTTTAAGTGTTTTTCTTTAATTCATCTAATTCTAGTTATTCTATGAGCAATGTGTTTTTATGTCGTTTTCATTGTCAATTAGGTACTTTTGATCTTGTTTGGTAATGGTTTCAGGTTAGCTTCAGATTGATGAAAGATCGCGTGGCCAAAAGAGGTGAAGAAAGAAGCAAAAAGCAAGGAAAAAGCATATGGGCAGAAGCGGACACGGTCTGACCGTGTCGCCTGACACGGCCGTGTCAGGCCTCAAGAAGAATTGATCACCCAGACCAGAAGCGGACACGGTCTGCCCGTGTCAAGGGACACGGCCGTGTCAGCGGTGCGGGCAGGATTTCTAAATTTGTGGTTTTTCCAATTTTTTAAAGTCCGGGGGCAGTTTGGGCATTGTGGCTAAAATCTGAAAACCAAGAGGGAGTAAAAGAGGCTTGAGAGACAAGGGGAAGGGACTTTTTGATCATACGAAAGAATTCCATAAGAGAGCAAGATAGCGTTATCAAGGTTGTGGAAGACGAAGAGATTCAACGGTGGAAACCATTGAAGATCAGAGTTCTCCTAATCTTTTGTAAATGTCTAAACTTTCTGATTTTTAAACTGTAATGACTTTTGAATTCCGTATTTCTTTAATCAAGTATTAATTTTATGCAATTTGATTGTTTAATGTTTTTATGCCTTCTTTGTCGGAAAAACAAAGATTGATCTACGGTTAACAATCTGTAGGACTACGGTTGTTAAGGTTTTTAAACAATTTGATCTAGTAGTTATCACCTAGGACTAGGGATACCGAAAGGTTATTTGAACATTCTTGATTATTTGCATCTTTGGTTTGCAAACCTTTATTTCTAAGGACTTAGGCAATAGGATTGCAAACCAAAAGGTTTTCCACTAAGGACTTAGGGAAACACCCTTAAGAACAAATAGTTGCATTCTATGAACTTGTTAAAGAGATCTTTTTACAGAGTCATTATAAGGAAATCAAACACCTACCCTGGCATTACCTCAAATTACATCTAAAAAGTCAAACTTTAATTTCAGCTTATTTTTATTATTTCTTTTATTTGAATTTACTTGATCGGGAGGCTCAACAAGCAACGCTCCGATACCTGACAATTGGAAGAATGTTGTTGACAAGCTGAGAACTGAAAAGGCCGAGTTGAAAGCTCACTATGGGAAAGAAATCATGAAGCTCAAGCTGCACAATGCATTTGGTTCTTCGTCTGATGAAGATGTTTAGGATTTGTTTAGCTTTTCATTTATCATTTGCTTTTGTAAGGAGCTACGCTCCAATGTTGTAACATTTCCCATTATTTCAATAAAAGAATTGTTTGTGTTCAAATGTTTGCAAGGAAATAATCTTTAAAAATGTTTGGAAAAATCATAAATTTCTTTTTTGCATACATCATTCTGCATATCGAGTCTGTTGTATAGAGTCTCATCTTTTGGATCTTTCTCCAATAGATCGTCAAGCTGTCGCGTCTCAAAGTTTCTCGACCACGCTCGCAATCAGATCACAGAGATAATACTCGTTCAAATAGAAGAAGAGTGATGGAAAACTCCGAACAAGAGAATATTGAGCTCCGTGGAACAGTGACCACCCTTCAGGAAAAGTTGGAAAGTCTTACTACTCTGGTTGACTCCTTAATGGCCGCACAGAATCAGCCGCCGCCACCCAACAGTCAAGCAACGGTAACATCTGAGACCACTACTCCAGTTTCTACAGTTGCATTCAGTATTCCATCTTTCTCCATGCCGGAAGGTTGGGGCACGCCTTTCAGCTTTGGTGCAGGTTTCCGCCATAATTTCTCTGGGGTTCAAACAGCTACAACTGAAGCGCCTGCTACATAAGGTTCGGCATTTATTCCGCATTCAGGGGTAACTTTTTCCCAAATCACTATGGCACTTTCTCAACCCACTATGACAGTTCTGACCTCTACGGTTCACACTGTTCCTTATGATGGCAATGAGATTTATCATGATCAAGGTGATAGCACAAATCAGCGTAATCTTGTGGAAGATCTCCAAGAACAGTTCAACAAGATTCAACTGGAAGTCAAGGCTATTCGTGGGAAAGATTTGATTGGAAAGAATGCCCAGGAGCTATGTTTGGTTCCCAGTGTACAAATACCAGCTAAATTCAAGGTCCCTGACTTTGAAAAGTACAAAGGTAGTTCTTGTCCACAAAGTCATCTTGTAATGTACGCCAGGAAGATGTCTACCTATGCAGATAATCATCAGTTGCTCATCCATTACTTCCATGACAGTTTGACTGGTGCCGCACTGAAGTGGTACACAGGTTTGGATAGCACCAATATTCGAACTTTCAATGATCTAGGTGAGGCCTTTGTCCGACAATACAAATACAACTCGGATATGGCTCCAGACAGAGATCACCTCCGATCCATGGCTAAGAAAGATCATGAAGCTTTCAAAGAGTATGCCCAATGATGGAGAGAAACTGTTGCTCAGATTAATCCACCGTTAAAAGAGAAAGAGATGATAAAGATCTTCTTGAATACTCTTGGCCCGTTTTATTATGAACGCATGATTTCTAGTGCTCCAAGTGATTTCACCAAAATGGTAAACATGGGGATGCGTCTAGAAGAAGGACTCTGAACCGGACGTCTAACTAAAGAAGGTGGATCTTCAAGCGGAACCAAAAAATTCGGGAGTGGCTTCCCAAAGAAGAAAGAACAAAGTGTTGACATGGTATCCCAAGGGAGGCCAAGAGGAAACGTCAATCGTCAACAACGGGTTTCTGCTATTGCGCCAGTCGTTAATACAGCACCTAATCCGGGATTTACCCCGCAGTTTCAACAACAACAGCCTCGACAACAGGCTCAGCAGTTTAACAACAATCAGAATCGTGTGCAAAGGGCTCCACAGTTTGATCCAATTCCAATGACTTACACAGAGTTGTACCCTGCTTTGATCGAAAATGGTCTTGTTCAAACCAGAGCACCACCACCAGTACCTGAGAAACTCCCATGGTGGTATAAAGCTGAGGTCTCATGCCCTTATCATCAAGGAGCACCTGGCCATGATCTTGAGCATTACATAGCTTTGAAATATGAAGTTCAGAGGTTGGTTAGATCTAATCTCCTCTCTTTCAGAAATCTGAATCCAAATGTGCAAGCAAATCCGCTGCCCAATCATGGAGGGCATGTTGTAAACATGGTGTATGGATGTCCTGGTCCATACCGAGTCTATAATATCAATTTCTCAAGAGCAAATTTGGTACAAATGCACGCCACTCTCTGTCGAGGGCAGAATTTTCGCCAGCATCAATATGGTTCTTGTCGCATATGTTTTGTAGATCCTCACGGATGTTCGATTGTGAGAAGAGATCTTCAAGTTTTGCTAGATAATGATACTATTCAGATCTATAGAGATAGGGATGAAAATGAAGTTAACATGATAGGATGTTATCCGCATGAGCTTTTAGTCTCAGATATCAACTCGGAAATGCCTAAAGTTAACGTCATCGTTCCTCGTTTTAACATGCCAGAGCGCATAGAAGTTACTTACAACAAGCCAAAGGTTCCGGTTGCTCCTTTGATCATTTGTCTACCTGGACCCGTTCCTTATGACTCTGACAAGTCAGTTCCATACAACTACAATGCAACAATGATAAAGGATGGACAAGAAGTTCCTTTACCTACTCTTTCATCTGTTATAAACATCGCTAATGTAAGTCGAGTAACAAGAAGTGGACGTGTGTATACTCCATTACCCCCAAAGCAGCCTGTTGCTCCTGCAACCAGGCAAAATCCTGTCAATGCACCAGTGGGGAATCCTGTGGAAATTCCTATCAGTAAAACAAGCATTGATGTTGGCCAATCCAGTGGAGCCAATGTCAATCCTAACTTTGATGAAATTTTGAAGCTTATCAAAAGAAGTGAATACAAGATAATGGATCAGCTTATGCAGACTCCTTCGAAGATCTCAATACTTTCATTGCTTTTAAACTCAGAAGCCCACAGGGAAGCCCTGATGAGAGTCTTGGATCAAGCTTTTGTAGTTCATGATGTGACTGTTGATCACTTTGATGGGATAATAGCCAACATAACAGCTTGTAACAATTTAAGCTTCTGTGATGAAGAGCTCCCCGAGGAGGGCAGAAATCACAATCTTGCTCTGCACATTTATATGAACTGTCAGTCAGACTCTTTGTCTAATGTATTGGTAGACACCGGATCTTCCTTGAATGTGATGCCAAAGACGACTCTTGCTCGATTGTCTTACCAAGGAATGCTTGTGAAGTTCAGTGGCGTAGTAGTCAAAGCATTTGATGGATCGCGAAAATCTGTTATCGGTGAAGTCAACCTTCCCATGACGATTGGCCCACAAATATTTCAAATCACCTTCCAGGTCATGGACATTCAAGCTGCTTATAGCTGTCTGTTAGGACGACCATGGATTCATGAAGCAGGGGCAGTAACTACTACGCTCCATCAAAAGTTAAAATTTGTAACAAACGGCAAATTGGTAACAATAAGTGGAGAACAAGCCTTGATGGTGAGCCATTTATCCAATTTTTATTTTATCAGTGCTGATGATGTGGAAGGAACTCAGTTCCAAGGTCTCTCTTTAGAAGAAGAATCTTCCAAGAAGAAAGCGTCAATCTCTTCTTACAAAGAGGCAGTGAAAATAGTAAAAGATGGAACTACCACTGGCTGGGGGCAAGTTGTGATCCCTACCAAGAATGAAACCAGAGCAGGTCTCGGATGTTCACCAACATTCTCAAACTGCACCAAGAAGGATGAAACCCTTCGCCTGATCAAAGAAACATTCATTAGTAGAGGATTCCTTAACCCAATTCCTCAAGAGGTTAATGTCCTTATCGAAGAATGCATCGAAGAAGATCTACCTGATACTGAAGAAGAATGGAAATGTTTTCTCAATGACACGGGGTATATATCTCAGGAAGATAGGTATGCACCGTTCCATCCTCCTTCAAAGAAATCTAAAGAAACTGAGCCAGTTCCTGCAGAAATCTGGGACACCTTGGGGCAACCAAGTGGAAAATTTGATTATATGGTGAAGTATACTGCACCTAAAAGTTCAAAGATTTCCATGGAAGATATCCAACCAACTGGATGGGGAGATTCCTTTGAATATAATAGTCAACCAGAAGAGGCTTATCAGCCCTGTCAATTTTCTCAGCAGCCTGAAATTACTGAAGATTTCGGCTTCAATGCATATATCAAGACTGATAATCCTGAAGATGGTTATTATCACATAAATGCTATTTTTGAAGATGAAGGGGAAGATGGCCCCGCAGTTGACTCAGAAAGCGTCTCTGACAATGAGTCTCTTCATCCTGAAGACTGGGAAGTATATCCTGAAAATTCTGAAGATTGTGACTCATCATATGCTCTTCAAGAAGTAGAAGAAGATCGTTTCCACTCTACAAAGAACAAGGTTGACAAACCAAGGTCTTCAAATCCTTCTCGACCAGCGGCCAATGTCAATACTGAAGATAATTCTTGGGAGAATTTTCCTGAATACATAATACACAGAGGAGTTCGTTGCTACTGGAAGGCTGTCGATGTTCCGAATGTTGTTCGCCGCTCAAAGTAATCACCTCGCTGTTATTTTGACCTCCTGCCTTTCCCAAAGCAGAGAGATGTTTTATAGGGCTTTGCTTTTAAATATTCCGCCCAAATAACTTTGTGTATAGGGCTTTGTTTTTAAAAGTTTCCCTCTTTGTCCTGCCCAAGACAAATGAGTTTGTGTTTAGGGCTTTGTTTCAAAAATGAATCATAAATAAAGTGTCATTTTGAATTCCCTACATTATGTTTTTATTTTTGCTTTTTTCCGGAAATGGTAATCCTAAAAAACCCAAAAAACCAAAAATAAAAACTCTTTCAATAATCTGCATACACTCTTGCATTCATAAATTTTCTGAAATAAATATAAATCATATGTGCAGATTAACTATTAATAAACCCATTGAATGCAATAATCCTATGCCCTCTCCCAATTTTGAGTTTCATGTGTTCGAAGCCGAAGAAGAGGAAGAAAAGGAGATCCCGGACGAGATCTCTCGATTACTTAAGCACGAGGAAAGAGCCATTCTGCCTCACAAAGAGCCTTTAGAAAAGATCAATTTGGGTTCTGAAGAAGACAAAAAAGAAGTGACCATTGGATCGCTGCTTGATACTGATGTCAATAGTAAGTTGACAGACCTTCTCAAAGAATATGTTGACGTGTTTGCCTGGTCCTACCAAGACATGCTTGGGATGGATACCAATATTGTTCAGCATTACTTGCCATTGAAACCAGAATGTCCGCCAGTTAAGCAGAAATTGCAAAGGACTCACCCTGATATGGCTAACAAGATCAAAGTGGAAGTTCAAAAACAGCTCGACGCAGGTTTTCTTGTCACCTCAGAGTATCCTCAATGGTTGGCCAACATAGTGCCAGTTCCGAAGAAAGATGGAAAAGTCACAATGTGTGTTGACTACCGTGACTTGAACAAAGCTAGTCCAAAAGATGACTTTCCATTATCGCATATCGACATGCTGGTTGATAACACCGCTAAGTTCAACGTCTTTTCCTTCATGGACTGGTTCTCCAGTTATAATCAAATCAAGATGGCTCCTGAAGACATGGAAAAAACATCTTTCATCACCCCATGGGGTACCTTTTGCTACAAAGTGATGCCGTTTGGATTAAAGAATGCAGGCGCAACTTACCAGAGGGAAATGACTACTCTCTTTCATGACATGATGCATAAAGAAATTGAAGTTTATGTGGACGACATGATAGCCAAGTCCAGCACAGAAGAAGAACATATTGAATACCTTTTGAAGGTTTTTCAACGACTAAGGAAATATCAGCTTCGCTTGAATCCTAACTATAACTCGGTGAACTGACTTTATTTGAAATGTTGCGGTAAGCAAGAGTCGCCACCGACTTTTATTTTATCCAAACAAATTCGGAAAGGCAAAAAGAAACAGAAAAAAAACCTTTAAGGAAATCTAAGTTCGGGGGGTAATTTATGCAAAGGGAAGGTGTAAGGCACCCTTTGCATCCATGGTTTTCCATGGGCTCTTAATTGCTTTGCTTGCTCGTTTGTTTTTTAGAAAAAAGGTAGATGAAAGAAAAAGTGGACTTTAGCTCGTAAATGAGCGTAGCCAGTTTTCGAAGAATTGTGAGAAAGAATATTAAAGATGAGCATTGCAAGGCAATTAGGGGCAATTACCTTAAACATAGATGATAGGTCTCTTTTTAGCCTTTCAGAATGAAAGGGTCTATCCTTACCATAAGAGGGCAGGAAGCCTTTCGTTTGGAGGTTGAAGGGTCGTCGAAGCATCCTTCGCTCAAAGACTGACCCATGCCATAGAGAGGCAGGTAGTCTAAGAGGAAGGATCAGAATAGCCTTTCGTAGGCAACCAGAAGATATCTCAGCCTTTTCCGTAGGCAACTTTCGAGGGTCGAGGTCATGTTAGTGTATCGAAAGCAGCATCATTAGGGACCATGACCTTTAATCGAGGCAACATGGCTGAGGTATCCTCGTATTCGAGGGACTGGCTATTCTGCACAAAATACAAGGCAACAAGGCAACAAGGCAACAGGCAACAAGGCAACAGAGAGGTTACCCAAAAGCGTGCGTGTGTGCAACAATCACGTGGTTAATTCAGTTATATTATCTTGTACATTAGTGATTCTAAGTTAATTACAATCTTGCACTCCTTACACTTACTAACCACGCAGTTATAGAGTAATAATAATTGCAATAGAGGGAAGGGGAAGTTGAAACCAGCGGATCCCAACAGGGTTTGGCATAAGTAATAATAACAGACATAAATAAAATAGCGTTTAGGGTTACCAACGACGT
This sequence comes from Vicia villosa, assembly GCF_029867415.1. NCBI lineage: Eukaryota > Viridiplantae > Streptophyta > Magnoliopsida > Fabales > Fabaceae > Vicia > Vicia villosa. The sequence goes on along the minus strand of NC_081184.1, from coordinate 7,485,132 downwards.
AGCTTTGGCAATTGACAAACCCTGAAACAAAGGAATAGACAGAAAACAAAGAGTGAGCGCATTATCGGCTCGGGAGCGGACATTATTATCCTTGAAAGTAAAAAGAATAGTGAAATTAATAATAATAATAAGCACTTAGCTTCGAGTTTGATCTGATATGGTTGGCGGGAAGCCTCGGGGGTAACCTTAGCTCTGGGTTTTTGATCAGGCGCGTTGTCGGAGCGAACCATGTTGATAACCCTGAAAAGGCAAGGCACAAAAGAAAATGTTTTCAGTGTAGGGAGCGATCTTCGTAATCTCTGATTAGGGCGTAAGTTAGCCATAGTTAATAGAATAATAAGGTAATTGGAATGATATCAAAGTTACGGGGAAAAATCGAAAGTTCGAATCAAAATATCAACTAAATAATTATTGGATATAATCCTAATTATTTATTTGATAAAAAGGTTTATTTTGAAAATAATACTGAATTTTAAATAAAGATAATAAAATAATTACAAATAAGATTGTGAAAACTCGGACTCTCGATAAAATAAATGGTTATAATTTTATTATAAATAAAACTAATTTATTTAGATAAATAAATAAAAGAATAAAAACAATAGTAATTATACTAAAAAAAAAAAGAAAAAAAAGTATTTGTGTAATTCAAAAAATAATAAGAAAAATTAAGAAAAAGACTTAGCTATAATATGGTGTGGCTTGGGTGAGGGTGCATGGTATGGGTACGCACTCCTGGAACGCTTGATCTAATGGTTGACAGGATGAAAGTATACGGTGAGCTTTCATTGGCCATGTGCACATGATCTGCAATCTTGTTAGAAGAAGAAAATAAATAAAACTTTTTGCAAGAAGCCAGACTCGAACCCTGGTCCTTGCACACCACCAAGCGTTAAACTCAACACGATAACCACCAGGCCAATTCGCGCTTGCTGTTTAAGAAATGTCACGCGTAAAATATAAGCAAATTAACAAAAGGAAACAATAGTGAAACGCGCGCTGGGCCCTCTTCTTCTCCGTTTTGAAAATGTTTCAGAGTTCTACCAACGGACCAACAGTGACGAATTCGTCTGTCACTATACCCCTGCATATTTCCAAAATCAACAAGATGCAATACAAATCAGAGTTAAAACCATGGTTCGATTGGAAATTTGCTTCTGAGTTCGATGGTGTTATTCGTTAGGTCCAATTTTCCTTGTATCATGAACCCCCAAATTAGAGCTCTAAAAACCTAACAATGGCAAGTTAGTATCCCTGCATCAACTCTCAAATCAAAATATCCAAGGAGTTTGAAAACATGATTTTGAACATGATTATGCAATCAAATTACATTTAAAACTCGAGAATCAATGAAATCGACGTTTGAAAAAAAAGTGCAAACCGTATTCGTGTATACTGCGATCCCGGGCGTTTCACGGCTTGGTGAGGATTGAACAATGCTCAGTGATGCTCCAGGAATGTATTTAAGTCAACCAAACTCCTTGAATTAGCTTCTTACCTTGAATTCGAATTCTCCTTTTCCTGAACCTTCAAGCACTCGCTATTGCTTTTGGCTGCCGAAAAAAATCCTTTCTGATGAATTTCTCATATCCTTTTATAGATGGATTTGTAGGTTAAATCAATGAGAATAATTTGATTGATGAATGATTGGTGCAAATTAGGAAGAATGGGATTGTGATTCCGTAGCCGCAAAACGTGAGTCTTTCAATTGGTGGTCCCATGCAAATTCTCTCTTTTTTTTATATTTTATTTTGGACATGATAAAAAAAACAATGATAATAATAATAACAAAAGAAAAATGAAAATTTAGTAACAATAAATAAATAAATAATGGATAAAAACCAAAATGCAAGTGGAAAAAATAATATGATATATATATATATATATATATATATATATATATATATATATATATATATATATATATATGCATATTTATTTTTATTTTTATTTTTGAAATTTTAAAATGATGCAAAATGAAATGATAAACATACGCCAGATAAAATTTAGGAGGGCAAATTGTAGGGTATGACAACTGCCCCTGTTCAATCTTCTTACACCTGAGGATGTAGAGTGGTTTGTATGTCAATCGGTATCTGAAGGTGGAAGAGGATTGAACACTAGAATACCAAGAAATTTGCCCTAGCTGAAGTAGGGACCTTTGTCGGAGATGGGCTTAAAGATGCCATCCAACTCGATAGATTTGTAGAGTCAGAATACGTCGTACGTTAGGCCGTTTCTGGAGAATAGACTTGGGTAGAACGAGTCATACGTTAGACTGGGTCTAGTTTGCATGAACAAATGTCTGGAAAACCGTGCGTTAGATCAAAGGATGAGTCGTGCGTTAGACTACTCAATTTGCATCCGTAGATGTTTGGAAAACCGTGCGTTAGGTCGAAGGATAAATCGTGCGTTAGACTAATCCTTTATATTTGTTGGAGATTGACCATTTCAGCACCATTCGTAGTAACTGAATTAGATCTTTGAATGTGTTTTGATTATCTCTGAACTATCTCTGGAGAATACCCGGAACTAAGTATCAGAATTAAATCTCTGTCTTGATTATCTCTGAACTATCTCTGGAGAATACCCGGAACTATGTATCATAATTAAATCTCGGTCTTGATCATTTCTGCACTATCTCTGGAGAATACCCGGAACTAAGTATCAGAATTAAATCTCTGTCTTGATTATCTCTGAACTATCTCTGGAGGAAATCCAAAATTAAGTATCAGAATTAAATCTTCGTCTTGATTATTTCTTGAACTATCTCTGGAGGAAATCCAAAATTAAGTATCAGAATTAAATCTTCGTCTTGATTATTTCTTGAACTATCTTTGGAGGAAATCCAAAATTAAGTATCAGAATTAAATCTCCATCTAGAATGAGCATCAGAATTAAATCGTCGACTTGATTATTTCTGCGCTATATCTAGAAGATAATATTCATTTGATTGTAGAATGAGACATGAGACGTATGTATGTTATGAGTTCACTAGGATATATGATGTATGAACATGATTTATGCTATTTGGAGTATCTTGAGAAAATAAATCCTTCTTTCGTTGTAATTTTGATGATTGATCTTGTCTTGAAGATGCTCAGCTGGGAATTTATGATTCTTGCTTGGGGATGATCAGCAACTTGATGGACCCTGATTGAGGAAAAAAGTATTAGTAACCCATGTTGGCGAAGAGCAAAGTGTTGGAGAAATGACAGTGTTGAAGATGTAAACTCTGTTGGGGATCCATATCTGTGTCGGGACGAGAACTTTTGAAGATGTCTTCTTAATGATTACCCTGTGGGGATATGATCTTGTGAACCCGGCTCTGTGGGGAGATATGGGTGTCTTGAAAGTTGCCCCTGGTATTATTTGATTAGGACACGCCACTGAGTATTGATCAAGATGTCAAACTGGACTTGCATAGATTTGCCCTAGTTAATAGGAACTTTGGAAAGATTCGCCTCGCGAGGACTTTATGAAGTGTATATTGTAGGTGACATGCCCCTAGTAATCGTAAACTTAGGATGAGGTCCCTGACTGTTTGGCTTTTGAGAGATTCTTCTAATCTTGACTTGATTGCCCCATATTGATTTGGGAAAAACGTGTCATGCCCCTTGGATACGTAGGAGACATTGCTTCTTGGAGTAATATTGTCTGTCGGGATAACTTTCAGTCATTAGACATGCCATGTGCAAATTCATTCTGATGCTAACATTTGAAATTATGTAGCAGAATATGTTTAATAATGAATTCATGAGATGCAATGCATACGTTTGTCTTGAGTTTTTGAAAAGCATTAAGATAAGAGATATAAAAGTGCGATGTTTGTAAAAAACATGCTATTTGTAACAACGTGATGTTTGTGAAAACCTGATGCTCGTAAAGACAAAACATCAACTCAGCATTCGTGATAAACCTTAAGGAGTCAGGATACCTTTTGGTGACAATATGCTTTCGAACTAACCATGCTTCAGTTAGGACTTTCAAGGGTTGTAACGTGGCTTGGTTCACGGTTTAAGAAACAAAGGATAAAGGCTCAAAATTTTATTTTACCCACCCCCTTCTTCGTGATGTTCTTCAGTCCTAAACTCAGTTAATTCAGCTTATGCATTCAGTTTCCAAGAAACTTTCGAATTTGTACCTTTGATAATGATGATGGTTCACAAGCAAAGAGAATTTTCGAGATGGCAGTCACTTCTTCCTTTTGGTAATCACAACATTGTGTTGTTCAGGAATTTATTGACTTCTCTTCTTTAATTTTTTGATATCCCTAACTTTTGCCTGAACTGTCTATTTTGAGCTTACAGTCAGCGGGATGCCTAAGTCTTCTTTTTTTTGTTTTTTGACTTAGCAGGCTTTTTGTATGTGTGTTTTTTCATCATTTTTTCTTTTTGAAAGATATTGACTGCCTTGTTTAATGATTGATGAACCATCATTGGCTTTTGATTGGTATCTCCAACACTTCTTTGATGTGTGCGAATGAATGCTTGTGATTGAAACCTTTGTTGAAAGGTGTACTGAATGATTCTCTTAAAATAGAATGCACAGCCAAATTAACTGAGAACTATCCTGCCCCAGGTTATGATCAAGGGTTTTGATTAGTACAAGAAAGAAACTTCTACTTCTTAGGCTCAAAGGGGTTGACGAGGGATTAACATCCTTATATCTCCACTGTTTAGGATTTGAAACAGTGCGTGTACATCGTCAACATAGTCTGTTCAAAAGCATACTGTATAAGGTTGCGGTATCGTTTTCGTCATCCTCCCTCAAAAAGGTATACAACTTTTAGCAGGAGTTGAAAATCACAAAACATATGCAACGTAAAGACATAATTTAAAATTAGTGATAGCGAAATAAATAATTCAAGACAAAAATATGCAATGCACTAATGATAATTATTAAAATATATAATGTCTATCATAATTCGAATGTTTAAACAAACAGAATAGAAATTGCGAATGAAAATAAATCTAATGATCTAAAAGTCTATCCTTCTAGCCATCCACAGCATTAGCAATCTTGTTGTGATTAGGCATGGGAGTGGTGATCACATTAGGAGTTGCAGGAGGGTCGAACTCAATTTCACCAGCGTCGATCATATCTTGGATCTTATTCTTCAATGGCCAACAATTCTCTGTGTCATGTCCAGGACTGTTAGAACGATATGTGCACCTCGCATTGGGCTTGTAACTAGGAGCAGAGGTGTTAGGATTCTTAGGAGGATCCCTGAGAGTGATCAAATTTGCCTTTTGCAGATGTTGTAAGGCTTGAGCTAGTGACATATTGATCTTTGTGAATTGACGTCTGGGTGTATCTGGTTTACGCTGGTTGTCTTTTTGTCGTACCAGCACTTGATTAGAGGCTACAACTGATCCCACGGTATTAGATTCATTCCTCTCATTGTGCACTTTCTTTGTGGTATTAGAATAGGTAGCCACTTGAATTTTACCGCTTCGAATACCGCTTTCAACACGTTCCCCAGTCAGTATAAGCTCAGTGAATCCAGATGATGAACTTCCCAGCAAGTGACTATAGAAAGTTCCAGTCAGTGTATTCATGAACATATCGACCAATTCTCTGTCAGTTAAGGGGGGTTTGACTCTTCCAGCTAAATCTCTCCACTTTTGAGCATACTCTTTGAAACTTTCATTAGAGCCCATAGACATGTTTTGTAGTTGCATGCGAGTTGGTGCGAGATCAGAATTGTATTGATATTGTTGGTAAAAAGCAACAACCAAATCTTCCCAGGTACGAATGTAAGTACTTTCCAGTTGATAGCACCATTCGAGTTGAGTTCCAGATAAACTTTCCTGAAAGAAATGGATCCAGAGCCTCTTATCAGCAGTGTGAGGCTGAATCTTACTTACATAAGACCTCAAGTGCATTTTGGGACAAGAGATTCCATCATACTTAGCAAAAGCGGGAGTCTTGAACTTTGGAGGAATAACGACCCCAGGAACGAGTCCTAATTCTTCAAAGTCCAGCCCAGGTACCTTCTGAATTTCCACACTCCTCAGACGCTCTTCCAGTAGCCTATACTTCTCATCAGTGTAATCCTCGTCTTGAGGATACTCGTCTTCTTCTTCTTCTTCTTCTTCACCATCAGAACCTACATGGCTTCCCTGATTGTTCTTGACACTGAGATCATCTCTTTCTTCGTCTTCCTCATCTTTAGGGATTTCAGCATCCTTAGCCCTCTTGGGACGGCCTTTGAACCTTCTTCCCAAATTGATCACTCCTTTGGGCTTCTTGGTCTTCTTCTCCTTCTTAGTCAGAAGGGCTTTCAGCTCGTCTTGCCCCTTGGACAAGTTCAGGATCAGAGTTTGAAATTCAGCATTCTGAGTTTGGAGATTCTTGACAGATTGTTCGAGATCCATTTTCTCACTGAAATAAACAGCGGTTGGGTATGAGAGACCAATTGTAAGAAACCTGTTATGCGATGTTATGAATGCAAATGCAATGTTTTCAAGGATTTTCAGGAATTTAGTTAGCAACATTAGAAACGATTTGGTCGCATCTTTGTCTGAAGAATTCTGAATTTTGTCTTTGAACATCCTTCTTTGAGAATCGAGCTCACCATATCGAGTGGGTCATCGCCTCTGATTCGGGATCCTTCTGAATTTGAAAGTATATGGCTAGAGGAAAGTAAATCCTCTTGCCCCTTGATAGATACTGTGTCTTTGAATTGGAAGGTATGTGGCCAGAGGAAAATAAATCCTCTTCCCCTAGATAAGAACTCAGTCCTTAATAAGAGCACCTGAAATTGTGCGCCCTAAATTCCTAAGATCCTTGAAAGGGTTAGTTAAATCATGTTATGCTTATGATGTCATGATGTCATGTGAATGCAATGCATCAGACAAAACGTAGGGTAATAAGGACGAGTGAATCCCACAAGAAAAACCTGCAAGAAAACCAAAGGGTTAGTAGAAAGCACAAACAAGTCACAAAAGTCACACAATTTATGGCTTAAGGCTTGCATGGAGTCTGATCAGGTGTCCTTCCCAAGGGTATTTCTATGGATAAGGAAATTTCAGCAACGGGTTCTACAAGTTATCCAGAATTGTCGGCCCTTCTAAAGCACCCTCGGACATGATACATTCGCATCATGCAATGATACTTTGAGAAAGAACCTACCTGAATTGTAGCATCGGGTAGCGACTAGTTCTTAACATTTATCGAGAGTAGTCCCCCCACTACGTTCCTAAAGGCCAGGATGGGTTAAGGGTAACTAAAGGTCCTTGAGCTCCGGCGCACCCACAGACACATACATAGACCTCCCTCATTTGAGAAAGGTGTGCATATGCTATGGAGTCCTAACTCAAGCGTGAACTTCATATTGACTCATCTTCCACATATGTGAAAGAGGTCCTTATGACTATGCCACTCCTAATCTTAAGTGTTCTTGAATCCGGGAATAGGATTCGTCCTTCAGTTAATTCCCAAAACGCCCCTGAAAAATAAAGCAAACAATAGAAAACATTTAAGATGAATCCTAAACATTTAACCTTTAAGGAAATCTAAGTTCGGGGGTAATTTATGCAAAGGGAAGGTGTAAGGCACCCTTTGCATCCATGGTTTTCCATGGGCTCTTAATTGCTTTGCTTGCTCGTTTGTTTTTTAGAAAAAAGGTAGATGAAAGAAAAAGTGGACTTTAGCTCGTAAATGAGCGTAGCCAGTTTTCGAAGAATTGTGAGAAAGAATATTAAAGATGAGCATTGCAAGGCAATTAGGGGCAATTACCTTAAACTTAGATGATAGGTCTCTTTTTAGCCTTTCAGAATGAAAGGGTCTATCCTTACCATAAGAGGGCAGGAAGCCTTTCGTTTGGAGGTTGAAGGGTCGTCGAAGCATCCTTCGCTCAAAGACTGACCCATGCCATAGAGAGGCAGGTAGTCTAAGAGGAAGGATCAGAATAGCCTTTCGTAGGCAACCAGAAGATACCTCAGCCTTTTCCGTAGGAAACTTTCGAGGGTCGAGGTCATGTTAGTGTATCGAAAGCAGCATCATTAGGGACCATGACCTTTAATCGAGGCAACATGGCTGAGGTATCCTCGTATTCGAGGGACTGGCTATTCTGCACAAAATACAAGGCAACAAGGCAACAAGGCAACAGGCAACAAGGCAACAAGGCAACAGAGAGGTTACCCAAAAGCGTGCGTGTGTGCAACAATCACGTGGTTAATTCAGTTATATTATCTTGTACATAGTGATTCTAAGTTAATTACAATCTTGCACTCCTTACACTTACTAACCACGCAGTTATAGAGTAATAATAATTGCAATAGAGGGAAGGGGGAAATTGAAACCAGCGGATCCCAACAGGGTTTGGCATAAGTAATAATAACAGACCTAAATAAAATAGCGTTTAGGGTTACCAACGACGTAGCTTTGGCAATTGACAAACCCTGAAACAAAGGAATAGACAGAAAACAAAGAGTGAGCGCATTATCGGTTCGGGAGCGGACATTATTATCCTTGAAAGTAAAAAGAATAGTGAAATTAATAATAATAAAAAGCACTTAGCTTCGAGTTTGATCTGATATGGTTGGCGGGAAGCCTCGGGGGTAACCTTAGCTCTGGGTTTTTGATCAGGCGCGTTGTCGGAGCGAACCATGTTGATAACCCTGAAAGGCAAGGCACAAAAGAAAATGTTTTCAGTGTAGGGAGCGATCTTCGTAATCTCTGATTAGGGCGTAAGTTAGCCATAGTTAATAGAATAATAAGGTAATTGGAATGATATCAAAGTTACGTGGAAAAATCGAAAGTTCGAATCAAAATATCAACTAAATAATTATTGGATATAATCCTTATTATTTATTTGATAAAAAGGTTTATTTTGAAAATGATACTGAATTTTAAATAAAGATAATAAAATAATTACAAATAAGATTGTGAAAACTCGGACTCTCGATAAAATAAATGGTTATAATATTATTATAAATAAAACTAATTTATTTAGATAAATAAATAAAAGAATAAAAACAATAGTAATTATACTAAAAAAAAAAGAAAATAAAAGTATTTGTGTAATTCAAAAAATAATAAGAAAAATTAAGAAAAAGACTTAGCTATAATATGGTGTGGCTTGGGTGAGGGTGCATGGTATGGGTACGCACTCCTGGAACGCTTGATCTGGAGCTAGCTTGATCTAATGGTTGACAGGATGAAAGTATACGGTGAGCGTTCATTAGCCATGTGCACATGATCTGCAATCTTGTTAGAAGAAGAAAATAAATAAAACTTTTTGCAAGAAGCCAGACTCGAACCCTGGTCCTTGCACACCACCAAGCGTTAAACTCAACACGATAACCACCAGGCCAATTCGCGCTTGCTGTTTAAGAAATGTCACGCATAAAATATAAGCAAATTAACAAAAGGAAACAATAGTGAAACGCGCGCTGGGCCCTCTTCTTCTCCGTTTTGAAAATGTTTCAGAGTTCTACCAACGGACCAACAGTGACGAATTCGTCTGTCACTATACCCCCTGCATATTTCCAAAATCAACAAGATGCAATACAAATCAGAGTTAAAACCATGGTTCGATTGGAAATTTGCTTCTGAGTTCGATGGTGCTATTCGTTAGGTCCAATTTTCCTTGTATCATGAACCCCCAAATTAGAGCTCTAAAAACCTAACAATGGCAAGTTAGTATCCCTGCATCAACTCTCAAATCAAAATATCCAAGGAGTTTGAAAACATGATTTTGAACATGATTATGCAATCAAATTACATTTAAAACTCGAGAATCAATGAAATCGACGTTTGAAAAAAAAGTGCAAACCGTATTCGTGTATACTGCGATCACGGGCGTTTCACGGCTTGGTGAGGATTGAACAATGCTCAGTGATGCTCTAGGAATGTATTTAAGTCAACCAAACTCCTTGAATTAGCTTCTTACCTTGAATTCGAATTCTCCTTTTCCTGAACCTTCAACCACTCGCTATTGCTTTTGGCTGCTGAAAAAATCCTTTCTGATGAATTTCTCATATCCTTTTATAGATGGATTTGTAGGTTAAATCAATGAGAATAATTTGATTGATGAATGATTGGTGCAAATTAGGAAGAATGGGATTGTGATTCCGTAGCCGCAAAACGTGAGTCTTTCAATTGGTGGTCCCATGCAAATTCTCTCTTTTTTTTATATTCTATTTTGGACATGATAAAAAAAACAATGATAATAATAATAACAAAAGAAAAATGAAAATTTAGTAACAATAAATAAATAAATAATGGATAAAAACCAAAATGCAAGTGGAAAAAATAATATGATATATATATATATATATATATATATATATATATATATATATATATATATATATATATATATATATATATATATATATATATGCATATTTATTTTTATTTTTATTTTTGAAATTTTAAAATGATGCAAAATGAAATGATAAACATACGCCAGATAAAATTTAGGAGGGCAAATTTTAGGGTATGACACTAACAAATGTACTTTTGGGGTTAGATCTGGAAAACTCTTGGGTTTCATTGTCAGCCAAAGAGGTATTGAAGTAGACCCCGACAAAGTCAGAGCTATTCAAGAGATGCCTGCACCAAAAACTGAAAAGCAAGTAAGAGGATTTCTCGGACGATTGAACTATATCTCCAGATTTATCTCTCAAATGACTGCTACTTGTGGGCCACCTTTCAAGCTTCTCTGCAAAGATCAAGGGGTTGTATGGACTGAAGATTGCCAGAAAGCGTTCGACAGTATTAAGGAATACCAGTTAGAACCACCAATATTGATTCCTCCGGTTGAGGGAAGACCATTAATCATGTACCTTACTGTGTTGAAAGAATCCATGGGTTGTATGCTTGGACAACAAGATGAAACCGGTAAGAAGGAGCATGCCATCTATTACCTAAGTAAGAAATTCACAGATTGTGAGTCTCGTTACTCCATGCTCGAAAAAACGTGTTGTGCTTTGGCTTGGGCTTCAAAACGTCTCCGCCAGTACATGATTAACAATACTACTTGGTTAATCTCCAAAATGGATCCGATCAAGTATGTCTTTGAAAAGCCTGCCTTAACAGGAAGGATTGCCCGATGGCAAATGCTGTTATCCGAATATGACATTGAATACCATGCTTAAAAGGCGGTCAAAGGAAGCATTCTCGCCGATCACTTGGCGCATCAACCAATTAATGAATATCAATCTCTCAAGTTTGACTTTCCTGATGAAGATGTCATGTACTTGAAAATGAAATATTGTGACGAACCGTTACCTGAAGAAGGTCCTGATCCTGGATCAAGATGGGGCCTAATTTTTGATGGAGCAGTAAACGTTTTTGGCAATGGAATTGGGGCAGTCATCATTACTCCCGAGGGTACTCATATCCCATTCTCTGCCAGAATGCTATTTGATTGTACCAACAACATTGCAGAATATGAAGCTTGTATCATGGGTCTCGAAGAAGCCATTGACTTAAGGATCAAGATCCTCGACATATATGGAGATTCAACCCTCGTGATCAACCAAATCAAAGACAAATGGGAAACTTTTCACCCTGGCTTGATTCCTTACAGAGATTATGCAAGACGTCTGTTGACTTTCTTCAACAAGGTTGAATTGCATCATATACCTCGAGATCAGAACCGAATGGCAGACGCCTTGGCTACTCTATCTTCCATGTTCAAAGTCAGTCACTGGAATGATGTGCCTAAGTTCAGAATTACGCTCCTTGAAAGGCCCACCTATGTGTTTGCAACTGAAGCAGTCATCGATGATAAACCGTGGTTCCACGACATCAAACGCTTCCTTCAAACTCAAGAGTACCCGCTTGGGGCATCAAACAAAGATAAGAAAACTCTAAGGATACTTTCTGGCAGTTTCTTCCTGAACGAAGATGTGTTGTACAAAAGAAACTTCGACATGGTTTTGCTCAGATGCGTGGATAGACACGAAGCAGACATGTTAATGCATGAAGTGCATGAAGGGTCCTTTGGAACTCATTCAAATGGGCATGCAATGTCCAAGAAAATGTTAAGAGCAGGATACTATTGGTTGACAATGGAATCTGATTGTTATAAACACGTGAAGAGATGTCACAAGTGCCAGATATACGCAGATAAGATCCATGTTCCACCGACTCTACTCAACGTTCTCTCATCTCCGTGTCCTTTCTCCATGTGGGGTATTGACATGATTGGAATGATCGAACCGAAAGCTTCAAACGGTCATTGTTTCATCCTAGTAGCAATTGATTACTTCACCAAATGGGTCGAAGCGGCATCTTACGCCAATGTTACAAGACAAGTGGTTGTGAGGTTTATCAAGAATAACATCATTTGCCGATATGGTATTCCCAACAAAATCATTACTGACAATGGTTCAAACTTGAACAACAGAATGATGAAAGAATTGTGTGAGGAATTCAAGATTGAGCATCATAACTCTTCTCCTTATAGACCAAAAATGAATGGTTCCGTTGAAGCCGCTAACAAGAACATTAAGAAGATTGTCCAGAAAATGGTCGTCACTTACAAAGACTGGCATGAAATGCTGCCATTTGCTTTACATGGGTACCGTACTTCAGTGCGTACTTCAACAGGGGCAACTCCCTTTTCTCTAGTATACGGCATGGAAGCTGTGCTTCTCGTGGAAGTTGAAATACCATCAATGAGAGTCCTCATGGAGACTAAGTTATCAGAGGCTAAATGGTGTCAAAGCCGATATGATCAGTTGAACTTAATCGAAGAAAAACGTATGACTGCTCTATGCCATGGACAGTTATACCAAGCAAGGATGAAACAAGCCTTCAACAAAAAAGTTCGACCTCGAGAATTTCAAGAAGGCGACCTCGTGCTTAAAAAGATTTTGTCTTTTCAACCAGATTCTAGGGGCAAATGGTCTCCCAATTACGAAGGCCCGTATGTTGTCAAAAGAACATTTTCTGGCGGCGCCATGACTCTTACAACCATGGATGGTGATGAACTCTCACATCCTGTGAATGCTGATGCGGTCAAGAAATATTTTGTCTAAAAACAAAAAAGAACAGCTCGGTAAGTCGAAAACCCGCAAAGGGCGACTTAGGCAAAAATGAGCGTCTCGGTGGACTGAAAACCTGAAAGGGCAGTCCAGGCAAAAATTAGAGACAACAAAACAGAAAAAAATTCATCCTGGTAGATTGAAAACCTGAAAGGGCAATCTAGGCAAAAATTAGGGATTTATGACAAAGTAACTGCATCAGTCCGTACTTCGTCACCAGAAGAGTCTTTTTCATCAAAGGATCTTCAATCAAATCATCGCCAATCTGAAGCGACAAGCACAATTGGAACTCAAAAGTTGTTAGGGAGAATAGTGGTTATTGCTTTCAATGTAGCCTTTTCCGCATAATTACCATTTCCAACTTTTGTAAATACTCCATGGAATCACGCCTTTAGGTGATTTCCATCCTATTAAATAAATTTGAGCCTTGTGCCCATTTGTTTGCAATCTCTATTTCTTTTAGCTTTCAAAATGACGCTTTAATTGTGTTATTCACTTTTGAAAAAGAGAAAAAAGTTTTAAATGAATTTACTTCACTTTTTCAAAATAAAAGCGAAGTTTTCCTTTGAGTTGTAACAACGGAAGGAAACATCAACAGCTATCTCCATAAGATGAATCAAAGATTATGATAAGAAAAGCTCTTCTATCCCCAGTGAAGAAGCTCTTCTATCCCCAGTGAAGAAGGTCTTTTATCCCCAGTGACGAAGATTTTCCATCTCCATTGAAGAAGTTCTTCCATCTCAATAAGAAAAGATGCTTATCTTCCCCAGAGAAGTCTAAAGCACGCAACACCATTTATCACTCGTGTTATCTACACCGTGTTGAAGAACATTTGTCAAGTATCTGGTTGAATTGCGACGTCGGTCCCTCTCTAGTATATACTCCTTTCGCTGTCAGTATCGTCAGCATGCATGCTACATTCATGACATTCATCATTCACAGATACTTGCATCATTTATGCATTCTTGCATTTTTCAATATTCACTTGTTTAGGATATATCTATCCTCAAAGAAAAAAAGAAAAAAGAAAGAAAAAGAAAAAAGAGAAAAAAAGAAACAGGTATGGGCGTGTCATCTCTCCAAGTAGGTTGTCACCCATAAGCAGAAAGAACATCTTCTTTCTCCAGTTCCCCACTGAGATCATTCCTCGTGGAAGAAGGTTGCTTCAATTTCTCCTCTCAAAACAAAGGAGGAAATCCCCATTCGAGTTCATTCCTCATGGGTCCAAAGTCTTGTTTGACTGTTTCTTTCCAATTCAGTCTTGGTTAGAACCCTGTCTTTACCAAAAAATTCAAATTTCGATTCCACCAAGTAGAGTCGAGAAAAATTGAACCATAAACAATAGCCTCATCATCTGAGCAGTTTATGTTTCTTTCAAAAGAAATTCCTCAAGGAAATCAATCATGAAGACCATTTGACAATCAGGGCCTTATTACTGTTCACAAGGCTGAATATCCAGTAATTTCCCTAGCAAAGTCTCCAGGATCATTTTATCACTCGGCTGATAATTGATCAATGTCTTCAAAACCACTATCACGAGGCTGGTAGTCGGTAACCCTTCTTGTTCTGGTTATATTATTTAACATGTCTATCACAAGGCTGATAGTCGGTAATATTAACCGAACCTTTGAAACTCTTTTTACCTTGTCAAGTCCATCAATATATGATATATGAAGTCATTTGATCAAGAAAAATCAAGAAAATCAATCAAGAATAAAAAAGTCAAAGTTTGACTTTCATACTTAGAAAAATTTTCTAAGTGTTTTTCAATGGTTTTTTCCAAACTTTGGAAGGGAATAACTCAATTTCACCTACAAACTGAAAAAAACTTCCAACATGAAAGTTATAGATTTTGATCCAATGAACAACTTTGTCACATATATTTTCTTTCCATAAGATCAACCATTTAAGAGATATGGAGCTTCAAAGTTGGTATCTTTTGAACATTTCACTTAAAACTTCATTTTCTTCAAAGTTCATGGATCTTTTTCACCCATTTCCTTAAGGGTCTTGAAGAAACTTTCAACTAGGGTTTTGAAGTGTGTAATATGAGCTTTCCAAAATGTCCAAGAGCATGAAAAAATATGGAGTGTAGCTATGGTTTTGAATTTTGACATTAGAGGTCATTATGCATGAAATCACAAGCCATTTTCACTAAGTTCATACACTATATGGCCTATAACACAAGTGATGACACACCAATGCAATAATTGGAAGATATTTTTCTGGTTTGAGATCAGAATGGAAAGAGATAAGAAGCTTGGCAAAATAACCATGGTTAAGTCTCTTTTAACCATATGCATTAAATGTGAAAGATTCCTTTTTAACTCTTAAGCCAAATCACCATTCTTTGATCAACTTGCAAAGCTCTTCACTCAGAAACCTTGGCCTGTAAATAGAGGTCCAAACTCCATTCAAAATCACACCAAAACCTCACAATTATAGGTTTTCTCTCTTATTTCTTGAATTGCAAGTTTCTTAAGTTTCAAAGAGGTAGAAATTCCAACCTCCAAACCTTTGAATTTCTGGCCAAAGTGATGGTTCTAACAACTTCTAAACATCATATATGATGTGTTTGATCCATCCACACATCCCAAAACACCTCAAATCTCAGAATCACTACCTCACTTCCACATGAACCAAAATTGAGCCTTATCATGCCAAAATCCATTCAAGATCATTTATGTCCAAACTAACACTTCCAACACCTCATATATGTCACATATGAACTATCCCAACACTCATCATCAACCAAAAACTTCAGAATCATCAAGCTCGATTCACACTTGGCTCTACTGCAGATCGGGTTCCATGGAATGATCCAGATGGTTTCAATCCACTCCAAGCATCCAGACATGTTCTATAATCATCATTGAAGCTGTCCAGATCGAGCAACAACTTCTGTAACACCTCCAGCTCAAAATTCAATCTCCACTTTGGCCGTTTTTGAAGGTAAGCCTCATGAACTTCAAATTCATACATACATACATCATAAATGAAAAATTGAGTTGCCATCTTGTTTCTGCACTATCACTGATCATTAACCCTCAATCAATTTCATAATTCATCAATCATATATCATTTCACGATCAAATTCAGTTTTAGGGTTCTTCATGTTCATGCGAAAATTGACCCCCTTAGAGTGAAAATAAATGAATTATGAGGGCACCATCATGTTCCTCGTGAAAAACTGTGTGAGATAGACCCTTTACTTGATCAAAACAACACAGTTTTGGAGATTTTCAAAATTCAGTTGAAGGTGTGTTCTTGGCGCCATTTTTGATTCTGAAAGTTCAAATGTTAAGTTTAAAATATAATTAAATGGAAGCGTATATATGACAAGCCACAAGCGTGGCTCAGTTGGCAAGAGTTTTGGCTGGTGAGAGAGAGGGCGTGGGTTCAAACCCTGGTGAGACCAAAAGCTTATTTTTTATCACTTTTTTCCTTCAATTTCTTCACAACTTCATCAATTAATTTAACCAATCAAAATTCATCATTTTCACTTCATATTTTTTACACTCTTTGTTTAATATATATATTTTATGAATATCACAAAAAATCACAAAAAAATATTTATTTAATACATTTTTATATAGGTTTAAAATGATGTATTTTTAAGTGTTTTTAATACTTTAAATATTTTTTTTTCATTTGATTTTTCAAACTTAATCATTTGTAAATATTTTGTGATCAAACCCTAATCATTTAGGTGTTAATTAAGTATAATCTTTGTGTTTATCTTAATTAATTTGATTTCTTTCAAAATTTCAAACCATTTTTAAAACAAACGATCGTCTTTTTCAAAAAACGACAAATCATTTTCTTTTGATTTTCTTTTCAAAAACTCTTGATTAAATCTTTTGATTGATCAATTGATTTACAAAACATTTTGGGCATCCCTTATGGTGTAAGCCCCACCCCTTTGTATAAATTTAGGTTTTTTTTATTATAAATATACCTATCTTTTTACTTCGATCAAATTGATTTAAACCCTCGAATAACAAGATCAAAAATTAGGGTTTTCTTCAAAGTCAATTGGGCCTCTCATTTAGAGAGTGTAAGTCCCATTCCTCTTCTTTATACAACTTTTCTTTAAAATAAAATTCTTTCAAAAAACAAAACTTTCAAACTGTTTTCAAACGATGAAATCTCGTCTTTTTAACAAAACAAACAACCATGTTTTATTAAATAAAACATGGGCCTCTCCCTTGGAGTTGTAAGTCCCATTTCTTTTGTACATATCTTTTGTATAAAAATCTTTGTTTGAATTCAAAGAGTATGGTTTCTCGGTGAAATCGCTCTCAAAACAACTTGGGCCACCATATAGGTGTAAGCCCCATTCCTTGTACAAATATCCATCTACCATGATTTTCAAATACCATGGGCCTCCATGTAGGTATAAGCCCCAAACCTCTCTTGTAAATATTAGTTTACATAGCTATTGAATAAAATCAACGGGCCTCTCCCCGAGTGTAAGCCCCGAGCCCCGTGTATACAAATGGATTATGCTTACAGGTATATTTCCTTCATAAACTCCATTATATACACACACTTTGACATACATATATAATTGTTCATACTTGTTCATGTTTGTCCATGTTTGTACATACTTGTTCGTGTGTTTGTGTATGTTATATACTTGTTCAACTTAGTACAACACTAGGTTCCCTATAGCCTCCTATTGGGCTTCGTGCAAAGAATCTCCATTAGTTTAGGTTAGGACATAGAGTATGGTTTCCCGGTGAAATCGCTCTAAGAGCTCAAACCAACTATACCATGCCTCCTCTTGGCCTTTGTACAAACGACTGGTCCCTCCCATAGCCTCCTCTTGGGCTTACAATGCAAGGACCCTGGATTGTCCCTCCCATAGCCTCCTCTTGGGCTTACAATGCAAGGACCCTCTGATAGCCTCCTCTTGGGCTTCGTACAAGGACCCACGGGCTTCTTATAAGCATCCCCAATATCCAAATCAAATACCCTAGGAGATTAGGCATTTTTCATCTATATGCTAGGAGTATCTCTTTTATATCATCACAAACAATCAATTAATCAAACTTCTTTTTGCCGCAAGGCTGGCTAATCAATCAAACTTTTGCCACAAGGCTGGCTGATTAATCAAAACTTTTTGTCACAAGGCTGACTTCATTGAAATTTTTGCCACAAGGCTGGTTAAACAAACAAAAACATCTTTATCATTCTAAGCACCGTAAGTGGCACAACCCAGGTCTTATAATGAAAAGATTTTCAAACAAAAATCAAATAGATGTATGTGATGATATAGCTTAGATACATTTAGCATTAAGATGACACTTGTCTCTTATCCTTTGCTTCCACTAGAATAAGTGGGAACTACGATTGCTCTGACTTTCTCAACATCCCTTTGAGAATACGTAGGCACAAGGTCGTATCCTTGGCGAGCAAAACTTCTCCCTCAAACCATTCAAACCTTAGCACCCGTAGACCCCGAGCTACAGATGCTCTGATTGCCTCTAAGGGATATGTATGCAGAGGATCGCGACGATCTTTGCGAGCATAATCAAACAAACACCTTAGGTCCCACCTCTTTCTCACAAGAACCCCCACCATAACATAGAATGAAAAACAAAACAAAGAAACCTATAGAGTACTATAGATACGTTGGGTGCTAATACCTTCCCTTCGTATAACCAACCCTCTTACCCAAGATCTCCCCACTTTTAAGGTTATTGCAGCTTTTTTCCTTTTCCTCTTTTGGAAACAATAAAAAGTTTGGTCGAAACAAAAGAAAAATCATTTTTTTGAGCACTCGAGCCCAAAGAAGGCATCAGGTGTCTCATCCCGAAAAAAGATACGATTTTTCCCCGCGACAAATGCTATTGTGAGGTTAGGCTTGCGAAGGAATAACGTAAGATTTGAGAGGACGCGACTGTTCTCCCATGGTTGATTCTTCAACCGGTTCAGAGGTAGGAGTAGGAACAAGAGTGCGAGTTCCTCCTAATTGACGTGATATAGTGATAGAACGCTACGGTTCGGGAATTGGCAGTGCTAAGTCTTCACTTCGAGATGGAGTACTTGGCATGCACAATGGGAATTAAAAAATTTTAGTTTGCCTTAGTCTCTACAACGTAACAGTTAATTACGATTGTCGACTAAATTAGTCCCCAGAAACAGCGCCAAAAGCTTGATCGCGACAAAAGGGGGTATGTCTGTGATTATGACTGCAATTTCACAGTCTATCGCATAGTTTTAAAAGATATTGAACCCACGGGGACTAAAAATCGACCTAGTGTAGTTAATCGTTACTACGTAAACCTAAGGCTAATATTTGATTGATTTTGATCAGACGGGGAATTAAAAAGAAATATAATTGAATTAAATAGGTGGGAATATAATCCGTATGTAACAGTCGAACGTCGGGGATCTAGTAAACTTTCGACGTGAATCATAATTTAAAATATTCTTTCTGTAGAAATCACTTGTTTAAAAACCTTCCTCTCACACTCTCGTGTTTGTTGATTACGATATCATTATTAAACCTAAGTGAGCGCTCTCGCTATATCAAATAAAGTTTTAATGATTTTTAAAAACCGATGAACTCTAATTAACCTTAAAGCGCTCTCGCTGTATTTAAAGTTAATGTATAATTTCTATTGTTCAGTTAAAAACTCAAACTCTCGTTTTTATTGATCCTAACTTCTATTGTTTTTAACTCTCGTTAAAAAACAGTTAAATTAAGCATTAGAAATTAATAGCAGATAAATAGATTTAATTAATGAAATATGTCGACAGTGTTACTCAATTCCCTCGGTTATGTGACCTTACATACCGATAAAAATAATTTAGCCGGACATTTTTTAATAGATAAAACAGAACAGATATAGCAGGTAAAAAATAATCCGGACATAAATCTATTAACTAACATAAACAGACAATAATAATTTAAAGCAATTAATGAACCTGAATTAAAATAGCAAACTGAATTTGAAACAGAGCAACACCGGTTCTTGAATCCGGTACTGAAATTGAGTTCTTGAAAATAAATCTGAATCCTAAACTAAAATTAATTCAGAAGCTAACAATGAAAACTAAATCGCAATAGAATATTCGGTGTAGAAATCTATCGTAGGAAGTGTGTAGGAAACAAGAACAGAACTTGAAAAATAGCAGAAGAAAAATAAGACGGCACTAGGGTAAAAAATGCGTAACCCTCTCAATAATTCTTGAAGGGTATTTATAGAGTTGCCTCAGAATCTTGTGTTGGAGTTTGTTTCGTCTCTGTTGTTGTTCTTTCGGAGGAGAAATTGGCAGAGAGTGGAAACAACGTCTTCTGGGCATGGGTGTGTGACTAACGTCACACACTAGTAATTAAGGGGGTGCCGAACAGTGTAGGGGGGAGTTGCCGACCGACAGGCTTCTTCATATGCCTTCCGTCACGTGCTTGCTCAGTCATGCGTGTTGGGCCTCCTTTGTGTTCTGAGCCTTTTTCTTCTTCTATCTGCACCTCCTCATTTAATTGGCTTTTAAAACAATTCTTCTCCATTTTAGCTCCTTTTTCCGATTGTTCCTTTTGCGAGCTCCGATTAAATAAATTCCTGAAAATAAATAAAAATACCGGCATAATACAAAATAAAATAGAATAATAATGCATGTAAATTAAGATAAATATACGATAGGTTTTCGTGTTATCAGGAACTGTGTAGTTGTATTAGCTATTCCTGCAGATGTGATTGTTTGGTTGTGTGTTGTGTTTATGTTGTTTGCTTTTCTGCTGCAAGGAATCTCTGATGTGGTGACAGGTGGTTTTAGCTAAAAAATTCCAAAGGGGGAGTTTATAGATGTTTTCATATTGGCTGCATTTTATGGTAAAACATACCTGTGTGTTTTGATGTCTTGACTAAAGTCATGACACATTATGTGTAGAGTTCTGTAGGGTTATATGGTTGAGCTAATACGGTTGTTTGTTGGATGTCATGATTGATGTCATGACATCAATATCTGACAGCAATGACTGTTATATTTTAGTTGTTATGTTTTCTAATTTATCTCAGGCTACAATTTAGGAAACTATATATTTTGTGATGTATGGTTTACGCTAAAATATCTCGTCTACAACATATGAGTAAACACCCAGATGATGTGGAAATTAGGTTAACTTAGTTAACCCTAATGTTTGGAAGGCCCAAGGCCCAACTATTGACTATATGAAGACTGATAATCCTACTTTCAAAGGCATAAGTTTTACTTGAAGAATTATGTGTTTGTGTTCACGTGTGTTTGTGTTAGTGTTACCTGTAATCCAAGCAATTGTCACTTGATGATTTTATTGGAATAGGGTGTTTTGATTTGTAATTGTTTGTGTCACTCTAAGCTTTTAAGCATGAGTGCAGTGTCTCTTGATTGAAGCTTGTAAGCAAGATCAAGATTTGTTTGAAGTGTGTCTTCAATGTGTTTTTCGTTGTTTTCTGTTTGTTATCACTGTTGTGATTGAGGGGGGGTGAGTAGGGACTCAGGTCTAGCACTATATTGAAATTGCATTGGGTAGGTCTTAAGTTAAGAGTTTTAAATGGGTAGCTTAGCTCTGAATTAATACTGCTTATAGTGGATTTCCTCCCTGGCTTGGTAGCCCTCAAATTAGGTGTTGTTGTACACCGAACTGTGTGAACAATCATCTGTGTTCTTTACTGTTTTTGTTTACTTCCTGTAAAATTTTATAATCTGTTCTGAAGTGGATGTCATAACATCCGATACGACATCCATCATGTGTTACTAGAATTTACATTTTTGTCTCCTCTTAAAGTAGACAGAATATCGGTATGATGAAAATGCTGATATATTTTTACTTTCTGGTGAAAAGTTTGAGAATAAATTCACATTAGATTGGCCTCCACCGTTTAAAGAGTATCGAGAAGATATTTTTATTCTTGGTTCTGCTGATAATGGCATAATTTGTATTTATCAAGGCGGTGGAAGAGGATACACCAGTAGGATTTACCATGACGTAGTACTCTGGAACCTATCTACGGGAGAATTTAAGGTCATTCTTATGGCTCTTTTGAATGTACGATTTTAAAAGCATATCCTCCTGGCTCTATTTTTGAAGATCTACCTATAATTCATACCATTGTTAATATTCATGATTTTGGTTATGACCTTGTTACATATGACTACAAGTTGATTCGATATTTTTGTTTCTTTTATGATATCAATAGTACATATCCAAATGAAAATACATTATGGAAAATTTATAGCCTCAAAAATAATTCTTGGAGGAATCTTAAAATGGAAATGGGAAATTACTCATGGAATAATAGGGGGCAAGATCATATTGGTCATGTAATATAGTTTCGTGGAATGTGTCATTCGTGGGGCTTTGAAGATTATTTTGGAGAAGAGATGTTGGAATTATATAACTTGGCTGGAGAAGTCGTTATTACAACACCTACCAAACCTATTTCTTGTGGATTTTCTAAATACACGGTGGTGTTAAATGATTCAATTGCTATGATCAAGGGTGAAAATATATTTTATTTTTCAATATCAATTTTAGGTGAGATTGGTGTGGCAGAATCATGGATGAGGCTTTTTAGAATTGGACCCCTATCCTATTGAGGATTAATTCAATATTTAGAAGTTGTTGTTAATCAGAAGAAGATGCTTCTGATGTTCTGGTGTTGCTCAGAAGCAGTAAAGCTTCTGATGTTTAAAATCTAGAAGTAGTTGTTAGTCAAAAGCAATAAAGCTTCTGAGGTTGTTCATCGGAAGTAGATACTTCTGATGTTCTAGAGTTCAGTTTATTAACGTAGCTGTTAAGTTTAGTTTGAAGGGTATTTTAGTATTTCCTAGTTTGTACTATTTGTACTGCTGCATTTAATGTTTCACTCTTTTGTCAACTGCCTCGAGCCTTGTTTCAACTGCTTTTGCTGACTTTGCCTTTTGTAGCTTCTAACGTTCCTTTTATCAGTTAGATTTAACATTGTAGCTCTTTCATCTTGTACTTTCTTCTAGACTCATACTATTTGAATGACGTTTTATGAAGTCATCTAGATCTTCTAGATCAGAGCTTCTAAATATTGAATTAGTGCATACTCTTTTATACTTTTCCTGAAATGGAAAAGGTGAATAATTAGAGTACCACATTGTCTTATACAAAATTCATATATAATGTTATCATCAAAACTAGAAATAGTGATCAAAACATTTCATGTTCTAATAATCTCTGTAGCGGGGAAAAATCGTTGTTCTTTTTTGGATGAGACACCTGATGCCTTCTTTGGGCTCGAGTGCTCAAAAAATGATTTTTCTTTTGTTTCGATCAAACTTTTTATTGTTTCCAAAAGAGGAAAAGGAAAAAAGCTGCAATAACCTTGAAAGTGGGGGAGAGATCTTGGGTAAGAGGGTTGGTTATACGAAGGGAAGGTATTAGCACCCAACGTGTCTATAGTACTCTATAGGTTTCTTTGTCATGTTTTTTATTCTATGTTATGGTGGGGGTTCTTGTGAGATAGGTGGGACCTAAGGTGTTTGTTTGATTATGCTCGCAAAGATCATCGCGATCCTCTGCATACATATCCCTTAGAGAGAATCAGAGCATCTGTAGCTCGGGGTCTACGGGTGTTAAGGTTTGAATGGTTTGAGGGAGAAGTTTTGCTCGCCAAGGATACGACCTTGTGCCTACGTATTCTCAAAGGGATGTTGAGAAAGTCAGAGCAATCGTAGTTCCCACTTATGCTAGTGGAAGTAGAGGATAAGAGACAAATGTCATCTTAATGCTAGATGTATCTAATCTATATCATCACATACATCTGTTTGATTTTGTTTGAAAATCTTTTCATTATAAGACCTGGGTTGTGCCGCTTACGGTGCTTAGAATGATAAAGATGTTTTTTGTTTAACCAGCCTTGTGGCAAAAGTTTCAATGAAGTCAGCCTTGTGACAAAAACTTTGATTAATCAGCCAGCCTTGTGGCAAAAGTTTTAATGAAGTCAGCCTTGTGACAAAAACTTTGATTAATCAGCCAGCCTTGTGGCAAAAGTTTCAATGAAGTCAGCCTTGTGACAAAAACTTTGATTAATCAGCCAGTATGGTGGTAAACAGTTTGACTGATTAGCCAGCCTTGTGGTAAAAAAGTTTGATTTTGATTGATTGATTGTTTGTGATGATATAGAGAAGATACTCCTCTCATAGAGATGATAAATGTCTAATCTCCTAGGGTATTTGATTTGGATATTGGGGATGCTTATAAGAAGCCCGTGGGTCCTTGTACGAAGCCCAAGAGGAGGCTATCCGAGGGTCTTTGCATTGGAAGCCCAAGAGGAGGCTATGGGAGGGACAATCCAGGGTCCTTGCATTGTAAGCCCAAGAGGAGGCTAAGGGAGGGACAAGTCGTTTGTACAAAGCCCAAGAGGAGGAATGGTATAGTTGGTTTGAGCTCTTAGAGCGATTTCACTGGGAAACCATACTCTATGTCCTAACCTAAACTAGGGAGATTCTTTGCACGAAGCCCAATAGGAGGCTATGGGGAACCTAGTGTTGTACTAAGTTGAACAAGTATATAACACAAATACAAATACATGAACAAGTATGAACAAGTATATATATATATATATATATATATATATATATATATATATATATATATATATATATATATATATATATATATATGACAAAGTGTGTGTATATAATGGAGTTTTTGAAGGAAATATAACTGTAAGCATGATCCATTTG
Organism: Vicia villosa; assembly: GCF_029867415.1. Classification (NCBI taxonomy): domain Eukaryota; kingdom Viridiplantae; phylum Streptophyta; class Magnoliopsida; order Fabales; family Fabaceae; genus Vicia; species Vicia villosa. The sequence goes on along the minus strand of NC_081184.1, from coordinate 7,460,419 downwards.
TATACACGGGGCTCGGGGCATACACTCGGGGAGAGGCCCGTTGATTTTATTCAATAGCTATGTAAACAAATATTTACAAGAGAGGTTTGGGGCTTATACCTATGTGGTGGCCCATGATATTTTTTTTGGGAAGATTTAAAGAAAACCTTCATTTTTGATTTGTTATTTGAAGTAAAAAAAACAAACTGATTGAAGTATGTACAAAAAAGGTATATATACAAATGAAATACCTAATTTCATATGAGAGAATGAGACTTACACCTATGTGGAGGCCCAATTGACTTTGAAGAAAACCCTGATTTTTGATCTTGTTATTCGAGGGTTTTAATCAACTTGATCGAAGTATAAAAAGATAGGTATATTTATAATGAAAAACCTAATTTTATACAAAGGAGTGGGGCTTACACCATAAGGGATGCCCATGGTATTTTGAAAATCAATTGATTAATCAAAAGATTTAATCAAGAGTTTTTGAAAAGAAAAACAAAAGAAAATGATTTGTCGTTATTGAAAAAGACGATCGTTTGTTTTAAAAATGGTTTGAAATTTTGAAACAAATCAAATTAATTAAGATAAACACAAAGATTAGGCTATGTGATTAGGGTTTGATCACAAAATATTTACAAGTGATTAGGTTTGAAAAATCAAATAAAAACAATATTTAAAGTATTAATAAACACTTAAAAATATACCATTTTAAACCTAATTAAAAAATGTATTAAATAAATATTTTTTTGTGATTTTTTTTTTTATATTCATAAAATATATATGTTAAATAAGAAGTGTGCAAAAAATGAATAAAAAATGAATTAATTTGATTGGTTAAATAATTAATTAAAGTTGTTAAGAAAATTGAAGAAAAACAAGTGTTAAAAAAAATGGTTTGGTCCTGCCAGGGTTTGAACCCACGCCCTCTTACTCACTAACCAAAACAACAACCAACTGAGCTGCGCGTGCAGCTTGTAAGTAACACGCTTCCATTCAATTATATTTAAAAACTAACATTTGAAATTTCTGAACAGAAAATGGCGCCAAGAACACCATCCCCATTTGATTTTGAAAATTCTCAAATCTGAGTTGTTTGGATCAAGTGAATAGCCTATCTTACTCGATTTTTCATAAGGAACATGATGGTACCATTTAATTTCATTTATTTTTACTCTAAGATCATTAATTTTCTGATGAACACGAAGAACCCTAATTCTATGATTCAATCTGAAATCGTGTGATGCATAGGTGTGCAGAAACAAGATGGTAAAGCAGTTTTTCATTTATGATGCATGAATGTATGAGTTTGAAGTTCAAGAGAGCTTACCTTAAAAATTCCAAAACTGAGAATCGAATTCTGCAAATCAGAGGTTCCAGATGTTGTTTCTTGATCTGAACACCTTCAGTGGACCTTATGGAACATGTTTGGATGCTTGGAACTGTTTGAATTCACCTGTGCAAAGCTATGGAACCCGATCTGCAGTATGGCTCAAGTGAGAATCAAGCTAAGTGATTTTGGAGTTACAGGTCATGGATGATGATTGGGATAACTCATATATGGTATATAGGATGTGTTTGGATGATTAGCTTGGACATAATTGGCCTGGAAATGATTTTGGCATGATAAGGCTATGGTTATGCATACATGGAGGTGAGATGATGATTCTGAGTTTTTGATGTTTTTGGGGTTTGTGGATGGATCAAACAACCTCCAAATGATGTTTATGAGTTGTGGGAAGCATCACTATGGCCAGAAATTCAAAGGTTTAGAGGTTGGGTTTTCTACCTCTTTGAAACTTAAGAAACTTGCATTCTAAGAAAGAAGAGAGAAAACCTATAATTGTGAGGTTTTCGTGTGATTTTGAATTAGGAAATGACCTCTATTTATAGGCCAAGGTTTCTGAATGAAGAGCTTTGCAAGTTGATCAAAGAAGTGATGATTTGGCTTAAGAGATAAAATGGAATCTTTCACATTAAATGCAAATGGTTAAAAGTGACTTAACCATGGTTATTTCTCAAGCTTCTTATCCTCTTCCATTCTGATCTCAAATCAGAAAATATCTTCCAATTATTGCATCTATGCATCATTACTTGGATCATTTGGCAAAATGGTTCATAACTTAGTGAAAATGGCTTGAAATTTCAAGTGAAAAGTTCACTAATGTCAAAATTCAAAACCATGGCTACACTTCATATTTTTTCATGCTCTTGGACATTTTGGAAAGCTCATATTACACACTTCAAAACCCTAGTTGAAAGTTTCTTCAAGACCTTTAAGGAAATGGGTGAAAAAGACCCATGAACTTTGAAGAAAATGAAGTTTTAAGTGAAACTTTCATAAGATACCAACTTTGAAGCTCCATATCTCTTAAATGGTTGATCTTATGGAAAAGAATTATATGTGACAAAGTTGTACATTGGATCAAAATCTACAACTTTTATGTTGGAAGTTTTTTTCAGTTTGTAGGTGAAATTTTTAGTTATTCCCTTCCAAAGTTTGGATAAAACCATTGAAAAATACTTAGAAAATTTTTCTAAGTATAAAAGTCAAACTTTGACTTTTTGATTCTTGATTGATTTTCTTGATTTTTCTTGATCAAATGGCTTCATATATCATATATTGATGATTCAAAACTTCAAAAGTCATGGTTGACCAAAATTTCCCAAAAGTCAAGGGTGATCTTGTACAGTTGACTTTTTCAAACGAATCGCGTTTCTGGAGATTTCAAATTAATCAAGCTATCCTCACCAAATGAATGGTATGAATGGATCATATTGAGCTATTGGAGGATATTGAGCCATAGTTTGAGTTGTGGCACCATGTTCTGATTAAAAAGTCAGTGGTTCAGGTGAATTAGGTCAAAAACCCTAATTGTCGACCCGGTGAAATTGATGACTGGGGACCTTGAATTGAGATACAATTTCCATTGTGTATTTCCATAGGGATTATTTGAAGATGATTGAAACCTTTGAGTGACTTCCTGATAGTTCAAAACCCTAATCTGATGATTTGAAATTTCACTGTTAATCAATCCTTGTGTAGGAGATGTCTTGAGCCAATGGATTAGGTCAACATGATGTACTTGGGGTCTTGATACCATATCCCAAGTCATTAGGTCAAACCTTGAGCAAAAGTCAAGAGTATGCTATCTTAGTCAAAACCCTAATCTGATTGATTCAGAGCCTTTGAGCTTGTTGAATTGAGTCTTTGAGGACCAAATGTTGATTGTAGATGAAGATAGTTCCTTTGAGATGAAGGGAGAACAAAACCCTAATTGAATGTTATTTGTACAAATGAGTTATTTCTTGATTAAACCCTGCTGAGTCACAAGTAGCAAACACAAGCTATGCAATTTGTTAGAGATGCAAATGATGCATATGCAAATGATATGAGGTGGTATCTTAGGTCAAAAATTGGGGTATGACAATCTCCCCCTTTTTGATGATGACAAAAACATACAGACTTGATAGGAATTTGTATCCAGAATATCAGATGAAAAAGACAACACACAGATATAACATAAAAGCATATTAATCAAAGTGTGTGAATATGTCCCCACTGAGATTAACAATCTCCCCTTGAAAATAATACTAGAAGAATTTATAAATAAAAGATTTCCTTGAGTATTTTCCATTTCAGATGAGACTTTCACTTTGAACTTTATCTTCAGATGATTCAGAGCTTTCTTTCAGAGCTTCCATTGGACAACTTTAAATCTTTGAATTTTTCTTTTAGAGCACTTGGTTTATTAGAGCATCAAAGTAGCTTGCTTCAGATCATTGCAATTCCTTATATCAGAGCGTTATACTTTGTTTGCTTCAGATCTTTGGAAGATTCTTGTAAAATGTTCCTCCCCTTTTTCGAGCTTTTTTAGAGTATCACATTCCTGCAAAACTATCAGAGACAGAGACTTTGCAATATATGTTAGGAATGTCGAAACTTAAGCCCAACAACTGATATAGTAAATCAATTCAAGTTATACGTTTCCCCCTTTTTTGTCATAACATCAAATAGCATGTAAATAAAAGATTCAGATGAAAGACATAAAAGATGAAAGAAGAAATTTCATTGAATATCTTGAAAGAGTACAAGCAGATGCAATGGATAAAATGAAAAACAGATGCAAGAAAGACAAAAGACCCTAAACAAAGACTCAGACTAAGGTTAGTTGCACTTAGAGGCTAAGACTGCTAACAGATTCTTGATCTCAATAGTGTCATTTGCCTGCTTCTAGGAAGCTTCTTCAGATCTTTGCATCCAAGACTTGATATCATCATTGATTTAATCTTGCTTGTCCATACGTTGGAACACAGTTGCCTGATTATGCTGAAGTTTCTTCAGAGTGCCTACAAATGCAGAAACTGAAGGGCCAACAGAAGAAGAAGCAATAGAGTTTTCTTCAATAACCGGAGGGACAACAGCAGCTTCAACCATTTGAGCATCAACAACAAGATTCTCCTCAATAGGATGCTCTTCAGCATGATTCTCCTCAAGAGGATTCTCCTGGAAATATTCAAACAGAGTTTGAAAGACTCCAGTCAGAAGCGACAAAGGATAAGGAACACGAAGCTTCTTTTCAGTCCATACAATCACGGGCGGAGGATCATCTTCATATTCTAATGTTATCTCATCAACAAATGGAGCTTCTTCCAGAGGCTTCCAATCCTTGATGGGATGAAAGTACTTTCCATCACCATATTCCAAAGCTAGTCCAGAAGGACCAGGAGCATCAACAAGATATTCATTCTGGAGATCCAGAAGTTCTGGTTGCACATCTTCAAGGAAAGCCTTCTAGAGCTTCCTAGAAGCCACATGATCCAGCTTGGAGTCATGGGCAACCTTCAGGCAATCTAACCTTGTCTGTACCTTATGTTTTAAAATTTCAAAACGCGTATCAACAAAAGGTGGTGGAGGGTAGTTCTGAGGATGGTTATTGGATCTTCTGGGTTGGGGATGGAATATGGTTCAGGGGCTCTTTCAAACAGAAGATTAGGGTTTGAAGAGGATGGGGGAGTGAAGATTATGCCTCATCGTCAGAGTCTAGGACTACGACAATAGGGTTTGAATAGGTGGATTATGGATTATGGATTATGGGTGGTAGGTTGAAATGGACGAGGGTTGCGAAAGAATGAATTTCATGATAATGATGAGGGTGATGAATCGAGATTGAAGTTACAGAACACAAGAGTGTCAACTTATGGGTGGTGGTCAGAAGGTGGAGGTGAGGCGAAAATGTTATGAGGGGGAAGGATGGTTTTCAGAGATTTTGGATTCAGAATGGGTTCGGTGTTATGAATAGGCCTTTTGCCTTTAGATTTTGAGGAAGCAGAGGGTGGAGATTTTCTGGTTGTTTGAGGAGGATTTTCTGGTGAATTATCTGGGTCATATTCATCATGATTCTCTATGTCATCTATAAGCTTTTGAAGAACTTCAAATGATCTGGGTACTTTGAGGGAATCATTTGATTTATCAAAAGTAGGTTATTTTTCTAGTTGAGATTCTATTGATATTTGTTCAGAATTTAAAACAGGAAGAAGTACAGTCTTTGTAAAAGAAATACCTGAAGATTCCTTCTTCTTCTTTGTAGGTTTAGATGATCCATCTCCAACAGACTTTCTCTTCTTTTCCTCCGTTTCTTCCTTGTTCTTCTCTTCTTGATTTCCGTTATTCTCCTTATTCTATTTCTTTTATTTCTTTTCTGCTTTCTTTTCCTTCTTGTCTTTCTTCTCCTTCTTTCCTTCTTGTTGTTCTTTCTTCCTTTTCTTATTCTCTTTCTCTTCCTTTTGCTTTGAAGGATCTTGATCAGCTACACTAGGAAGCACTCTGTTGCTTATCCAGACAGGATCATACTCAGAGCCTTCAGCCATACACTTTTCCAGATAGAATAGAACAGTGGTGGGATGCTCATTGTTGTAAAAGAGCTTAAAATCAGCTAGAGCAGGAACTCTTCCGGTCAAGACCTCTTTTTCAACTCTGAAAGGATTAGCAATGGTCTATATCAGTTTCATCTTCTTTAGAGTGTGAGCATTCATTGTGCTCCCACATTTTGCTACCAGATCTTTAACCTTTCCAGCATCCAGCAGATCTTGCACCAAATTCGTCTCAACCAGAATATAAGTAATTATTCTTCCCAGAGGGATGATTTTCCTTTTGATATTTGGAGTCTTCAGTCTGGCTTGTTCTCTTGAATCCCTCACATGATCCCACATGTGGATAAATAGAATGTAGGGAATATCTGCCTTCTCGCCTTTAGCAATACAATACAAAATGTTTTATTGGTCTTGATTAATGTAGTTTGGAGACACTATAGCCTTTCTATGGTAGATGCAACCCAGAAGGATCTTTGCCCAGATTCTGTAGGAATCCCTCAGCTCTATGGGAATCCTTCAGTTCTGTGATACAAGTAAAACCTTTTCCAGATTTGAAAATTTCGGTGTAGACAGCATCCCAATCTGTTCTACCTATGATAGCTCCAGCAGCACCAGAACATCCTTCTAGACCTATCAATCTTTTGATCAGATTTTCTATGATGGAGATTTCTTCGCCACAAACAAAAGACATAATTGCTTTTGGTGTTAATGTTGCGTTTGTCATACCCTAATTTTAGACCCCCCTGAGATGACATATCTTCAGGATTGTCATCAGGTCAAAACAAGTGCCCAGAGCAGCCACTGCTTCATCTGGCATTTAATCGAGGATGTTCAAAGACAGGAAAACTCAGGCAAAGGATCAATCAATAGAAGTATTAGTCTCTAATACAATCATAAGACTCAAGGGCTTCATTTTTTTCACCTATGATTGATTAGACACCCAGTCATCTGAGTACAGGTTTACTCAGGTCACCAGACTAGGGTTTTTAGCCTATCAAGGACTAAAATCAGGGATCACCTTTGGGAAACTCTAAAAAAAGCTCAGGAGATCATTCAAATACATCAATCATCTTCAAATAGCTCATATTACAAGATCAACTGGACATCACACTTCAATTCAAAGTCTACAGTCATTATTTTCATATGGTCGACAATTAGGGTTTTTGACCTAATTCACCAGGATAATTGAATTTTAATCAGGACATGAATCCAAAACTCAAGACATGACTCAAGAACCTCTACTACCTCAATGTAATCCATTTACATCACTCATTTGAGGAGGAGATCTTGTTTCTACACAAAAGTCCAAATTTTCACTTTATCTAAAAAAAGTCAACTGTATGGGATCACCTTTGACTTTTAAGATTTTTGGTCAAACCATGACTTTCAAAGATCAATATCATCAATATATGTATATTAAAGTCATTTTACCAAAGAAATTCAAAGAAATTCATCAAGGAGCGAAAAGTCGGGAATTAGGGTTTTTGAAGGCATGGTGAGAACTCAAAATTTCACCTACTCAACTCAAAAAACTTCCAACATGAAAGTTGTAGATCTTGCAAAATAAAACAACATCTTACAATGCAACTTTTTTCAAGAAATCAATCATTTAAGAGATTTGGAGATTTTGAAGTTTTAGGTCATAAACACTTAGAAAATTTTCTAAGTGTTTTTAACCTAGTTTTCTTCCAACTTTGGCCTCATTTTTCACAAATTTGCCAAAGGATTCTGAAGAAACTCCAAACTAATGATTTGAAGTAGATGTTTAGGGCTTTCCAAATTGTGTTCAACCTTCTCCAAATTCATTTTGAGCTAAGAGTTATGCTTGTTCAAAGTTGGCCTCATGAAGTAAAATTATAGGTCATGTACATTTTTGAACTTTGCAATTTTGAGCACATGACCTCAAATATGGATGCTACACGACCCATAACACATCTGAAAACATGCCATGCATCCATTTTCACCATGCCATGATAATTGAGGAAGATTCCTAAAACAAGAACATGTGATTATGTAATGATTACATTTGTGAACTTATGGCAAATTGATGAATCACCCAAGGAATCTTCTCACCAACCAATTAGAGCTCACTTTGCATCTGAAATGTTCCCTAAGATCAGATAGAATCAATGTATGGGGAGCTGGCTCGAGAATGCAATGATCACACTTGGATATTCTTTGAAATTCCTTCATGGCTAAGAAACCAAATTCACTTCACTAAGCAAGCTCACTCTCTCAATCTATACTGAATGATTTGCCTATAAATAGAGAGCTCTTCCTCATTCAAAAACACCCCAAAGCAACCCTAATCCTTGCTTTCTCTTTCTCTTCTCATGCTTATGGTTTTTCAAAGTTCGTTGGCAAGAAGAATCGATTTCTTCAAACCAAAGCTTATCTTTGGAAAGTAAGCATTCAAACATCTCAAAGGGGGTCATTTGAGGTGATCCAAACACCTGGATCACTTCTGAACGTGGAGAATCATCATCTTCACTTCCTACTTGGAGCTGTTGCAGTTGGAGGTCTATGGAGTGATTCAGAAGGTTTCCATCAAAGCCAATCATCCAGACACATTCCTCAGGTCATAGTGAAGCTAACCAGATGGCTGCAACTCACCTGTAACTCAAGATTCAACATTCTCCATGTCTACTTGAAGCTCAAATCGAGGGAGGTCCATAGAGCAATTCAGGAGAATTAAAGATATAATAAACATTCAGTTAGCATCACTGAGTCCCAAGGAAGCTTTTGGAATCATTCATACGAGCCCAGGTACTCTCTACCATCCTCACGACCTCCATTTTCAGAGGTAAGTTCTTGAACTCCATCTCTTTAATTCAAGTACTCTTTGTGATAAAGCTCGATTCTATCTTGTTCAGCATCATCAGAGGATTGAAAACCCTCTATCATCATTCATTTATATTTCAATATAGTCATTTAATTTGATTTTTAAAATTTAGGGTTCTTCATATTTTCTGGTAAATTAGTTAGATATAGTTAATATAAATCTATGTTAGTTACATATTCAGAATCGTGAGTGAATTTAGAACAAGTTCCATGTTTACATCGTGGCAAATGGTTGAGAATTGGGAGAGTTCAGAAATTCAAAATCCAAAAGCTAGAGGTTGAAGATGACAATGGTGGTGGCGCGCAAAAATTCAAATCTGGGGCCAAAGTTTATTTTATTTTGAGTGGAAGTTGTTTTATAAACGACTACATCGTTATAGCCCAGTGGTAAAGAGTGTTTGTGTGTTGCGCGTGCCCAAGGTCTGGGGTTCGAATCCCCCTCGCCCCAGACCTTTTGATTTTATTTCTTTTTTTTGCTTCTATGCATTTCAGTAATATATGAATTGCAATGGAACCATGCATATGACACCAAGCGCGCGTTGGCTCAGTGGTGTTGTTTTGGGCTGGTAATACAAAGGGTGTGGGTTCAAACTTGGTTGGTGACAAAACCCTATTTTTTACCACTTTTTTCCATTTTAATTTCTTCACAACTTTAACCAATTATTTAACCTATCAAATTAATTTATTTTTACTTCATTTTTCACACACTTTTCATTTTGTGAATAACTTCATTTTTACTTCATTTTTACTTCATTTTTCACACATATCTATTTTGTGAATAATAAAAAAAATCATAAAAATATTATTTATTTCATATATTTTTATTAGGTCTAAAATGATATGTTTTAAGTGTTTTCTTAAATACTTTAAATATATATATATATATATATATATATATTCATTTTGTTTTAACCTAATTGTTTTTGGGAATAATTTTATGATAAAACCCTAATTGTTTAGGTCTTAATTAGGCATAGATCTTCATCTTTACCTTAATTAAGTTGACTTTTGTCAATTTTCAAAACTGTTCTTAGTCTCCGATTAAACGGATGATTAAGGTTTTCAAACGACAAAATCTTGTATCATTCCAAATCATTTTCAATTGCTAATAGAGTGTAAGACCCAACACCTTCTTTCTTTTCATAGTTTGTTTTCAAAACTGTATTTTCAAAATCTTCTTTCTGTTTTCAAAACATTCTTCGGGTATTTGAAGGGCATTATTCCCGGTGAAACTCTTCAGATACCTATGTGACCTTTGTCCATCTTCACTTCTTCTATTTTTTTCAAAACCCTTAACTGTTTATCATAAATATTCAACTGTCATCAACAAAACAACAAAAAATTACTGGTAAGGCTTGGTACATACTTCTTCAAAGGCCTCCACTCCATCCAGGTTAGGCTTTACAAGCTTTCAATTTACAGTCTTTATTTAAATTATTGTCAAATATAAACTGTACGTATATTTGTTTAGAACTACGTTTGAGTGAAAACCCTAGGACAGTTAAACTATATATATATATATATATATATATATATTATAGGAATATGGCCTAGGATTGAGAATGTCTTCCCGGTGAAGGCTCTTTCCTAATTAGAGATCTGTAGTTCAAACCACCAAGATGAATTATTCCCGGTGAAACATCTTGGCAAAAACGTTAGAACCCAAAATAGGACACATCCACCCAAAGAGGAATTATTCCCGGTGAAACCTCTTACCCATTTGCTTAGAGCCAAAATAAGTTCAAAACCACATAGCTTTCTCTTGTGCTATAACAAGGACCCTCGATTAGCCTCCTCTTGGACTTTGTACAAGGACCCACTGGCTTCTTAAAAGCATTTCCAGCTTCCTCTTGAGCTTGTATACAAGGACCCATCAGGTTTCTTATAAACATAGGAACAGGTCTTTAGTTACCTTTTAGCCTACCCTGGTGAGTTTTCTTCCAATTTAAACCAGACTTTTAACAAGCTAAGTTTGTCTCAATTTTACATTGAGTATATTTTTGGAATGAGAGACATGGACAATCTCTGTCACCCTTATTTTCTTATCCTCAGTAAGAGTCAACCTTCATCTTGGGCTTTAAACAAGAAGTCTCCACTAGATAATCTTTCTGCCAATCACTTCATCAAAAACCCCTGGAAAGGGTTAGCCTCCAAAAGTCCATTAACAAAAATAATGTCTTTTAACAGACAATTTCTCCAGCTGAGTCAAAACCCCTGGAAAGGGTTAGCCTCCAAAATCAGTCTTTCAAAAACCAAAGATTCATTCTCTTAGGAGATAATTTCCCCAAAAGAGTCAAAACTCTCCAAATAGAGTCAGCCTCAATTCTGGGCTTTGTACAGAACACTAAATAAAAATCCATCAAATAAACACTCTCCAATTAGAGTCAGCCTCAATTTTGGGCTTTGTACAGAACACCAAAACTCCTTAGTTTAAATTCTCCCCAGTGGAGTTATCATTTCAATAAGTTAATAAATCAATCAAAAAGCCTCAAGCTTGGGCCTCATACAAGTCAGTTAAAGTCAAATCTTGTATACAGTAGATAGACATAGCTTATCTCTATAGAGAGATATTTTTACTACTCTACCACATTCAAACAAACATTACATTTCATTTCAATTTTAATCAAGTCTCCCATTTAGGATTTTGAAAGGCATGAGCTGGCAGTAAAACCCATACATGTGGTAACTTTATCTAATTTGGATGAGCATCCTTCTTTCATTTAAGAGGCATTTGACTGGTATACATGCACATACACAAGTAAGGTCCCCCTCTTGAATGAAATGAATTAATTTATTCTGTCACTCTTTTAAATGTTTGTGGTAGAATAGTACAAATACCTCTCTGTAAAGATGATTTCATGCCTCTTTACTGTAGCAGAGATTTAATTCAAGCTTCTGAAGGATAGAAAAACACTTAGAAAGGGGGGGTTTGAATAAGTGTAGCTTTAAAAACTTGGACGATAAAAATAAAATGCACAGTTATTTTTATCCTGGTTCGTTGTTAACTAAACTACTCCAGTCCACCTTCGCAGAGATGATTTACCTCAACTGAGGATTTAATCCACTAATCGCACGGATTACAATGGTTCTCCACTTAGTCAGCAACTAAGTCTTCCAGAGTCTACTGATCACACACTGATCACTCCAGGAACAACTGCTTAGATACCCTCTAAGACTTTCTAGAGTATACAGATCCACACGATCACTCTAGTTACAACCTGCTTAGAAAACTTCTAAGACTTCCTAGAGTATTCTGATCCACACGATCACTCTAGTTCCTTACAACTTAATGTAATCAATTCAAGAGTTTACAATTGCTTCTTAAAAGCTATAGTGCTTCTGATCTCATGTTCTTCTGATGCTTCCATAGACCCATGTTCTGATTCTGCTTCGACCATCTTCTGATGTCTTGCCAGACCATGTTCTGATGTTGCATGCTGAACCCTTTGAGACACATCTTCTGAGCGCTGAATTATGCATACTCTTTATATATTTCCTGAAAAGGAAATTGCATTAGATTAGAGTACCATATTATCTTAAGCAAAATTCATATTATTGTTATCATCAAAACTAAGATAATTGATCAGAACAAATCTTGTTCTAACAATCTCCCCCTTTTTGATGATGACAAAAACATATATAAATGATATGAATTTGCGATCTGAAAGAGCAGACGGCAAAAGACAAATTACACAGCTATAGCATAAGCATATGAATATGTCTCCCCCTGAGATTAACAATCTCCCCCTGAGATAAATAATCTCCCCCTGAAATAAATACTCGAAGAACTTTCATAAAAGACTTCCCTGATTATTTCGGTAGAGACGATCACATAAGCTTCTGCCTTCAGAGAATTCATAGCTTCTGACTTCTGCTTCCATTGGACAGCTTCAGAACTAGAATTTCTTTAGATCCTTAGAACACTCACAGCTTCTGATTCCTGCTTCCATCTAGGACAGCTTCAGAACTTGAATTTCTTTGATCTTCAGAACATTCACAGCTTCTGATTTCTGCTTCCATCTAGGACAGCTTCAGAACTTGAGTTTTCTGGATCTTTTAGAACATTCACATCTTCTGATTTCTGCTTCCCTCGGATAGCTTCAGAACTTTGAATGTCTACCAACATCACTTCATGCTAGATTTGTATCAGAACATTGTTGAATGTACCAGAGCATCATCAGAGCATCTCTACATCCTGAAATGTTACAGAACAAAAACTAAACGACAAAAGTCAGCATGAACGAGTCAGAACATAAAATGTTTCAGAGCCATATATATCAGAGTTATATAGGCTAAAATAATGTATCAGAGCAAATAGAATTTTGTCAAAGACAAATAGACAAATATGGATCAAATTCTATTATCAGTGCTTCTGATCTCATTCTTCTTTCTTGCTTCTGATATTTGAAGCTTGATAGCACTCAGCTTGCTTCAGTTTCCAAGAGCTTATTCTTTTTACAGAATAACGCTTCTTATGGTTTTGCTTCTTGTGTTTGCTTCTGAAGATTCTCTTCAATTCTTCTTTATACCTGCAAAACACTTAAAAACCATATAGAACTTGCAGTTCTTGTTAGTTAATGTGTGGGAGCTTTACCCAGCAACTGATAGATTAATCAAATCATTTATCATTTATCTTCTCCCCCTTTTTGTCATAACATCAAAAAGAATATTTTAAAAGATTCAGATGTATAAAACGACAAATAAAATTACTGGAATGTAAAAGCAAAGAAACTTTTCATTAATAATCAAAGCAAAGATTACAAAAGGTTCCTATGTTTAACAAGATGAGAAACATTCCTAGAAAATACAAAAAAAAATCATCCAAAGAGGAAATTACTACAAAAATTAAAAACAAAACCCTAGCTAGACACACTCTGTGTCAACCCATCAAGAATCCCTGAGGACTTCTTGTCTTCCAGACTGGAACCTCCACTGTAGGAGAGATCCCAGAGACCAAGGAGGAAGTGAGGGACAGTTCACAGACAGAGAGCTAATGTTGCAAACGGGGCTTTCCCTTAACATAGAAGTTAAGAATATCATTCTTAACCTCCTCCCATAACTCAAGAAAGTCTTCTGTCTTTGGGTGAAAGCTGATAACAACATCAAAGAAGAGGTCTGACTTGAGAGGTATTAGAAGAACCATCCCGAGATATGCAGAGATCTGTCGCCTTTGAGTCATAGATCTTCAACAGGCTTAGGGTGAACGCTAGGTTTGAGCTAGGATTTTTAAAAGAAAGAAGAAACTTGTTTGAGCAAGAGACAAAAACGGAAGAGAGAGAGAAAAACTTTAAGAGGAATACAAAGAGATAGGAAAACAAAAACGTTAGAAGAGTATTTAAAAGAAAATAAGAGGAAACCAAAAAGTTGAAAGCATTTAATGTTGCGTGACACGAGGAGAGATAATAAAGACAAATGAGGTGACTAGCACAGTTACCTATGGTCGGCATCCCTTCAACTGCACGCGCGCTTATCCATGAACAGTAATGACAGGTTTACTATCCCAAGATAAAACGATACAACTGTTTTTGCTTTAAAAGAGGTTCTGAATCAACTTAGACAATGAAACATTAGTAATAACCGAATCATATTTTCTAAAATATTTCAATCAGAACTTCTGAAAAAAAATCACATTCATTTCAGAAGATACTCATACATAAGAACTTCTCATCTTCTCATTCTGGGCATAGATCCATACTGATGTTCTTCAGAATGAATTTAAACCTATCTTCAGCCAGGGGTTTTGTAAAGATATCAGCCCATTGATGGTCTGTATCCACAAAGTTTAAAGAAATAACACCCTTCTGAACATAGTCCCTTATGAAATGATGTTTAATCTCAATATGTTTAGCTTTTGAATGAAGAATAGGATTCTTAGATAAACATATAGCAGAAGTATTATCACAGAATATAGGAATGTTACTCTCATATATCTGATAGTCTTCTAACTGACTCTTCATCCAGAGCATCTGTGTACTGCAACCAGCAGCAGCGACATATTCTGCTTCTGTTGTTGAAAGAGCAATAGTTGCTTGCTTCTTGCTGTACCAGGAGATCAAATGACTTCCAAGAAATTGGCAACTTCCTGAAGTACTTTTTCTTTCAATTCTGTCTCCAGCATAGTCAGCATCGCAGAATCCTACTAAGTTGTATTCTTTAGATTTTCTGTAAACTAAGCCAACATTAGTAGTACCTTTCAGATACCTTATAATTCTCTTAACAGCAGTTAAATGAGATTCTCTAGGATCTGATTGGAATCTAGCACACAAACAAACACTGAACAGAATGTCAGGTCTAGAAGCAGTCAAATATAGAAGAGATCCAATCATACCTCTGTATAACTTCTGATCTACCTTCTTACTTACCTCATCCTTACCTAGGATGCATGTTGGATGCATAGGAGTTTTGGCTTCTTTGCAGTCCAGAAGATTAAACTTCTTCAGAAGTTCCTTCACATACTTGGTTTGGTGAACATACGTTCCTTCTGATGTTTGATTTATTTGTATTCCAAGAAAATACTTGAGTTCTCCCATCATGCTCATTTCAAACTCAGCCTGCATAGACTCAGCAAACTCCTTTCCAAGTGTAGCATTAGATGTTCCAAAAATAATATCATCTACATATATTTGACAAATTAAAATATCCCTTTTAAAGGTTTTACAAAAGAGAGTAGTGTCCACTTTTCCTCTAGTGAAACCATTGTCCAGAAGGAAAGAACTTAAGCGTTCATACCAAGCTCTGGGAGCTTGTTTTAATCCATACAACGATTTCTTTAGTTTAAAAACATGATTAGGAGACATAGAGTCTTCAAAACCAGGAGGTTGATGGACATAAACTTCTTCATCTATATAACCATTTAAGAAGGCACTCTTAACATCCATCTGATAGAGAGTGATGTTATGTTGAGTGGCAAAAGAAATTAATAGACGAATAGATTCTAACCTGGCCACTGGTGCAAAGGTTTCTGTATAGTCAATCCCTTCTTGCTGACTATAACCCTGAGCCACCAGTCTGGATTTGTTTCTTAACACTTCACCTTTCTCACTGAGCTTGTTTCTGAAGACCCATTTTGTACCGATTATATTAAATCCATCTGGTCTAGGAACAAGATCCCAAACATCATTCCTTGTAAACTGATTCAGTTCTTCTTGCATAGCAATTATCCAGTCTGGATCTTCTAGAGCATGATCAACAGAAGTTGGCTCGATCAAAGATACAAGACCTAATTGACAGTCTGCATTGTTCTTAAGGAATGCTCTTGTTCTGATTGGATCATCCTTCTTTCCAAGAATGACATCTTCTGAATGACCAGAAATGAGTCTGGATGATCTTCTGACAGATGGTTCTTCAGAAATGCTTAGATTGTCCAGAGAAGCTGATACTTGATCTTCAGATTCTTTGCTTCTGAGAAGCTCTGCTTCTGATGCGTTGCTTCTTGGCTCAACAACTTCTGATATGTCAATATCATAATCTGCAAAATTATCAAACTGCTTTGGTTTTTCAGAACCAAGCTTATCATCAAACCTGATATTGATTGATTCTTCCACAATCAATGTTTCAGTATTGTATACTCTGTAGCCTTTTGAGCGTTCAGAATATCCAAGAAGGAAACATTTTTTAGCTTTGGAATCAAACTTACCAAGATGATCTTTAGTGTTCAGAATAAAGCATACACATCCAAAAGGATGAAAATATGAAATGTTGGGCTTTTTATTCTTCCACAATTCATAGGGAGTCTTATTTAGAATAGGTCTGATAGAGATTCTATTCTGAATATAGCATGCAGTGTTTATTGCTTCTGCCCAGAAATGCTTAGCCATATTGGTTTCATTGATCATGGTTCTGGCCATTTCTTGCAGAGTCCTATTCTTTCGCTCTACAACTCCATTTTGCTGTGGAGTTCTAGGACAAGAGAAATCATGGGCAATACCATTCTCTTTGAAGAATTCTTCAAAGGATCTGTTCTCAAATTCACCACCATGATCACTTCTGACCTTTATGATTTTACACTCTTTTTCAGATTGGATCTGAATGCAGAAATCAAAGAACACTGAATGAGTCTCATCCTTGTGTTTCAAGAATTTTACCCACGTCCAGCGACTATAATCATCTACGATGACTAATCCATATTTCTTCCCTCTGACAGATGCTGTTTTGACTGGGCCAAACAGATCAATGTGCAAGAGTTCTAATGGCCTTGAGGTAGAAACAACATTCTTGGACTTGAATGCAGGTTTGGAGAACTTGCCCTTCTGACATGCTTCACAAAGAGCATCTGATTTGAATTTCAGATTAGGGAGTCCTCTGACAAGATCCAGTTTGTTAATCTGAGAAATCTTTCTCAAACTAGCATGACCTAATCTTCTGTGCCAGACCCACTGCTCTTCAGAAACAGACATAAGACAGGTCACCTTCTGACTCATAAGATCTTGCAGATCTGTCTTATAAATGTTATTCTTCCTCTTGCCTGTAAATAGGACTGAGCCATCCTTCTGATTTACAGCCTTGCAGAACTTTTGATTAAAGATTATATCATAACCATTGTCACTCAATTGACTGATAGATAAGAGGTTATGTGTTAATCCTTCTACAAGAAGTACATTAGAAATGGAAGGAGAGTTACCAGACTTTATAGTTCCAGAGCCAATTATCTTGCCCTTCTGATCTCCTCCAAACTTGACTTCTCCTCCAGACTTAAGCACCAGGTCTTGGAACATAGACCTTCTTCCTGTCATGTGTCGTGAGCATCCAGAGTCCAGGTACCATGACATGTTGTGCTTTGTCCTTTTTGCAGCCAAGGATATCTGCAATAGGAATAATCTTATCCTTAGGTACCCACATTTTCTTGGGTCCTTTCTTGTTAGATTTTCTCAAGTTCTGAATGAACTTGGGTTTGACATTATAAGCAATAGGAGGAACAGCATGATAATTTTTAATGTGAGTCTCATGATATTTCCTAGGTTGTGTCACATGCTTTTTGGTGTGTGTTATGTGAAAACTTTGAGCATGTGAAGTGTGCCTAATATCATGGGAGTGGCCATACTTGAACTGATCATACAATGGCTTGTATGTGAGTTTCATTTCATCAACAGGTTCAAGTTTGTATGGGGTTTCACCCTCATAACCAATGCCAACTCTTTTGTTTCCAGACACATCATATATCATAGAAGCTAGCTGACTTCTGCCAATACTTCTAGATAAGAACTTCCTGAAACTTAAATCATATTCTTTCAGAATATGGTTTAGACTAGGAGTGGATTTTTCTGAATCAGAAGGAGATCCAACATCATTGGATAATTTTAAAAGTTTTTCTTTTAATTCAGAATTCTCCAACTCAAGCTTCTTTGTTTCAAATTCAAATAGCTTTTTCAGCTTTTTGTATTTGATACAAATCTGAGACTTGGATTCCAGAAGTTCAGTTAACCCGGAAACTAACTCATCTCTAGTAAGTTCAGAAAATACCTCTTCAGAATCTGATTCTGATGTAGATTCTGATCCGTCATCTTCTGTCGCCATCAGCGCACAGTTAGCCTGCTCATCTTCAGAGTCTGAATCATCTTCTGACTCATCCCAGGTTGCTATAAGACCTTTCTTCTTATGAAACTTCTTCTTGGGATTTTCCTTCTGAAGTTTTGGACATTCATTCCTGAAGTGTCCTGGCTCATTGCATTCATAGCACATGACCTTCTTTTTGTCAGATCTTCTGTCATCAGAAGATTCTCCATGTTCAAATCTCTTTGAACTTCTGAAGCCTCTGAACTTCCTTTGCTTGCTTTTCCAGAGTTGGTTTACCCTTCTGGAGATCATGGATAGTTCATCTTCTTCTTCAGATTCTGATTCTTCAGGATCTTCTTCTCTAGCCTGAAAAGCGTTAGTGCATTTCTTGATATTAGATTTTAATGCGATAGACTTACCTTTCTTTTGAGGCTCATTTGCGTCCAGCTCAATTTCATGACTTCTCAAGGCACTAATCAGCTCTTCCAGAGAAACTTCATTCATATTCTTTGCAATCTTGAATGCAGTCACCATAGGACCCCATCTTCTGGGTAAGCTTCTGATGATCTTCTTTACATGATCAGCCTTGGTGTATCCTTTGTCAAGAACTCTCAATCCAGCAGTAAGAGTTTGAAATCTTGAAAACATCTTTTCAATGTCTTCATCATCCTCCATCTTGAAGGCTTCATACTTCTGGATTAAGGCAAGAGCTTTAGTCTCCTTGACTTGAGCATTTCCTTCATGAGTCATTTTCAAGGACTCATATATATCATAGGTCGTTTCCCTGTTTGATATTTTCTCATACTCAGCATGAGAAATAGCATTCAGCAAAACAGTTCTGCATTTATGATGATTCCTGAAAAGCTTCTTTTGATCATCACTCATTTCTTGCCTTGTCAGCTTTACGCCACTGGCATTTACTGGATGTTTGTAACCATCCATCAGAAGATCCCATAGATCACCTTCTAGACCAAGAAAGTAACTTTCCAGTTTATCTTTCCAGTATTCAAATTTTTCACCATCAAATACCGGCGGTCTAGTATAACCATTGTTACCGTTGTGTTGCTCAGCAGAGCCAGATGTAGATGTAGATTTTTCAGTTCCATCAGCCATCTTTTACTGAAGCGTTTTTCTCTTCCTGAATCTTTTCTAAACACGGTTAAGTGCTTGCACCTTAGAACCGGCGCTCTGATGCCAATTGAAGGATAGAAAAACACTTAGAAAGGGGGGGTTTGAATAAGTGTAGCTTTAAAAACTTGGACGATAAAAATAAAATGCACAGTTATTTTTATCCTGGTTCGTTGTTAACTAAACTACTCCAGTCCACCCCCGCAGAGATGATTTACCTCAACTGAGGATTTAATCCACTAATCGCACGGATTACAATGGTTCTCCACTTAGTCAGCAACTAAGTCTTCCAGAGTCTACTGATCACACACTGATCACTCCAGGAACAACTGCTTAGATACCCTCTAAGACTTTCTAGAGTATACAGATCCACACGATCACTCTAGTTACAACCTGCTTAGAAAACTTCTAAGACTTCCTAGAGTATTCTGATCCACACGATCACTTTAGTTCCTTACAACTTAATGTAATCAATTCAAGAGTTTACAATTGCTTCTTAAAAGCTATAATCACAAACTGTGATATTTCTCTTATCGTTTAAGCTTAATCTCACTAAAATATTACAACAGCAATGTAGTGAGCTTTGATGAAGATGAAGATTCTGAGCTTTGATTGAACAGCGTTTCAGCAAGTCTTTTTGAAATATTTCGTTCAGAATTGGTAACCTTGCTTCTGATCAGAACTTCATATTTATAGGCGTTGAGAAGATGACCGTTGAGTGCATTTAATGCTTTGCATGTTCCGTACAGCATTGCATTTAATGTTATACGCTTTTGTCAACTACCTCGAGCCTTGTTCACGCTGTGTCTACTGACGTTGCCTTTAATAGCTTTAACGTTCCTTTTGTCAGTCAGCGTAGCCTGCCACTTGTACTTCCTTCTGATCTGATGTTTGTGAATACAACGTTTGAATATCATCAGAGTCAAACAGCTTGGTGCATAGCATCTTCTGATCTTCTGACCTTGAAGTGCTTCTGTTGCGTGATACCATCTTCTGAGCTTCAGTGCTTCTGATCTCATGTTCTTCTGATGCTTCCATAGACCCATGTTCTGATTCTGCTTCGACCATCTTCTGATGTCTTGCCAGACCATGTTCTGATGTTGCATGCTGAACCCTTTGAGACACATCTTCTGAGCGCTGAATTATGCATACTCTTTATATATTTCCTGAAAAGGAAATTGCATTGGATTAGAGTACCATATTATCTTAAGCAAAATTCATATTATTGTTATCATCAAAACTAAGATAATTGATCAGAACAAATCTTGTTCTAACAGCTTCGACCTTGAGCTTCAAGCAAGGCACCAAAAACAATTAATTTCCCTAGTTAGTTCCCCGAACTACATTAAGCTCTGACTTCTACTAGGGATATGTAGGCATGAGGTTCACAAGGAATCTCAACGAGCTAATAAAATACCAAAAATAGTCAGTTTGTTTGTCTGTCTGTCTTTTAAAATCAATTCAATTCCTTCTCCTAATACAAAGGAGAAACTTTCCCAATCATTAGCAATAAACATAATCACAATGACACAGAGAAGTTTCCTGTAGAGTACTACAGATATGTAGGGTGTTTAAACACTTCCCTATGTATAACTGACCCCCCGGACTCCAGAATTTCTAGTCTAGGTGAAATCCCCACACTTAGCAAACTCTTAGGGTTTAGTTGAGATCTTTTTTTCCCTTTCCTACCCGTAGGACAAATAAGAAAGTTCGTGTGATATCGTAGGAAGAACTGAAATGAAATTCCTCCCACCACGGGCGCATTCTCCTTCCAAATTTCTCGTGAAGGGTCTAGCGTGCCGTCCTCCCAAGTGAAACAGGGAGGTAAAAAAAAACGACACCATAGAAAAATGGCGACTCTGCTGGGGATATAAGTGTTAAAAACCTTGGTTTTTCATCCAAACCAATGGTTGACCTGTTGTTGGTCCAGCCCCAATGAGGAATTAGGGATGCCAAATTCCCCCTCAAACAAGAGAGGTCCTGCCTAACCTCTGTGTCATTTCATGTGTTTGTTGCATATATATTTGTTTATTTGGTTTATTATGTATTGGGAAAGGGCTTGATTCCCCCTTGTGGTGAGAAATCCTATACCCGGATTTGAGTGCAACATAAGATAGGATGGAGGATGTCTTCCCGGTGAAGACCCTCTAATCTTTGTTTCCAAGTCTACTCTTGGGATTTGCTTGGCTGGTTGTGATTAACTGCGCCAATGCATTCCGAGACTGATTTGTACCAGGAGGACCTAGAAACACATTAACCCTACTTAAAGCCTTTTTAGGACGTAGAGCGGTGATTACGAAAGTAATTGTCACGCAGATACTACACTTGGAGAAAACTCTCTTATAGATACCAATCAACGTATCTTTAAGGTTGAGCAAAAACTCTGAGACCCCTAGAACCCGTTCTACAGGTACAAAAATCCTTATCCTTAGTTTACCATTGGGGCGAGGTTTGCGTTTTGACTTCATGACCACTATACCCTTCAAACGCCATGTTTGTTTAAAACTCTTGTGTGTGCATTCATGCATTCATGCATCATTCATTAATAACAACTAAAAACAAAAAAAGAGAGTCTTTTTCGAGTCGTTTTTCAAGGAAACTAAATAACGGACGTTTTGAACTTCATAGAAAGAGAGAAACGGAGAAAGGACTTAAGGATCTATACCATGGATTACGGAAGACAGAGATCTAGGAAATACACCTTCAAGATTTCCCAGGTCAAGGAACTGGGAAAGCTCGGAAAACTGGTGGTCAACCCCCAGGCTTTCAAGGAGAAGTATGGAAAACTTCTGCCTTTGCTCAATACCAACATTGTGGATGGAATCCTTCCCACCTTGGTACAGTTTTACGATCCAACGTATCACTGTTCACCTTTCCAGATTATCAGCTCATGCCTACGTTGGAAGAGTACTCTCGTCTGATTGGAATACCCGTGTACGCGCAAGATCCGTACTCCGGTTTGGAAAAGAATCCTGACGACATTATCATTGCTGCAACTACTCCTTTGAACGTAGTCGACATCAGAACTCATATGGTGAGTAGAGGAGGAATTCAAGGATTGCCCTCCAAATTCCTGTTTGATCAAGCTCGGTACTTCGTCAGCATCCAAGATATGAGCGCTTTTGAGGAAATCTTGGCTTTGCTTATCTACGGATTGTTTTTGTTTCCTATCATTAACGATTTCGTCGACATCAACGCAATTAAGATCTTCTTAATTGGAAATCCAGTTCCAACCTTGCTTGCGGATGCTTATCACTCTGTGCATTCAAGAAACCTGCAGCGAGGAGGATTAATCACATGATGCGTACCGTTGTTATATGAATGGTTCGTTTCGCACCTGCCAAAGTCTAGCACTTTCTGGAACATGAGGGATGGCCTTTACTGGTCACAGAAAATCATGTCCCTCACTCATACGGACATTGAGTGGTGTAGTCCTGACAACGACGAAACCAAGATCATCTTCAGTTGCGCAAGTTTTCCCAACATACCCCTTATTGGAACTAAGGGAGGAATCAGTTACAATCCGGTTTTAGCCCGTCGTCAATACGGCTATCCCATGAAAAACATTCCGAATAACATTCAAATGGAAAGTCTGTTCTTCAAGAACATTGACGATCATGGCAACATGCTGAAGAAGGAAATTGTCCAAGCCTGGCGTCTTGTACACAGCAAAGGGAGAAGATTGTTAGGAAAACATCTTTGCATCTCCCTAGATCCTTATCTTCAATGGGTACACATCAGAGCATTCAAGCTCGGGATGCCATATCAACATCAAGAACCTATTCCCTTAAGGGAACCAATTTACCTTTTCTCCACCGATGTTGAAAAACTGCAAGCGGCATTAAACAAGGTATGCCAAGAAAGGAATGCTTGGAGGAACAAGTATCGAATTGTCAACACGGAAAATGTTGAGATTCAGAACATCCTAAGAAGGAAGGATGAGTTACTTGAAGTACTCGATCGACAAGTGACACAATCATCACTTTCTCATCATATCCCTCCTGCTTCCTGGATCATTGATCAGCTCACGTCAGAGAACGCTCAGCTCAAGAAACACAAGAAGATGTTAGAACGTGAAGTCGGCTCTTCATCAAAGTTTTAAAGTCCTTTCTCTCAGTTTCTCTGTATTTCCCTTTTCAAGGTGTGTAAAAACGGAATTTTCGCTTAATTAATAAAAGTTTGATGTTTCATAACGTAATTATGGTGTTTCCTTGAAAAATATTAACTTAATTACATATCATACATCGCTTTAGCTGTACGCACTGACACGAGAATTGTCGCGGATCTAATAGACACTTTCCTTTCTCCAGAAAGAGAGGAGGAGAAGGAGGTGAACCAAGACTTTCAAGCTGTCTCATCCATACAACACTCGTTCAAGTCGCAAGAAAAGAATGGAACACTTTGAGCAAGAGAATGAAGAACTTAGGGAAGAGATTAATACTCTCAAAAGTATTGTTGAAAGACTCAATAGTATGGTAGAAGCCCTGGTAGTTGCGCAGAATCAACCAACGCCAGAAGAACCGCAAAGGACTGCGGTTTCCGAGATTGTTTCTACTCCTATTCCTCAGCATTCCATGCCGCCTGATCGACCTTGGGGTATGCCGTATAACTTTATTCCAGAAGGGTACATACCTCCAGCTTCCGAAGCTCCAAAAGTCACCATGGATATGCGTCCACCGGAGGGTTACAAACCTCTAGAGATTGAAGTTCCAAGAGCAACGACAATGGGTTTGGCACAACAGAACGCTGAGATACCAAGATCTGCTGTCATGGTTTCTCCACGACCAATTATGCATACTTTTCCCCCGCAGGGCGGACAAGTATATCATCACGCTCCAAGTGAGGATGCTGGCGTGTATGAAAGATTGGACGAGTTCCAAGAACAGTTTTTGCAAATGCAAAAGGAACTCAAGACTGTTCGAGGACAAGATCTATTTGGAAAGAATGCTGCAGACCTCTGTCTGGTTCCGAATGTTAAGATTCCTCACAAATTCAAAGTACCAGATTTCGAGAAGTACAAAGGGAATTCATGCCCACAAAGTCATCTCGTGATGTACGCTCGAAGAATGTCAACTCAGACTGATAATCAACAATTGCTCATTCATTATTTTCAAGACAGCCTGACTGGTGCTGCACTCAAATGGTACATGAACTTGGATAGTTCAGAGATTCGTACTTTTCGAGACCTCGGAGAGGCCTTCGTCAAACAGTATAAGTACAATCTGGATATGGCTCCCGACAGAGATCAACTCCGGGCCATGACTCAAAAGGATAGAGAAAGCTTCAAGGAATACGCTCAGAGATGGCGTGAAGTTGCTGCTCAAATTTGTCTACCACTTGAAGAGAAAGAAATGACAAAAATTTATCTCAAAACTTTGATTCCATTTTACTACGGACGAATGGTTGCAAGTGCACCAAATGACTTTACCGAGATGGTAAACATGGGTGTACGTTTAGAAGAAGCAGTTCGGGAAGGACGCTTGAACAAAGAACCAGAATCTTCTATTGGTCCAAGGAAGTATGGAAGTTCTTTCCAGAAGAAAAAGGATCAAGATGTCAGCAATGTCTTGCACAAAATCAAAAAGAAATCCCAACCTCAAGTTGTAGCAATAACTCCGGTTGTTAACTCAGCGCCAGCTTATCAACCTCAGGTCCCGCAACAACAAATTCAACAAAGGTCGCAGCAACCTCAGCAGCAGGTTCGACCTCCAAATTACAACAATCGGGCTCCAAGGTATCCTGCCTTTGACCATGTACCAATGCCGTATGCAGAATTGTTTCCAACATTACTGGCAAAAGGACTTATTCAGACAAGAAGTCTCCAAATCCTACAACCAGTTCCTCACCATGGTATAAGGCTGACCAATCTTGTCCCTATCATCAGGGGGCACCAGGTTACAATATTGAGAATTGTTTCCCTTTCAAGATTGACGTCCAACGATTAGTGAAGAGCGGAATGCTATCCTTCAAAGATACTAATCCAAACGTCCAAGCAAATCCTTTGCCGCAGCATAAAGAAGCTTCATTAAATCTGATAGATCAACACCCTAACGTCATTCAAATCTACGACATTCGTCAGATAGGGGAAATCTTGTCAAGATGCACGCTAAACAAGCTGGGTATGGTCATGTACCACCTCACAACTACTTCACATGTGAAATTTGTCCAAAGAATAATCAAGGATGTGTCGTAGTTCAGGCTGCATTACAAGAATAGATGGACTTAGGATGGATTCAACATATCCGAGTCAGAACTGAACATGACATCAACATGGTTCAAGGATGTCCAGGAGAATACAAAATCTACAAAGTTGAAGATCTCGAAGGATCGGTAGTGAGGTTCCATAAAACTTTAAATGGACTTGCCTACTTTGGAACATATTTCCACGCTTACAGTAGATGCGAAATTTGTCGAAGAAATTCACAAGGATGTTTGCGTGTTCGCAACGACATTCAAAAGCTGATGGATGACAATACCATTACTGTTCTTGCCAACAGAGAAGATGGTGAAGTCTTTACCGTATCTCCTCAAATTAATCAAGTTGAACCAATGCAAGTTAAGTATGATAGCAGGAAGACAGCAGTTGCTCCACTAGTCATCTACTTACCAGGTCCTGTACCGTATAAGTCCAGCAAGGCTATACCATACAAGTACAATGCTACATACATTGAAAATGGTAAGGAAATACCATTATTGTCTGTTGTCAACATTGCTGACGTTAGTCGAGTCACCAGAAGTGGACGAGTCTTCAACAGAACAACAGAAAATGTGGAGAAACCTTCAGAGGAAGTACCACATAGGCAAGATGATCATCCGACCAATGTTGTCCAAGCGAAAGAAAATGATGAGATCTTGAAGTTAATCCAGAGGAGTGAATACAACATTGTAGATCAATTACTACATACTCCGTCTAGGATTTCCGTTCTTTCCCTGCTATTGAGTTCTGAAGCTCATAGGGAAGCTCTACAGAAAGTTTTGGAACAAGCTTTTGTAAAACCAAGTGTTACAATAAGCCAATTCAACAACATCGTTGCCAACATCTCTGCCGGAACTAACCTAAGTTTCTATGACGAAGATCTTCCTGAAGAAGGAGTGGACCACAATCTTCCACTTCACATATCAGTTGGGTGATGTACTCACAGGAGTCCTAATAGACAATGGATCCTCTCTCAACGTCATGCCTAAATCAACATTATCAAGATTATCTTTCGAAGATTACCCTCTAAGAAAAAGTCATGTTATCGTCAAAGCATTTGATGGATCAAGAAAGTCAGTTTTCGGAGAAGTGGATCTTCCCATAACTATTGGACCTCAGACGTTCAAAATCACATTCCAAGTTATGGACATTCCAGCACAATATAGTTGTTTGCTAGGTCGCCCATGGATTCATGAGGCTGGGGCAATTACTTCAACACTTCATCAGAAACTGAAGTTCATAAGAAATGACAAATTGGTAACCGCATGTGGAGAACGAGCTCTGATCGTCAGCAACCTGTCATCATTCTCCGACATAGAACCAAAAGAAGTTGTTGGAACTAAATTCCAAGCACTTTCCTTGGACAAAGGAAAGGAGAAAGCAGCGTCTATCTCTTCATACAAAGATGCAATCCAAGTTGTAAAGGATGGTACTACCAGTGGTTGGGGGCACATTAATATTCCTACCAACAACAATAACAGAACAAGAATTGGATTCTTTCCGACATCATCAAAAGCTATTCCAGGGATTGAGGTAGTTCTCCCTATTCAAGAAAATTTCTGCAGTGGAGGTTTTCTTCGGCCTGTTCAACAAACAGTCAATACCATTGGTGCGGAAAACACCGATGAAGAGGAATGGTTATCCTATCTTAACAGAGCAAGATACATCTCCCTACCAGAGTCTGATCCACCTTGCTGTTATCCGACTAAAGGATTTGAAAGTAAGACTCAACCAAGTAGTGATGAAGTTACTGACAGCTTCACCACCAGAAGTCATGGTTCATCAGAAGAAGTTCCTCCTATCCCCGAAGAGACTTGGGATACATTAGGAGAACCAAGCGGAAAATTCGACTACATGGTGAAATACTCCGCTCCTGAAAGTTCAAGAATCTCTCTTGAAGATATTGTTCCAACTGGATGGAACATTGATTATGAGTACCTCTCTCAGCCAAAAGAGATGTATAACCCTTGCTATTCATCATCATCTACTGGTGAAGTCATCATTGAGGATTATATCCCCAAGTCACCTTCTGAGGCTACGGATTTAGAGTTCACATATCTAGTCAATGCCATCTTGGGAGAAGAGCAAGACCAAAATACAGAGGAGGATGATCTCGAAAGTGTCACCGGAAATGAGTCTCTCCATTCAGAAGATTGGAAGTTTCCTCAAAAGAAAAAACGACATACTCCACTTGGAAATGGGTATGCTCACACCGCTCAGTCTGCTGAAGTAGAAGAAGATCGCCTGAGTGTTGCAAAGACAGTGGTTGGTAAATCAAGACCTACCACAGGCCAGCTTAAGCCTAAGGTTCCAGATTACTTAGTGCACAATGGGGTTCGCCACTATTGGACAGCTGTTGAAGTTTCAACTGTTGTTCACACTCCTAAGTAGGAACTTTCACCGTTATTCTGTCCTCTCACCATAGCCCAGGGTGAAGAGATGCTTCATAGGGCTTTGCATTTTACTATTTCTTAGGAAAATGCCCCTCTTTGCTTCGCCCAAAGCAATAGAGTTTTGTTTTATAGGGTCTTTGTTTCAAGAAATGACTGTCAATAAATAAAAATGTCATTCTGTTCCTTCGTTTAGTTTTTCCTTTTCTTTTTCGGAAATTGGTAATCCTAAAAAACACAAAAAAAAACATCAAAATATTATTAACTGCATACACCGAGTCTTCCCTCGTTGTCTAAATAAAATTTATCACACATATGCAGATTAATCATAAAATACCCCGTTGAAACGAACGATCGTATGACTTCTCCAAGCTTTGAGTTTCCTGTATTCGAGGCAGAGGAAGAAGAAGATGAAGAAATATCAAAGGAAATTTCACGATTACTTCAACAAAAGGAAGAGGCCATTCAGCCATACAATGAGCCTCTAGAGATCATTAACCTTGGTTCCGATGGAAACAGAAAAGAGGTTAAGATTGGAGCTTCGCTCTGTTCAGAGATCAGAGAGAGTTTGATACAGCTGCTCAAAGAATTCTCAGATGTCTTCGCTTGGTCTTATCAAGATATGCCAGGGTTGGATACCAGTATAGTGGAGCATCATTTGCCATTAAAGGCAGAATGCCCTCCGGTCAAGCATAAATTAAGAAGAACTCATCCGGAGATGGCCATGAAAATCAAAGAGGAAGTTCAAAAGCATATCAACGCAGGTTTCCTCGTCACTTCAGAATACCCTCAGTGGTTAGCTAACATTGTTCCTGTTCCTAAGAAAGACGGAAAAGTCCGCATGTGCGTCGACTACAGAGATTTGAACAAAGCTAGCCCTAAGGATAATTTTCCTTTACCACATATTGATATGTTGGTAGACAGTACAGCAAAATCCAAAGTTTTCTCATTCATGGACGGATTTTCAGGATACAACCAAATCAAAATGGCACCTGAAGATATGGAAAAAACAGCTTTCATCACCCCCGGGGGCACGTTCTGCTATCGTGTCATGCCTTTTGGACTAAAGAACGCAGGGGCAACTTATCAAAGAGCCATGACTACACTTTTCCACGACATGATGCATAAAGAAGTGGAAATCTATGTGGACGACATGATTGCCAAATCAGAAAATGAAGAAGATCACATACAAAATTTGACAAAGTTATTTCAACGCTTACGGAAGTGTCAGCTTCGCCTGAACTCCAACAAGTGTACCTTTGGTGTCTACTCAGGAAAACTCCTTGGTTTCATTGTCAGCAAATGAGGAATTGAAGTAGACCCGGACAAAGTCAAGGCAATTCAAGAAATGCCTTCACCCGGAACCGAGAAACAAGTTAGAGGATTTCTTGGACGTCTGAATTACATCTCGATATTCATATATCTCATGACTGCAACTTGCGCTCCTATTTTCAAACTTCTACGGAAAAATCAAAGTTGCGTCTGGACAGACGATTGTCAGAAAGCGTTCGACAGCATTAAGGAATATCTGCTCGAACCACCCATCTTGTCTCCTCCAGTGGAAGGAAGACCTTTGATAATGTACTTAACCGTCTTAGAAGATTCCATGGGTTGTGTCCTTGGACAACAAGACAAGACAAAGAGAAAAGAGCATGCCATTTACTACCTGAGCAAGAAATTCACTGACTGTGAATCCCGCTACTCCATGCTCGAGAAGACGTGTTGTGCTTTGGCCTGGGCTGCCAAGTGTCTCCGCCAGTACATGATTCGACATATTACTTATTTGATCTCTCATATGGATCCAATCAAGTACATCTTTGAGAAGCCTGCCTTAACCGGGAGAATTGCCCGTTGGCAGATGTTGTTATCAAAATATGACATTGAGTATCACGCACAGAAAGCCGTGAAGGGAAGCATGCTAGCTGAGCACCTGGCTCACCACCCACTCAATGGTCATGAATCAACCAGTTTCGACTTTCCGGACGAGGACGTCATGTACCTCAAGATGAAAGATTACGACGAGCCACTACCAGACGAAGGACCTGAGATAGGATCCCAGTGGGGCTTAATCTTTGACGGAGCTGTCAATGCTTATGGACGAGGAATTGGGGCAATCATTGTTACACCTCAGGGTACCCATATTCCATTTACTGCCAGATTAACTTTCAAATGTACAAATAATGAGGCCGAATATGAAGCTTGCATCATGGGTCTCCAAGAAGCCATGGATCTAAGAATCAAACACTTGGATGTATATGGAGATTCTGCTTTGGTCATCAATCAAATCAAAGGAGAATGGGAAACACGCCAACCAGGGCTAATTCCTTACAAAGACTACGCAAGAAGATTGTTACCATTCTTCGACAGGGTAGATTTTCACCACATTCCTCGTGAAGAAAACAACTTGGCTGATGCATTAGCCACACTCTCTTCCATGATTAGGATAAACCATTGGAATGACATTCCTCGGATCGATGTTATGCGCCTAGATAGGCCCGCTCATGTTTTCACAGTAGAAACAATCATCGACGACAAACCGTGGTATCACGACATCAAGAACTTTCTTCAAAAGCAAGAGTACCCTCTTGGGGCGTCAAAGAAAGATAGAAAGACTTTGAGAAAGTTAGCTTGTAGATTCTTCTTGAATGAAGATATTCTGTACAAGAGAAACTTCGACATGGTTCTGCTCAGATGCGTTGACAGAAAAGAAGTAGAAGTACTCATGAGAGAAATACATGAAGGTTCCTTTGGTACTCACACCAATGGACACACCATGACAAGGAAGATACTGAGAACAGGATATTATTAGCTGACGATGGAGTCAGATTGCTACCAGTATGCAAAGAGGTGTCACAAATGTCAGATCTACGCCGATAGAATTCATGTGCCACCATCTCTTCTCAACATACTCTCTTCCCCTTGGCCTTTCTCCATGTGGGGAATCGACATGATTGGAATGATCGAGCCAAAAGCGTCCAACGGACATCGCTTCATCTTGGTAGCTTTAGACTATTTAACCAAATGGGTTGAGGCAGCTTCATATGCAAACGTTACAAGACAAGTTGTCGTCAGGTTTATGAAGAATCACATCATATGTTGCTACGGCATTCCTAACAAGATAATCACTAACAATGGGTCAAATTTGAATAACAAAATGATGAAGGAGCTTTGTGAAGAATTCAAGATTGAACATCACAACTCATCTCCTTACAGACCAAAGATGAATGGGGCTGTAGAAGCAGCTAACAAAAATATCAAGAAAATTGTTCAGAAGATGGTCATTATTTACAAAGATTGGCATGAAATGCTCCCGTATGCTCTTCATGGTTACCGTACATCAGTACGTACTTCGACCGGAGCAACTCCTTTCTCCCTTGTATATGGCATGGAGGCAGTCCTACCAATAGAGGTTGAGATTCCATCAATGAGAGTTTTGAAAAAGGCAAAATTAACAGAAGCCGAGTGGTGTCAAAGCAGATTCGATGAATTGAAATAAATCGAAGAAAAGCGCATGACAGCTTTATGCCATGGTCAGCTATATCAACAAAGGATGAAGAAAGCTTTCGACAAAAAGGTTCGACCTCGCACAATCAAAGAAGGCGACCTTGTACTAAAAAAGATTCAATCTTTTCTCACAGATTCAAGAGGGAAATGGACTCCCAATTATGACGGCCCCTGCGTGGTCAAAGAGAGCTTTCTCAGGAGGAGCCTTAATACTCACGACTATGGATGGAGAAGAATTCACCCGTCCTGTGAACGTCGACGCAGTCAAGAAATACTTCGCCTAAATAATCAAAAGAACAGCTCGCTAAGTTGAAAACTCACAAAGAGCAGCTTAGGCAAAAAAGAGCGTCTCGGTGAATCGAAAACCCGAAAGGGCGATTCAGGCAAAAGTTAGAGACATAAAAAATAATAAATAATCAATCCTAGTAGACTTAAAACCCGAAAGGGGTAGTTTACGCAAAAGTTAGGAATATATGGCAAGTAATTGTGTTCAGGACAAACTTGATCAGTCAAAATCCATAACGGAATATTCATCAGCAGTAGGTCATCTTCTACGAAGCACGAATACAGCGCAATTCAGAGCGGAAGGGAAAGATAACGGTCGTCACGTTTCATCGTAGCCCTTTTCCCGAAAAATTACCAATTTCCAACTTTGTAAATGCTCAATGGAGTCAAGCATTTGGCTGATTACCATTTCATAAATAATAATTTGAGCCTTGTGTCTTTTCTTTGCAATCTAGTCTTTTTCAGTTTCTTGAAATGCGTTTTTAAATTTAAACAGACATTTTTCTTGAAACAAATGTTTTCATAAAATAAAATGAATTTACTTGCAAAAAATAAAGGTGAAATTTCTTTCTAAGGCTTACAAACAATAGAAAGAATGCAAACAGTTGCTCCAATAATGGTTGAGACTCCGGGTACCAAGATTTCCCCATGAGGTCGCTTTGCGAACATCTCCCGATGACGGATCTTCACTTCAATTCATATTACTCACTTCGGACAGCGGACAACTGATAACAAGGTATTCCCAACAGAGTTCGAACTACAAGAAGAGGACATCTTCTGATCCACGAGAATTCAGGTCCTGTCATAGGATTTTACATCCGCGGCAATTCTATTCACATTCACTTTGCATTTTATATTTGTCCTCATATTCATGCATACATTACAACTGCATAGTCGAGTCAGGCTTTGATCATCTGAATGCCCGAATCATTAAGGCATGAACTCAAGTTTCCCCTGCAAGTTCTGGAGAAACTTTTTCCTTCGAGATAACAGTTCATACACAAGGATCTCCCAAGCAAGTCAACAAATGGTAGTCTCCCCCAAAGAGATAGTTTGTTCACTTTTGGAATTCCCCAGCCAAGATTCTCCCAGCAGATCGACAAATGATCCTTAGCGGAGTCGGTGAATGGCAGTCTTTCCCCAAGAAAAGACAGTTTGTTTGTTAAATACTCAGCGGAGTCAACAAATGGCATTTGTTCTCCTGGGAAAACAGTTTGTTTATTTTCCCCTCAGGGTCGACGAATGGCAGTATTCCTCTTAGGAAAACAGTTTGTTGATTCCCCAGCATCAGTTGACGTATGGTAGTTCTCACTGTCATACCCCAAAATTTTCCCGATCAAATATACATTTTTTAATTTGTCAAGGGTCAAAATTAAGAGTCAGGGGATTTGACATTCCTATTGTCAAACCCGCTCTCTTATAAAATATTCCGAGACAAAATGGGGTGCAAACAACAGGTGTTTTGGGGATCCAAACTTTGAGCCCAATTATTACAAGGGTCTTATCTTTTTTGGGATTATAGTTCTTTTGCTAACATTTATTTTTTTATTATTATTATTAATTTTATTATTACTAATTATTAGTATTAATATTATTAATTTTACTAGTTAATTATTGCTAATATTATTAATAGAATTGTAATTAGGGATTATTAGTGTTATTATTAGGATTAATATTAATTAGTTTTATTAGGATTTATTTTTAGCCTCTTTATAATTATTAGGTTAATTGGGTATTAGGTCCATTAGGAGTAAAAGAAAACCCTAATTTTGACTAATATAAATAGATTTTTTTTGTACACATTAGGGGAGGGGGGCAATTTCTAACCAAGAATCCTAACCGGTTTTTACAATCAAGTTCTATTCCCCCTCTCACGTATAACTTCTACATTGTACATATTTTCACACCCAATTTTCTCGAATTTCATACAAGTTAAAACCTTATTTTTCTGGAAAATATAGACACCAATTTTTCTACATATTAACATTACATACTTACTAACAAATCTCTAAATCTTTTTTCCAATTTTTTGATAACTCATTACAAACCTTACATACAAATTTTTTTAATTTCAATTACTAACCATCACTCTCACAAAAATAACCATCACTGTATCCAATTTGAATTACTGTTAGCAAGCCAAGAATAAAAAACAAGAATCGCAACAGTAACGCAAGTTTATGAACAACACAGTTTTCTTCCCCTTTTTGTTTTTTTGCAGCAAACAGGTACAGGGATCAACGCCAAGAAATTTGGATCCTCACCATTATAACACGTTTCGAAACGCCACACCACATCGCTTGCTTACGGTTGTTTTTTTTTTTGCCTTATGCCCGGTTACGCTTGTGGAGGCATCATGAACAGGTTTCGACTGCATGGTTATGTTTAGACTGATGATAATATCGTTTCTGTATATTTAATTCGATTCTTGCTGCGATTTGAACGAATCACCATAGTTAGGGTCTATGTTCTTGATTTTAGGGAAATTGTTTAGAGTCAATTTTGGTTTGAATTTAAGGGTTTAACGAATTCGGGGTGTTTTATACAGTAAATATTGGCTTTTGTTGCGGATTTATAGTGTTTATATGTGAAGATTGAAGCTTGCAGATTAATGGCCATGGAGAAGCCGCTGCCGTCGCGGTACTGTTGATTCGCGAGGAAGAAGGACACGTCCGCGTGTCTTATTTTTTTCTGAGTTTAGTTATGTTATTTCCTATATGATGTTTTCGGTTTATTGTACTAACATAAAATGGACTGCAGCGCGTTGGTCTTGCAGCGAGGTTGGAATCGAATGGACCTGGGTTCGATCACAGCGTCCGACATATATTTTTTCTAGGCCGTATATTAGGGTTTGTCCAATCCCATTGCGTTTGGCAAAACGTTAATCTAAATTAATTCTCTCCTCGACCCGACTAAATATATTAGTCGCATTAGACGAGAGATAAATATAATAAAACATTTACACTTAATCAATTCTCTCCTCGACCCGACTAAATCTATTAGTCGCATTATACGAGAGATGAAATTATCAAATTAAAACACAATTAATTTGCTGCCCGCGATGATCGAATCTATCGATCTGAGTAACCAGCAGTGCTCATCAATCTGTTAGCTATACTGGTCAAATCTATCGATCACCGCATCTAACAGTAACAAATTAAATCAGGGTTGTACGCCCAAATAAATATTCAAAACATACTAAACCATGTTACTAAGGATTTTCATCCATTCAACTGCGATTTCCGAATCAAATTCAAAACTACGACAGGCCATTCAAAAAGCCTTCAAACCACAAACTCTAATTCAAAGGCGTACAACCTTGTGCCCGAACTACGTTGACTCTGATTCTCCATAAGGAGATACGTAGGCACTTGGATAACCAAGGCGAGTCCCCCACCCTAAAATCTCAATTTTCCCCTATTCAATTCTTTAGCTATTAAATCCTAATATTTTAGCCATAAACCTTTGCCTTAGATTCAAAGCCAATAGGAAAGGGTTGAGGGTGCCTAACACCTTCCCTCGACCTGATTATAATAACTTACCCCGATCTCTAAACTGCGTAGGGTTTCCTATTCGCCCTTCAGAATAGGTGGCGACTCTAAAAGCATAATTTTTAGGGCAGGTTGCTACACTCACCCCGAGAACAGTTCGTCCGCCTCCAAATAAAGTCATTAGCCCCTCAAAAGGAGCACGGGACCATATGACAATCCTTCAAAGACGTCAAGTCAAAAAGGGAAGATGGTGAAGTTTCTTTATTTACCGTCAAATGGTATCTTACCTCAAAGTGCTGGTAAGAAGTTTGATGAGGAAACAAACCTTTGAATTTTCTTTATTTACCGTCAAATGGTATCTTACCTCCAAGTGCTGGTAAGAAGTTTGATGAGGAAACAAACCCTTGAAGTTTCTTTATTTACCGTCAAATGGTATTTTACCTCCAAGTGCTGGTAAGAAGTTTGATGAGGAAACAAAACTTTGAAGTTTCTTTATTTACCGTCAAATGGTATCTTACCTCCAAGTGCTGGTAAGAAGTTTGATGAGGAAACAAATCCTTGAAGTTTCTTTATTTACCGTCAAATGGTATCTTACCTCCAAGTGCTGGTAAGAAAATTGATGAGGAAACAAACCTTTTAAGTTTCTTTATTACCATCAAATGGTATCTCATCTCCAAGTGCTTATGAGAAGTTTGATGAGGAAACAAATCTTTGGAAATTTTCTCTTTATCTGAGATATTGTCCAAACACGACTGAGACCAGTTTCGAGATATGGACATCTGAAACCAGGGGGAGGTTGTTTACCTTTTTCTAAGTGTCATCACTTAGTTAAAGAAGATGGATTGCGTATCCGACATTGCCATCCATTCGCCAGAGTCCACATTAAGTATTTCTACAGGAGTTTGTCTCCTCATCCCCTGCCAAGTGCGACAACGGGATCAAGTCATGCAAAGATTTTGTCAATTACAACATCTCAGGAGCGCCCAAAATTCGGGCATTCTTTGATATTTAAGTCTCTTTCACGCATGAGAGATCGAGATATCAATCTCTCTCCCTCCAGATAAAAGAAACTTAAATAGGGGAATCTGTCATACCCTAATTTTTGACCCCCCTGAGATGACATATCTTCAGGATTGTCATCAGGTCAAAACAAGTGCCCAGAGCAGCCACTGCTTCATCTGGCATTTAATCGAGGATGTTCAAAGACAGGAAAACTCAGGCAAAGGATCAATCAATAGAAGGATTAGTCTCTAATACAATCATAAGACTCAAGGGCTTCATTTTTTTCACCTATGATTGATTAGACACCCAGTCATCTGAGTACAGGTTTACTCAGGTCACCAGACTAGGGTTTTGAGCCTATCAAGGACTAAAATCAGGGATCACCTTTGGGAAACTCTAAAAAAAGCTCAGGAGATCATTCAAAGATATCAATCATCTTCAAATAGCTCATATTACAAGATCCACTAGACATCACACTTCAATTCAAAGTCTACAGTCATTATTTTCATATGGTCGACAATTAGGGTTTTTGACCTAATTCACCAGGATAGTTGACTTTTAATCAGGACATGAATCCAAAACTCTAGACATGACTCAAGAACCTCTACTACCTCAATGTAATCCATTTACATCACTTATTTGAGGAGGAGATCTTGTTTCTACACAAAAGTCCAAATTTTAACTTTATCTGAAAAAAGTCAACTGTATGGGATCACCTTTGACTTTTAAGATTTTTGGTCAAACCATGACTTTCAAAGATCAATATCATCAATATATGGATATTAAAGTCATTTGACCAAAGAAATTCAAAGAAATTCATCAAGGAGCGAAAAGTCGGGAATTAGGGTTTTTGAAGGCATGGTGAGAACTCAAAATTTCACCTAGTCTACTCAAAAAACTTCCAACATGAAAGTTGTAGATCTTGCAAAATAAAACAACATCTTACAATGCAACTTTTTTCAAGAAATCAATCATTTAAGAGATTTGGAGATTTTGAAGTTTTAGGTCATAAACACTTAGAAAATTTTCTAAGTGTTTTTAACCTAGTTTTCTTCCAACTTTGGCCTCATTTTTCACAAATTTGCCAAAGGATTCTGAAGAAACTCCAAACTAATGATTTGAAGTAGATGTTTAGGGATTTCCAAATTGTGTTCAACCTTCTCCAAATTCATTTTGAGCTAAGAGTTATGCTTGTTCAAAGTTGGCCTCATGAAGTAAAATTATAGGTCATGTACATTTTTGAACTTTGCAATTTTGAGCACATGACCTCAAATATGGATGCTACACGACCCATTAACACATCTGAAAACATGCCATGCATCCATTTTCACCATGCCATGATAATTGAGGAAGATTCCTAAAACAAGAACATGTGATTATGTAATGATTACATTTGTGAATTTATGGCAAATTGATGAATCACCCAAGGAATCTTCTCACCAACCAATTAGAGCTCACTTTGCATCTGAAATGTTCCCTAAGATCAGATAGAATCAATGGATGGGGAGCTGGCTCAAGAATGTAATGATCACACTTGGATATTCTTTGAAATTCCTTCATGGCTAAGAAACCAAATTCACTTCACTAAGCAAGCTCACTCTCTCAATCTATACTGAATGATTTTCCTATAAATAGAGAGCTCTTCCTCATTCAAAAACACCCCAAAGCAACCCTAAACCTTGCTTTCTCTTTCTCTTCTCATGCTTATGGTTTTTCAAAGTTCGTTGGCAAGAAGAATCGATTTCTTCAAACCAAAGCTTATCTTTGGAAAGTAAGCATTCTAACATCTCAAAGGGGGTCATTTGAGGTGATCCAAACACCTGGATCACTTCTGAACATGGAGAATCATCATCTTTACTTCCTACTTGGAGTTGTTGCAGTTGGAGGTCTATGGAGTGATTCAGAAGGTTTCCATCAAAGCCAATCATCCAGACACATTCCTCAGGTCATAGTGAAGCTAACCAGATGGCTGCAGCTCATCTGTAACTCAAGATTCAACACTCTCCATGTCTACTTGAAGCTCAAATCGAGGGAGGTCCATAGAGCAATTCAGGAGAATTAAAGATATAATAAACATTCAGTTAGCATCACTGAGTCCCAAGGAAGCTTTTGGAATCATTCATACGAGCCCAGGTACTCTCTACCATCCTCACGACCTCCATTTTCAGAGGTAAGTTCTTGAACTCCATCTCTTTAATTCAAGTACTCTTTGTGATAAAGCTCGATTCTATCTTGTTCACCATCATCAGAGGATTAAAAACCTCTATCATCATTCATTTATCTTTCAATATAGTCATTTAATTTGATTTTTAAAATTTAGGGTTCTTCATGTTTTCTGGTAAATTATTTAGATATAGTTAATATAAATCTATGTTAGTTACATATTCAGAATCGTGAGTGAACTTAGAACATGTTTTATGTTTACATCGTGGAAAATGGTTGAGAATTGGGAGAGTTCAGAAATTCAAAATCCAAAAGCTAGTGGTTGAAGATCACAATGGTGGTGGCGCGCAAAAATTCAAATCTGGGGCCAAAGTTTATTTTATTTTGAGTGGAAGTTATTTTATAAACGACTACATCGTTATAGCCCAGTGGTAAAGAGTGTTTGTGTGTTGCGCATGCCCAAGGTCTGGGGTTCGAATCCCCCTCGCCCCAGACCTTTTGATTTTATTTCTTTTTTTTTACTTCTATGCATTTGAGTAATATATGAATTGCAATGGAACCATGCATATGACACCAAGCGCGCGTTGGCTCAGTGGTGTTGTTTTGGGCTGGTAATATAAAGGGCGTGGGTTCAAACCTGGTTGGTGACAAAACCCTATTTTTTACCACTTTTTCCATTTTAATTTCTTCATAACTTTAACCAATTATTTAACCTATCAAATTAATTTATTTTTACTTCATTTTTCACACACTTGTCATTTAACATATCTATTTTGTGAATAATAAAAAAAATC
The DNA here is from genome assembly GCF_029867415.1 of Vicia villosa. Taxonomy (NCBI): domain Eukaryota; kingdom Viridiplantae; phylum Streptophyta; class Magnoliopsida; order Fabales; family Fabaceae; genus Vicia; species Vicia villosa. The sequence goes on along the minus strand of NC_081184.1, from coordinate 7,421,274 downwards.
ATAAAAATATTATTTATTTCTAAAATGATATGTTTTAAGTGTTTTCTTAAATACTTTAAATATATATATATTCATTTTGTTTTAACCTTATTGTTTTTGTGAATAATTTTATGATAAAACCCTAATTGTTTAGGTCTTAATAAGGCATAGATCTTCATCTTTACCTTAATTAAGTTGACTTTTGTCAATTTTCAAAACTGTTTTCAGTCTCCGATTAAACGGATGATTAAGGTTTTCAAACAACAAAACCTTGTATCATTCCAAATCATTTTCAATTGCTTTTACAACCAGTACTGTAAAGTACTGGGCCTCTAATAGAGTGTAAGACCCAGCACCTTCTTTCTTTTCATAGTTTGTTTTCAAAACTGTATTTTCCAAATCTTCTTTCTGTTTTCAAAACATTCTTCTGGTATTTGAAGGGCATTATTCCCGGTGAAACTCTTCAGATACCTATGTGACCTTTGTCCATCTTCACTTCTTCTGTTTTTTTCAAAACCCTTAACTGTTTATCATAAATATTCAACTGTCATCAACAAAACAACAAAAAATTACTGGTAAGGCTTGGTACATACTTCTTCAAAGGCCTCCACTCCATCCAGGTTAGGCTTTACAAGCTTTCAATTTACAGTCTTTATTTAAATTATTGTCAAATATAAACTGTACGTATATTTGTTTAGAACTACATTTGAGTGTAAACCCTAGGACAATTAAACTATATATATATATATATATATATATATATATATATATATATATATATATATATATATATATATATTATAGGAATATGGCCTAGAATTGAGAATGTCTTCCCGGTGAAGGCTCTTTCCTAATTAGAGATCTGTAGTTCAAACCACCAAGATGAATTATTCCCGGTGAAACATCTTGGCAAAAACTTTAGAACCCAAAATAGGACACATCCATCCAAAGAGGAATTATTCCCGGTGAAACCTCTTACCCATATGCTTAGAGCCAAAATAAGTTCAAAACCACATAGCTTTCTCTTGTGCTATAACAAGGACCCTCGATTAGCCTCCTCTTGGGCTTTGTACAAGGACCCACAGGCTTCTTAAAAGCATTTCCAGCTTCCTCTTGAGCTTGTATACAAGGACCCATCAGGTTTCTTATAAACGTAGGAACAGGTCTTTAGTTACCTTTTAGCCTACCCTGGTGAGTTTTCTTCCAATTTAAACCAGACTTTTAACAAGCTAAGTTTGTCTCAATTTTACATTGAGTATATTTTTGGAATGAGAGACATGGACAGTCTCTGTCACCCTTACCTTCATCAATCTTCCTTAGCAGAGTCTAGGATCCATATTTTCTTATCCTCAGTAAGAGTCAGCCTTCATCTGGGGCTTTAAACAAGAAGTCTCCACTAGATAATCTTTATGCCAATCACTTCATCAAAAACCCCTGGAAAGGGTTAGCCTCCAAAAGTCCATTAACAAAAATAATGTCTTTTAACAGACAATTTCTCCAGCTGAGTCAAAACCCCTATAAAGGGTTAGCCTCCAAAATCAGTCTTTCAAAAACCAAAGATTCATTCTCTTAGGAGATAATTTCCCCAAAAGAGTCAAAACTCTCCAAATAGAGTCAACCTCAATTCTGGGCTTTGTACAGAACACTAAATAAAAATCCATCAAATAAACACTCTCCAATTAGAGTCAGCCTCAATTCTGGGCTTTGTACAGAACACCAAAACTCCTTAGTTTAAATTCTCCCCAGTGGAGTTATCATTTCAATAAGTTAATAAATCAATCAAAAAGCCTCAAGCTTGGGCCTCATACAAGCCAGCTAAAGTCAAATCTTGTATACAGTAGATAGACATAACTTATCTCTATAGAGAGATATTTTTACTACTCTACCACATTCAAACAAACATTACATTTAATTTCAATTTTAATCAAGTCTCCCATTTAGGATTTTGAAAGGCATGAGCTGGCAGTAAAACCCAGACATGTGGTAACTTTCCCTAATTTGGATGAGCATCCTTCTTTCATTTATGAGGCATTTGACTGGTATACTTGCACATATACAAGTAAGGTCCCCCTCTTGAATGAAATGAATTAATTTATTTTGTCACTCTTTTAAATGTTTGTGGTAGAATAGTACAAATACCTCTCTGTAAAGATGATTTCATGCCTCTTTACTGTAGCAGAGATTTAATTCAAGCTTCAACCTTGAGCTTCAAGCAAGGCACCAAAAACAATTAATTTCCCTAGTTAGTTCCCCGAACTATATTAAGCTCTGACTTCCACTAGGGATATGTAGGCATGAGGTTCACAAGGAATCTCAGCGAGCTAATAAAATACCAAAAATAGTCAGTTTGTTTGTCTGTCTGTCTTTTAAAATTAATTCAATTCCTTCTCCTAATACAAAGGAGAAACTTTCCCAATCATTAGCAATAAACACAATCACAATGACACAGAGAAGGTTCCTGTAGAGTACTACAGATATGTAGGGTGTTTAAACACTTCCCTATGTATAACCGACCCCCCGGACTCCAGAATTTCTAGTCTAGGTGAAATCCCCACACTTAGCAAACTCTTAGGGTTTAGTTGAGATCTTTTTTTCCCTTTCCTACCCGTAGGACAAATAAGAAAGTTCGTGTGATATCGTAGGAAGAACTGAAACAAAATTCCTCCCACCACGGGCGCATTCTCCTTCCAAATATCGCGTGAAGGGTCTAGCGTGCCGTCCTCCCAAGTGAAACGGGGAGGTAAAAAAAACGACACCACAACGTTAACCCAAAACTCTTTTACCAAATCTGGGTAAACTGGACCAATCAGACGGTTTAAGAGTGGTTCCCAACTATGAACTATCATATTGCTCTTCAAATCAAAATCATGTTCCAGAAGACTATCAAAATCAACAATTGTTTCACAGATAACTTCCAATTGATCCTGTGGTGTCGTTTTCTTTACCTCCCCGTTTCACTTGGGAGGACGACACGCTAAACCCTTCACGCGAAATTTGGAAGGAGGATGCGCCCGTGGTGGGATGAATTTTGTTTCAGTTCTTCCTACGATATCACACGAACTTTCTTATTTGTCCTACGAGTAGGAAAGGGAAAAAAAGATCTCAACTAAACCCTAGGAGTTTGCTAAGTGTGGGGATTTCACCTAGACTAGAAATTCTGGAGTCCGGGGGGTCGGTTATACATAGGGAAGTGTTTAAACACCCTACATATCTGTAGTACTCTACAGGAACCTTCTCTGTGTCATTGTGATTGTGTTTACTGCTAATGATTGGGAAAGTTTCTCCTTTGTGTTAGGAGAAGGAATTGAATTGATTAAAGAAAGACAGACAGACAAACAAAACTGACTATTTTTGGTATTTTATTAGCTCGCTGAGATTCCTTGTGAACCTCATGCCTACATATCCCTAGTGGAAGTCAGAGCTTAATGTAGTTCGGGGAACTAACTAGGGAAATTAAATGTTTTTGGGTGCCTTGCTTGAAGCTCAAGGTTGAAGCTTGAATTAATTCTCTGTTTACAGTAAAGAGACATGAAATCATCTCTACATAGAGGTATCTGTACTATTCTACCACAAACATTTAAAGGAGTGGCAGAATAACTGAATTCATTTCATTCAAGAGGGGGACCTTACTTGTGTGTACAAGTATGCCAGTCAGATGCCTCTTAAATGAAAGAAAGATGCTCGTCCAAATTAGGGAAAGTTAGCACATGTCTGGGTTTTACTGCCAGCTCATGCCTTTCAAAATCCTAAATGGGAGACTTGATTGAAATTGTAATGTAATGTTTGTTTGTTTGAATGTGGTAGAGTAGTAAAAATATCTCTCTATAGAGATAAGCTATGTCTATCTACTGTATAAAAGATTTGACTTTAGCTGGCTTGTATGAGGCCCAAGCTTGAGGCTTTTTGATTGATTTATTAATGTTTTATTTGACTCTGGGAGATGGCTCCACTGGGGATTAATTACAGGGTATTTTTGTGTTTTGTACAAAGCCCAGAATTGAGGCTGACTGTTGAGGAAATTGGTTTTTTTAGACTATGACTCTATTTTTGTGTGCCTTGTACAAAGCCCAAGGTTGTGGCTGACTCTAGTTAGGGAAAACATTATTTTCTGCCTTGTACAAAGCCCAAGGTTGTGGCAGACTCTTTAAGTGAATTAAGTATGGATGACTCTATAAGGAAAAGATCCTAAGTGTTAGGGATCTTTGACACATGAAAATATGGTTTATCTGCCTTGTACAAAGCCCAAGGTTGTGGCTACTGGATGGTGAAGAACTCACTGGGGAGACTCTATTATCTGCCTTGTACAATGCCCAAGGTTGAGGGTGACTCTTGACAAGGGAGTTTTATTGTTTGGGTGCCTTGTATGAAGCCCAAGGTTGAGGCTAACTGTTTTTGTTGGTTTTAACTCTATTGGAGATTAAAAAGACTGTTTTTCTTTGGAAGCTAACCCTTTCCAGGGATTTTGACTCAGCTGATGGAATTGTTTGTGAAAGATTGACTTTATCATGTTTTTTGGAGGCTGACCCTTTCCAGGGGTTTTGACTCTTTTTGGGGAAATTATCTCCTAAGAGAAATGAATCTTTATTTATTTATTAATTGATTTTTGGAGGCTAACCCTTTCCAGGGGTTTTTGTTAAAATGAAAGACTGTGTTGGAGCTAACCCTTTCCAGGGATTTTTGTTAAAAATAAAAGAATGTGTTGGAGGCTAACCCTTTCCAGGGATTTTTGTTAAAATGAAAGACTGTGTTGGAGGCTAACCCTTTCCAGGGATTTTTGAAAGAATGATTTAGGTAGCACTCCATTAATTATTAAAGGATGAAAAGATTGGCAGAAAGATTATCTAGTGGAGACTTCTTGTTTAAAGCCCAAGATGAAGGCTGACTCATGCTGAGGATGATCAAAACATGGATCCTAGACTCTGCTAAGGAAGATTGATGAAGATAAGGGTGACAGAGACTGTCCATGTCTCTCATTCCAAAATGTGTACTCAATATATGATTGAGACAAACTTAGCTTGTTTAAAGTCTGGTTTAAATTGGAAGAAACTCACCAGGGTAGGCTAAAAGGTGACTAAAAGACCTGTTCCTATGTTTATAAGAAACCTGATGGGTCCTTGTATACAAGCTCAAGAGGAAGCTGGGAATGCTTTTAAGAAGCCTGTGGGTCCTTGTACAAAGCCCAAGCGGAGGCTAGGAATGCTTTTAAGAAGCCTGTGGGTCCTTGTACAAAGCCCAAGAGGAGGCTAATCGAGGGTCCTTGTTATAGCACAAGAGAAAGCTATGTAGTTTTGAACTTATTTTGGCTCTAAGCAAATGGGTAAGAGGTTTCACCGGGAATAATTCCTCTTTGGGTGGAGGTGCCCTATTATTTTGGATTCTAAGGTTTTTGCCAAGATGTTTCACCGGGAATAATTCATCTTGGTGGTTTTAACTACAGATCTCTAATTAGGAAAGAGCCTTCACCGGGAAGACATTCTCAATCCTAGGCCATATTCCTATAATATATATATAGTTTAACTGTCCTAGGGTTTATACTCAAACGTAGTCCTAAACAAATATATGTATATATGCACAGTTTATATTTGACAGTAATTTAAACAAAGACTGTAAATTGAAAGCTTGTAAAGCCTAACCTGGATGGGATGGAGGCCTTTGAAGATGTATGTACAGAGCCTCAACAGTAATTGGTGGATAACAGTTGAATGTATATATGATAAACAGTTAATGGTTTTTTGAAAACAGAAGAAGTGAAGATGGAAAAAGGTCACATAGGTATCTGAAGAGTTTCACCGGGAATAATGCCCTTCAAATACCAGAAGAATGTTTTGAAAACAGAAAGAAGATTTTGAAAATACAGTTTTGAAAACAAGCTAAGAAGAGAAGGTTTTTGGGACTTACACTCTATTAGAGGCCCAGTACTTTACAGTACTGGTGTAAAAGCAATTGAAAATGATTTGGAATGATACAAGGTTTTGTTGTTTGAAAACCTTAATCATTTGATTTAATCAGAGATTGAAAACAGTTTTGAGAATTGACAAAAGTCAACTTAATTAAAGTAAAAATAAAGATTTTTTACTTAATTAAGACCTAAACAATTAGGGTTTTATCATAAACTTTATTTACAAAATGATTAGGTTAAAACAAAGTGAACATATGTATTAAAGTATTTAAGAAAACACCTAAAACATACTATTTTAAACCTAATAAAAATTTATGAAATAAATAATATTTTTACGATTTTTTTTTATTATTCACAAAATAGATATATAAAATGACAAGTGTGTGAAAAATGAAGTGAAAATGAATTAGTTTGATAGGTTAAATAAATATGTGAAGTTGTGAAGAAAATAGGTGTGACAAGTGATAAAAAATTAGGAATGTCTCTACCAAGGCTTGAACTCACGCCCTTTAGGTCACACACTCAAAATAATACCACTGGACCAAGGCGCGCTTGGTGTTTATGATATGCATTCAGTTCATTATATTTTCAAACAAGTGGTAAATCATGGAAAAAATAAAAGAAACAAAAAGTCTGGGGCGAGGGGGATTCGAACCCCAGACTTTGGGCATGAGGAGACTAAGAGCGCATGTGTGGCCACTAGGGCAAGTTATTCATTCGTTTAGAAAACGCCTACCATTCAAAATAAAATAAACTAAAACCCAGGAAATTTGAAAAATGGCGCCACCATCTTCATCTTCAACCTTAAGCTTCAGATTTTTTGAATTTGCTATCTCCTTCGTTTCTCAACCAAACTTAAAGATGTAAACATGGATTTTGCTCGTTTTTGGACGAGGATTATGATGGTGTCCTTTAATTTCATTTATTCTAAGTGTAACATAAAATTCGCAAGCATGAACACTAAGAACCCTAAAACTGAAATTAAACATGAAATGCTATATATGTATGTTTTGATGCAATTGATTGAGGGCTAATGATCTATGAAGGTGCAGAAACCAACTGGTAACTTCATTTTAAATTTATCATGCGTGAATCATAGAGTTTGAAGCTTTGGAAACTTACCTGAAAAATGAAGATCGGGCTCTGATCAAAGTGTGTTGCAGAGTTGTTGCAACGATCCAGATAGCTTCAGTGATCCTCCTTGAAGGTGTTGAGATGCTTAGCTTGGACTGAAAGTACCCAGAACCTCTTGCTCAACCCCAACTGCAACAGCTCCAAGTGAGTGGTGAAGATGATGATTCCTCACTTCCAGAAATGTTTCAGAGGTCTGGATCACCTCTAAATGACTCCCCTAATGTGTTTGAATACTTAATTCCAAAGGAAGAGCTTTGGTTTGAAGAATCCGAGTCTTCTTGCCAAAGAACCTTTGAAAACCTTAAGTATGGAGAAAGAAGAGAGAAAGCAAGAATTCTGTTGCTTTGGTGTGTTTTTTGAATGAGAATGAGGTCTCTATTTATAGGCAATTGGTTCAGTACTGAGTGAGAGTGTGAGCTTGCTTAATGGGAGAGTTTTGGTTTCTTAGCCATGAAGCAATTCAAGGAATCTTCAAAATGCAATGATGCATTTTCGAGCCAGCTCTCCCAACCATTGATCTTGCAGGATCTTAGGGAACATTTCTGATATGTAGCAAGTTTCTATTGGCTTAGGAGAAGATTCCAATTGGTGAATCATTGCTTATCATAAATTCTCAAAAGTAATGATTACATAATCACATGTTCTTGCTTTTGGGAATCTTCTTCAATCTTCATGCCATGGTGAAAATGAATGCATGGTATTGTTTCAGACATGTTATGGGTCGTGTAGCATCCATTAGTGAAGCAAAATGCACAAAATTGCAAAGTTCCAATTTGCACATGACCTATAATTTTACCTCATGAGGCCAACTTTGAACAAGCATAACTCCTAGCTCAAATTGAATTTGGAGAAGGTTGAACACAATTTGGAAAGCCCTAAACATCTACTTCAAATCATTAGTTTATGTCTTCTTCAGAATCATTTGGGAAATTTGTGAAAAATGAGCCCAAAGTTGGATGAAAACTAGGTTAAAACACTTAGAAAAATTTCTAAGTGTTTATGACCTAAACTTCAAAATTTCCAAAACTTCATAAATGGTTGATCTTTTGAAAAAAATTCCTTTGTAAGATGTTGTTTTATTTTGCAAGATCTACAACTTTCATGTTGGAAGTTTTTTGAGTTGTGTAGGTGAAATTTTGAGTTCTCACCATGCCTTCAAAAACCCTAATTCCCGACTTTTCGCTCCTTGATGAATTTCCTTGAATTTCTTTGGTCAAATGACTTTGACATCCATATATTGATGATATTGATCTTTGAAAGTCATTTTTTGACCAAAAACCTTAAAAGTCAATGATGATCCTTCACAGTTGACTTTTTCCTGACAAAGTGAATTTTTGGGCTTTTGTGTAGAAACAAGATCTTCTCCTCAAATGATTGATGTAAATGGATTATATTGAGGTAGTAGAGATTCTTGAATCATGTCTTGAGTTTTGGATTCATGCCCTGATTAAAAGTCCACTATCTTGGCGAATTAGGTCAAAACCCTAATTTGTCGACCATGTGAAAATAATGACTGTAGACTTTGAATTGAAGTGTGATGTCCAGTAGATCTTGTAATATGAGATATTTGAAGATGATTGATGTCTTTGAATGATCCCCTGAGGTTTTTTAGGGTTTCCCAAATGTGATCCCTGATTTCAGTCCTTGATAGGCTCAAAACCCTAGTCTGGTGACCTGAGTAAACCTGTACTCAGATGACTGGATGTCTAATCAATCATAGATGAAAAAAATGAAGTTCTTGAGCCTCATGATTGTATTAGGGACTAATCCTTGTATTGATTGATCCTTTGCCTGAGCTTTCTTGTCTTTGAGCATCCTCGATTAGATACCAGATGGAGAAGTGACTGCTCTGGGTACTTGTCTTGTCCTGATGAAAAATCCTGAAGATATGTCATCTCAGGGGGGTCAAAAATTAGGGTATGACAGATGCCCCTATTTAAGTTTCTTTTATCTGGAGGGAGAGAGATTGATATCTCGATCTCTCCTGCGTAAAAGAGACTTAAATATTAAAGAATGCCCGAATTTTGGGCGCTCCTGAGATGTTGTAACTGACATAGTCTTTGTATGACTTGATCCCGTTGTCGCACTCGGCGGGGGATGAGGAGACAAACTCCTGTAGAAATACTTGATGTGGACTTTGGTGAATGGATGGCAGTGTAGGATGCGCAATCCATCTTCTTTAACTAAGTGTTGATACTTAGAGAAAGGTAAACAACTTCCCCTCGTTTTGGATGTCCATATCTCGAAACTAGTTTTAGTTGTGTTTGGACAATATCTCAGATAAAGAGAAAATTTCCAAAGGTTTGTTTCCTCATCAAACTTCTTATCAGCACTTGGAGATAAGACGCCATTTGACGGTAGTAAAGAAACTTCAAAGGTTTGTTTCCTCATCAAACTTCTCATCAGCACTTGGAGATGAGACGCCATTTGACGGTAGAAAAGAAACTTCAGGGGTTTGTTTCCTCATCAAACTTCTCATCAGCACTTGGAGATGAGATGCCATTTGACGGTAGTAAAGAAACTTCAAGGGTTTGTTTCCTCATCAAACTTCTCATCAGCACTTGGAGATGAGATGCCATTTGACGGTAGTAAAGAAACTTCAAAGGTTTGTTTCCTCATCAAACTTCTCATCAGCACTTGGAGGTGAGATGCCATTTGACGGTAGTAAAGAAACTTCACCATCTTCCCTTTTGACTTGACGTCTTTGAAAGATTGTCATATGGTCCGGCGCTCCTTTTGAGGGGCTAATGACTTTGTTTGAAGGCGGACGAACTGTTTTCGGGGTGAAAACTACCATTCGTCGACTGGTGCCTGGGGAATCAACAAACTGTTTTCCTAAATAGGAAAACTGCCATTCGTCGACTCTGTGGGGAACTAAACATCCCAGAAACAGACAAACTGTTTGAAGAAACTGCCATTTGTCGATCTCTTTGAGTGTTTAACAGACAAACTGTCTTTTCTTGGGAAAAGACTGCCATTTGCCAATTGCTAGAGGAACAAACTGTCTTCTACTGGGAGAGACTGCCATTTGTTGACTCTGTCATGAAAGAAAGTGAGCAAACTGTCTTCTGCTGAAAGAGACTGCCATTTGCTGACTGCTAGGGGAACAAACTGTCTTCTACTGGGAGAGACTGCCATTTGTTGACCCTACTGGAGGAAAGTGAGCAAACCGTCTTCTGCTAAAAGAGACTGCCATTTGCTGACTGCTAGGGGAACAAACTGTCTTCTACTGGGAGAGACTGCCATTCGTAGACCCTGTTGGAGAGCATGAACTATCTTCTGGATGAAGATTACCATTCACTGGTTCCGCCGGGGATTATGAACTATCTTCTGGATAAAGACTACCATTCACTGACTCCATCGGGGAATCATTCGTCGATCTCCTGGGAGATCCTGAATTTATTTTCTTTGACGAAAAAGCGGAATTTCCGGATCTTACTAGGAAAATACCAAACTGTTTTCCAGGAGGAAAAATTAACACTTGTCAATTATGTCGGGGAATCCACATTTCTTGGAGAAGAGAACTGCTCATTGACCCTGTGGGGGATTCCGAAATGCGAAACAGACTATCTTATCTGAAGAAAACTGTCGACTATCGCTTTGCAGGAGAATCTCGACTGAGGAATTCCAAAAGTGAACAAACTATCTCTTTGAGGGAGACTACCATCTGTTGACTTGCTTGGGGAGATCCTTGTGTATGAACTGTTGTTTTGAAGGAGAAAGTTTCTCCGGAACTTGCAGGGGAAACTTGAGTTCATGCCTCAATGACTCGGGCATTCACATGATCAAAGCCTGACTTGACTATGCAATTTGTAATGTATGCATGAATATTATGACAAATAAAATGCAAAGTGAATGTGAATAGAATTGTCGCGGATGTAAAATCCTATGATACGACTTGAAAATTCTCGTGGATCAGAAGATGTCCTCTTCTTGTAGTTCGAACTTTGTTGGGAATATCTGGTTATCAGTTGTCCGCTGTCCGAAGTAAGTAGTATGAATTGAAGTAAAGATCCGTCATCGGGAGATGTTCGCAAAGCGACCTCGTGGGGAAATCTTGGTTCCCGGAGTCTCAACCGTTCTCGGAGCAACTGTTTGTTTTCTTCCTATTGTTTGTAAACCTTAGAAAGAAACTTTCACTTTTATTTTTGCAAGTAAATTCGTTTTATTTTATGAAAACATTTGTTTCAAGAAAAATGATTGTTTAAACTTAAAATGCATTTCAAGAAACTGAATAAGACTAGATGTGCAAAGGAAAAGCACAAGGCTCAAATTATTATATATGGAATGGTAATCAGCCAAATGCTTGATTCCATGGAGTATTTACAAAGTTGGAAATTGGTAATTTTCGGAAAAAGGGCTACGATGAAACGTGACGACCGTTATCTTTCCCTTCCACTCCAAGTTGCGCTGTATTCGTGCTTCGTAGAAGATGACCTACTGCTGATGAATACTCCGCTATGGATTTTGAATGATCAAGTTTGGTCCTGAACACAGTTACTCGCCATATATCCCTAACTTTTGCGTAAACTACCCCTTTCGGGTTTTAAGTCTACCGGGATTGATTTTTATTATTTTTTATGTCTCTAACTTTTGCCTGAATCGCCCTTTCGGGTCTTCGATTCACTGAGACGCTCTTTTTTGCCTAAGCCGCTCTTTGCGAGTTTTCAACTTAGCGAGCTGTTCTTTTGTTTATTTAGGCGAAGTATTTCTTGACTGCGTCGATGTTCACAGGACGGGTGAATTCTTCTCCATCCATAGTCGTGAGTATTAAGGCTCCTCCTGAGAAAGCTCTCTTGACCACGTAGGGGCCGTCATAATTGGGAGTCCATTTCCCTCTCGAATCTGTGAGAAAAGATTGAATCTTTTTGAGTACAAGGTCGCCTTCTTTGATTGTGCGAGGTCGAACCTTTTTGTCGAAAGCTTTCTTCATTCTTTGTTGATATAGCTGACCGTGGCACAAAGCTGTCATGCGCTTTTCTTCGATTAAGTTCAATTCATCGAATCTGCTTTGACACCACTCGGCTTCTGTTAATTTTGCCTCCATCAAGACTCTCATTGATGGGATTTCAACCTCTATAGGTAGGACTGCCTCCATGCCATATACAAGGGAGAAAGGAGTTGCTCCGGTCGAAGTACGTACTGATGTACGGTAACCATGAAGAGCATACGGGAGCATTTCATGCCAATCCTTGTAAGTGATGACCATCTTCTGAATGATTTTCTTGATGTTTTTGTTAGCTGCTTCTACAGCTCCATTCATCTTTGGTCTGTAAGGAGATGAGTTGTGATGTTCAATCTTGAATTCTTCACAAAGCTCCTTCATCATTTTGTTATTCAAATTTGACCCATTGTCAGTGATTATCTTGCTAGGAATGCCGTAGCGACAGATGATGTGATTTTTGATAAACCTGACGACAACTTGTCTTGTAACGTTTGCATATGAAGCTGCTTCAACCCATTTGGTGAAATAGTCTATAGCTACCAAAATGAAGCGATGTCTGTTGGACGCTTTTGGCTCAATCATTCCAATCATGTCGATTCCCCACATGGAGAAAGGCCAAGGGGAAGAGAGTATGTTGAGAAGAGACGGTGGCACATGAATTCTATCGGCGTAGATCTGGCATTTGTGACACCTCTTTGCGTACTGGTAGCAATCTGACTCCATCGTCAGCCAATAATATCCTGCTCTCAGTAATTTCCTTGTCATGGTATGTCCATTGGTGTGAGTACCAAAGGAACCTTCATGTATTTCTCTCATGAGTATTTCTGCTTCTTTTCTGTCAACGCATCTGAGCAGAACCATGTCGAAGTTTCTCATGTACAGAATATCTTCATTTAGGAAGAATCTACAAGCTAACTTTCTCAAAGTCTTTCTATCTTTCTTTGACGCCCCAAGAGGGTACTCTTGCTTTTTGAAGAAAGTTCTTGATGTCGTGATACCACAGTTTGTTGTCGATGATGGCTTCTACTGTGAAAACATGAGCGGGCCTATCCAGGCGCATAACATCGATCTGAGGAATGTCATTCCAATGATTTATCCTAATCATGGAAGAGAGTGTGGCTAATGCATCAGCCAAATTAGTTTCTTCACGAGGAATGTGATGAAAATCTACCCTGTCGAAGAATGGTAACAATCTTCTCGCGTAGTCTTTGTAAGGAATTAGCCCTGGTTGGCGTGTTTCCCATTCTCCTTTGATTTGATTGATGACCAAAGCAGAATCTCCATATACATCCAAGTGTTTGATTCTTAGATCCATGGCTTCTTCGAGACCCATGATGCAAGCTTCATATTCGGCTTCATTGTTTGTGCATTTGAAAGTTAATCTGGCGGTAAATGGAATATGGGTACCCTTAGGTGTAACAATGATTGCCCCAATTCCTCGTCCATAAGCATTGACAGCTCCGTCAAAGATTAAGCCCCACTGGAATCCTATCTCAGGTCCTTCGTCTGGTAGTGGTTCATCGCGATCTTTCATCTTGAGGTACATGACGTCCTCGTCCGGAAAGTCGAAACTGGTTGATTCATGACCATTGAGTGGGTGGTGAGCCAGGTGCTCATCTAGAATGCTTCCTTTCACGGCTTTCTGTGCGTGATACTCAATGTCATATTCTGATAACAACATCTACCAACGGGCAATTCTCCCGGTTAAGGCAGGCTTCTCAAAGATGTACTTGATTGGATCCATATGAGAGATCAAACAAGTAGTATGTCGAATCATGTACTGGCGGAGACGCTTGGCAGCCCAGGCCAAAGCACAACACGTCTTCTCGAGCATGGAGTAGCGGGATTCACAGTCAGTGAATTTCTTGCTCAGGTAGTAAATGGCATGCTCTTTTCTCTTTGTCTCGTCTTGTTGTCCAAGGACACAACCCATGGAATCTTCTAAGACGGTTAAGTACATTATCAAAGGTCTTCCTTCCACTGGAGGAGATAAGATGGGTGGTTCGAGCAGATATTCCTTAATGCTGTCGAACGCTTTCTGACAATCGTCTGTCCAGACGCAACTTTGATTTTTCCGTAGAAGTTTGAAAATAGGAGCACAAGTTGCTGTCATGAGATATATGAATCTCGAGATGTAATTCAGACGTCCAAGAAATCCTCTAACTTGTTTCTCGGTTCTGGGTGAAGGCATTTCTTGAATTGCCTTGACTTTGTCTGGATCCACTTCAATTCCTCGTTTACTGACGATGAAACCAAGGAGTTTTCCTGAGTAGACACCAAAGGTACACTTGTTGGGGTTCAAGCGAAGCTGAAACTTCCGTAAGTGTTGAAATAACTTTGTTAGATCCTGTATGTGATCTTCTTCATTTTCTGATTTGGCAATCATGTCGTCCATATAGACTTCCACTTCTTTATGCATCATGTCGTGGAAAAGTGTAGTCATGGCCCTTTGATAAGTTGCCCCTGCGTTCTTTAGTCCAAAAGGCATAACACGATAGCAGAACGTGCCCTAGGGGGTGATGAAAGCTGTTTTTTCCATGTCTTCAGGTGCCATTTTGATTTGGTTGTATCCTGAAAATCCGTCCATGAATGAGAAAACTTTGGATTTTGCTGTACTGTCTACCAACATATCAATATGTGGTAAAGGAAAATCATCCTTAGGGCTAGCTTTGTTCAAATCTCTGTAGTCGACGCACATGCGGACTTTTCCGTCTTTCTTAGGAACGGGAACAATGTTAGCTAACCACTGAGGGTATTCTGAAGTGACGAGGAAACCTGCGTTGATCTGCTTTTGAACTTCCTCTTTGATTTTCATGGCCATCTCCGGATGAGTCCTTCTTAATTTTTGCTTGACCGGAGGGCATTCTGCTTTTAATGGCAAGTGATGCTCCACTATACTGATATCCAACCCTGGCATATCTTGATAAGACCAAGCGAAGACATCTGAGAATTCTTTGAGCAGCTGTATCAAACTCTCTCTGATCTCTGAACTGAGCGAAGCTCCAATCTTAACCTCTTTTCTGTTTCCATCGGAACCAAGGTTAATGATCTCTAGAGGCTCATTGTATGGCTGAATGGCCTCTTCCTTTTGTTGAAGTAATCGTGAAATTTCCTTTGATATTTCTTCGTCTTCTTCTTCCTCTGCCTCGAATACAGGAAACTCAAAGCTTGGAGAAGTCATACGGTCGTACGTTTCAACGGGGTATTTTATGATTAATCTGCATATGTGTGATAAGTTTTATTTAGACAACGAGGGAAGACTCGGTGTATGCAGTTAATGGAATATTTTGATGTTTTTTAAGGGTGTTTTTTAGGATTACCAATTTCCGAAAAAAGAAAAGGAAAAACTAAACGAAGGAACAGAATGACATTTTTATTTATTGACAGTCATTTCTTGAAACAAAGACCCTATAAAACAAAACTCTATTGCTTTGGGCGAAGCAAAGAGGGACATTTTCCTAAGAAATAGTAAAATGCAAAGCCCTATGAAACATCTCTCCACCCTGGGCTATGGTGAGAAGACAAAATAACGGTGAAAGTTCCTACTTAGGAGTGCGAACAACAGTTGAAACTTCAACAGCTGTCCAATAGTGGCGAACCCCATTGTGCACTAAGTTATCTGGAACCTTAGGCTTAAGCTGGCCTTTGGTAGGTCTTGATTTACCAACCACTGTCTTTGCAACACTCAGACGATCTTCTTCTACTTCAGCAGACTGAGCAGTGTGAGCATACCCATTTCCAAGTGAAGTATGTCGGTTTTTCTTTTGAGGAAACTTCCAATCTTCTGAATGGAGAGACTCGTTGTCGGAGACACTTTCGAGATCATCCTCTTCTGTATTTTGGTCTTGCTCTTCTCCCAAGATGGCATTGACTAGATATGTGAACTCTAAATCCGTAGTCTTGGAAGGTGACTTGGGGATATAATCCTCAATGATGACTTCACCAGATGCTGATGATGAATAGCAAGGGTTATACATCTCTTTTGGCTGAGAGAGGTATTCATAATCAATGTTCCATCCAGTTGGAACAATGTCTTCAAGAGAGATTCTTGAACTTTCAGGAGCGGAGTATTTCACCATGTAGTCGAATTTTCCGCTTGGTTCTCCTAATGTATCCCAAGTCTCTTCGGGGATAGGGGGAACTTCTTCTGATGAACCATGACTTCTGGTGGTGAAGCTGTCAGTAACTTCATCACTGCTTGGTTGAGTCTTACTTCCAGATCCTTTAGTCGGATAACAGCAAAGTGGATCAGACTCTGATAGGGAGATGTATCCTGCTTTGTTAAGATAGGATAACCATTCCTCTTCATCGGTGTTTTCCGTATCGATGGTATTGACTGTTTGTTGAACAGGTTGAAGAAAACCTCCACTGCAGAAAGTTTCTTGAATTGGGAGAACTACCTCAATCCCTGGAATAGCTTTTGATGATGTTGGAAAGAATCCAACTCCTGTTATGTTCTTGTTGTTGGTAGGAATATTAATGTGTCCCCAACCACTGGTAGTGCCACCCTTTACAACTTGGATTGCATCTTTGTATGAAGAAATAGACGCTGCTTTCTCCTTTCCTTTGTCTGAGGAAAGTGCTTGGAATTTAGTTCCAACAACTTCTTTTGGTTCTATGTCGGAGAATGATGACAGGTTGCTGACGATCAGAGCTTGTTCTCCACATACGGTTACCAATTTGTTATTTCTTATGAACTTTAGTTTCTGATGAAGTGTTGAAGTAATTGCCCCAGCCTCATGAATCCATGGGCGACCTAGAAGACAATTGTATTGTGCTGGAATGTCCATAACTTGGAAAGTGATTTTGAACGTCTGAGGTCCAATAGTTATGGGAAGATCCACTTCTCCGAAAACTGACTTTCTTGATCCATCAAATGCTTTGACGATGACATGACTTTTTCTTAGTGGGTAATCTTCGAAAGATAGTCTTGATAATGTTGATTTGGGCATGACGTTGAGGGAGGATCCATTGTCTATTAGGACTCTTGTGAGTACATCACCCATGCAGCCAACTGAGATGTGAAGTGGAAGATTGTGGTCCACTCCTTCTTCAGGAAGATCTTCGTCACAGAAACTTAGGTTAGTTCCGGCGGAAATGTTGGCAACGATGTTGTTGAATTGGCTTATAGTAACACTTGGTTCTACAAAAGCTTGTTCCAAAACTTTCTGTAGAGCTTCCCTATGAGCTTCAGAACTCAATAGCAGGGAAAGAACGGAAATCCTAGACGGAGTATGTAGTAATTGATCTACAATGTTGTATTCACTCCTCTGGATTAACTTCAAGATCTCATCATTTTCTTTCGCTTGAACAGCATTGGTCGGATGATTATCTTGCCTATGTGGTACTTCCTCTGAAGGTTTCTCCACATTTTCTGTTGCTCTGTTGAAGACTCGTCCACTTCTGGTGACTCGACTAACATCAGCAATGTTGACAACAGACGGTAACGGTATTTCCTTACCATTTTCAAAGAATGTAGCGTTGTATTTGTATGGTATGGCCTTGTCGGACTCATACGGTACAGGACCTGGTAAGTAGATGACTAATGGAGCAATTGCTGTCTTCCGGCTATCATACTTAACTTGCATAGGTTCAACTTGATTAATTTGAGGAGATACGGTAAAGACTTTATCATCTTCTCTGTTGGCAAGAACAGTAATGGTATTGTCATCCATCAGCTTTTGAATGTCGTTGCGAACACGCAAACATCCTCGTGAATTTCTTCGACAGGTTTCGCATCTACTGTAAGGATGGAAATCCGTTCCAAAGTAGGCAAGTCCATTTAAAGTTTTGTGGAACCTGACTATCGATCCTTCGAGATCTTCAACTTTGTAGATTTTGTATTCTCCTGGACATCCTTGAACCATGTTGATGTCATGTTCAGTTCTGACTCGGATATGTTGAATCCATCCTAAGTCCATTTGCTCTTGTAATGCAGCTTGAACTACGGCACATCCTTGATTATTCTTTGGACAAATTTCACATGTGAAGTAGTTGTGAGGTGGTACATGACCGTACCCAGCTTGTCTAGCGTGCATCTTGACAAGATTTTCCCCTATCTGACGAATGTCGTAGATTTGAATGACATCGGGGTGTTGATCTATCAGATTTACTGAAGCTTCTTTATGCTGCGGCAAAGGATTTGCTTGGACATTTGGATTAGTATCTTTGAAGGATAGCATTCCGCTCTTTACTAATCGTTGGACGTCCATCTTGAAAGAGAAACAGTTCTCAATATTGTGACCTGGTGCCCCTTGATGATAAGGACAAGATTGGTCAGCCTTATACCATGGTGAGGAACTGTTTGTAGGATTTGGAGGACCCCTTGTCTGAATGAGTCCTTTTGTCAGTAATGTTGGAAATAATTCTGCATACGACATTGGTACGGGGTCAAAGGCAGGATACCTTGGAGCCCGATTGTTGTAATTTGGAGGTCGAACCTGCTGCTGAGGTTGCTGCGACCTTTGTTGAATTTGTTGTTGCGAAACCTGAGGTTGATAAGCTGGCGCTGACTTAACAACCGGAGTTATTGTTGCAACCTGAGGTTGGAATTTCTTCTTGATTTTGTGCAAGACATTGCTGACATCTTGATCCTTTTTCTTCTGGAAAGAACTTCCATACTTCCTTGGACCAATAGAAGATTCTGGTTCTTTGTTCAAGCGTCCTTCCCGAACTGCTTCTTCTAAACGTACACCCATGTTTACCATTTCGGTAAAGTCACTTGGTGCACTTGCAACCATTCGTCCGTAGTAAAATGGACTCAAAGTCTTGAGATAGATTTTTGTCATTTCTTTCTCTTCAAGTGGTGGACAAATTTGAGCAGCAACTTCACGCCATCTCTGAGCGTATTCCTTGAAGCTTTCTCTATCCTTTTGAGTCATGGCCCAAAGTTGATCTCTGTCGGGAGCCATATCCAGATTGTACTTATACTGTTTGACGAAGGCCTCTCCGAGGTCTCGAAAAGTACGAATCTCTGAACTATCCAAGTTCATGTACCATTTGAGCGCAGCACCAGTCAGGCTGTCTTGAAAATAATGAATGAGCAATTGTTGATTATCAGTCTGAGTTGACATTCTTCGAGCGTACATTACAAGATGACTTTGTGGGCATGAATTCCCTTTGTACTTCTCGAAATCTGGTACTTTGAATTTGTGAGGAATCTTAACATTTGGAACCAGACAGAGGTCCGCAGCATTCTTCCCAAATAGATCTTGTCCTCGGAGAGTCTTGAGTTCCTTCTGCATTTGCAGAAACTGTTCTTGGAACTCGTCCAATCTTTCATACACGCCAGCGTCCTCACTTGGAGCGTGATGATATACTTGTCCTCCCTGCGGGGGAAAAGTATGCATAATCGGTCGTGGAGAAGCCATGACAGCAGATCTCGGAATCTCAGCGTTCTGTTGTGCGAAACCCATTGCCGTTGCTCTTGGAACTTCAATTTCCAGAGGTTTGTAACCCTCCGGTGGACGCATATCCATGGTGACTTTTGGAGCTTCAGAAGCTGGAGGTATGTACCCTTCTGGGGTAAAGTTATACGGCATGCCCCAAGGTCGATCAGGCGGCATGGTATACTGAGGAATAGGAGTAGAAACAATCTCGGAATCCACAGTCCTTTGCGGTTCTTCTGGCGTTGGTCGATTCTGTGCAACTACCAGGGCTTCTACCATACTATTGAGCCTTTCAACAGTACTTTTGAGAGTTTTGATCTCTTCTCTGAGTTCTTCATTCTCTTGCTCAAAGTCTTCCATTCTTTTCTTGCGACTTGAACGAGTGTTGTATGAATGAGACAGCTTGAAAGTCTTGATTCACCTCCTTCTCCTCCTCTCTTTCTGGAGAAAGGAAAGTGACTATTAGATCCGCGACAATTCTCGTGTCAGTGCGTACGACTAAAGCGATGTATGATATGCAATTAAGTTAATATTTTTCAAGGAAACACCATAATTACGTTATGAAACATCAAACTTTTACTAATTAAGCGAAAATGCCGTTTTTACACACTTTGAAAAAGGGAAATACAGAGAAACTGAGAGAAAGGACTCTAAAACTTTGACGATGAGCCGACTTCACGTTCTAACATCTTCTTTTGTTTCTTGAGCTGAGCGTTCTCTGACGTGAGTTGATCGATGATCCAGGAAGCATGAGGGATATGATGAGAAAGTGACGATTGTGTCACTTGTCGATCGAGTACTTCAAGTAACTCATCCTTCCTTCTTAGGATGTTTTGAATCTCAACATTTTCTGTGTTGACGATTCGATACTTGTTCTTCCAAGCATTCCTTTCTTGGCATACCTTGTTTAATGCCGCTTGCAATTTTTCAACATCGGTGGAGAAAAGGTAAATTGGTTCCCTTAGGGGAATAGGTTATTGATGTTGATATGGCATCCTAAGCTTGAATGCTCTGACGCGTACCCATTGAAGGTAAGGATCCAGGGAGATGCAAAGATGTTTTCCTAACAATCTTCTCCCTTTGCTGTGTACAAGACGCCAAGCTTGAACAATTTCCTTCTTCAGCACGTTGCCATGATCGTCGATGTTCTTGAAGAACAGACCCTCCAATTGGATATTACTTGGTATATTTTTCATGGGATAGCCGTATTGACGACGGGCTAAAGCTGGATTGTAACTGATTCCTCCCTTAGTTCCAATAAGGGGTACGTTGGGAAAACTTCCGCAACTGAAGATTATCTTGGTTTCGTCGTTGTCAGGACTACACCACTCAATGTCCGTATGAGTGAGAGACATGATTTTCTGTGACCAGTAAAGGCCATCCCTCATGTTCCAGAAAGTGCTAGACTTCGGCAGGTGTGAAACGAACCATTCGTATAACAACGGTACGCAGCATGTGATTAATCCTCCTCGCTGCAGGTTTCTTGAATGCACAGAGTAATAAGCATCCGCAAGCAAGGTTGGAACTGGATTTCCAATTAAGAAGATCTTAATTGCGTTGATGTCGACGAAATCGTTAATGTTAGGAAACAAAAACAATCCGTAGATAAGCAAAGCCAAGACTTCCTCAAAAGCGCTCATATCTTGGATGCTGACGAAGTACCGAGCTTGATCAAACAGGAATTTGGAGGGCAATCCTTGAATTCCTCCTCTACTCACCATATGAGTTCTGATGTCGACTACGTTCAAAGAAGTAGTTGCAGCAATGATAATGTCGTCAGGATTCTTTTCCAAACCGGAGTACGGATCTTGCGCGTACACGGGTATCCCAATCAGACGAGAGTACTCCTCCAATGTAGGCATGAGCTGATAATCTGGAAAGGTGAAGCAGTGATACGTTGGATCGTAAAACTGTACCAAGGTGGGAAGGATCCCAACCACAATATTGGTATTGAGCAAAGGCAGAAGTTTTCCATACTTCTCCTTGAAAGCCTGGGGGTTGACCACCAGTTTTCCGAGCTTTCCCAGTTCCTCGACCTGGGGAATCTTGAAGGTGTATTTCCTAGCTCTCTTTCTTCCATAATCCACGGTATAGATCCTTAAGTCCTTTCTCCGTTTCTCTCTTTCTATGAAGTTCAAAACGTTCGTTATTTAGTTTCCTTGAAAAACGACTCGAAAAAGACTCTTTTTTTTTAGTTGTTATTAATGAATGATGCATGAATGCATGAATGCACACACAAGAGTTTTAAACAAACATGGCGTTGAAGGGTATAGTGGTCATGAAGTCAAAACGCGAATCCCGCCCCACTGGTAAACTAAGGTTAAGGATTTTTGTACCTGTAGAACGGGTTCTAGGGGTCTCAGAGTTTTTGCTCAACCTTAAAGATACGTTGACTGGTATCTATAAGAGAGTTTCCTCTGAGTGTAGTATCTGCGTGACAATTACTTCCGTAATCACTGCTCTACGTCCTAAAAAAGGCTTTAAGTGGGGTTAATGTGTTTCTAGGTCCTCCTGGTACAAATCAGTCTCGGAATGCAGTGGCGCAGTTAATCACAACCAGCCAGGCAAATCCCAAGAGTAGACTTGGAAACCAAGATTAGAGGGCCTTCACCGGGAAGACATCCTCCATCCTATCTTATGTTGCACTCAAATCCGGGTATAGGATTTCTCACCACAAGGGGGAATCAAGCCCTTTCCCGATACAGAATAAACAAAATAAACAAATATATATGCAGCAAACACATGATATGACACAGAGGTTAGGCAGGACCTCTCTTGTTTGAGGGGGAATTTGACATCCCTAATTCCTCATTGGGGCTGGACCAGCAACAGGTCAACCATTGGTTTGGATGAAAAACCAAGGTTTTTAACACTTATATCCCCAGCAAAGTCGCCATTTTTCTGTGGTGTCGTTTTCTTTACCTCCCCGTTTCACTTGGGAGGACGGCACGCTAAACCCTTCACGCGAAATTTGGAAGGAGGATGCGCCCGTGGTGGGATGAATTTTGTTTCAGTTCTTCCTACGATATCACACGAACTTTCTTATTTGTCCTACGAGTAGGAAAGGGAAAAAAGATCTCAACTAAACCCTAGGAGTTTGCTAAGTGTGGGGATTTCACCTAGACTAGAAATTCTGGAGTCCGGGGGGTCGGTTATACATAGGGAAGTGTTTAAACACCCTACATATCTGTAGTACTCTACAGGAACCTTCTCTGTGTCATTGTGATTGTGTTTACTGCTAATGATTGGGAAAGTTTCTCCTTTGTGTTAGGAGAAGGAATTGAATTGATTAAAGAAAGACAGACAGACAAACAAAACTGACTATTTTTGGTATTTTATTAGCTCGCTGAGATTCCTTGTGAACCTCATGCCTACATATCCCTAGTGGAAGTCAGAGCTTAATGTAGTTCGGGCAACTAACTAGGGAAATTAAATGTTTTTGGGTGCCTTGCTTGAAGCTCAAGGTTGAAGCTTGAATTAAATCTCTGTTTACAGTAAAGAGACATGAAATCATCTCTACAGAGAGGTATCTGTACTATTCTACCACAAACATTTAAAGGAGTGACAGAATAACTGAATTCATTTCATTCAAGAGGGGGACCTTACTTGTGTGTACAAGTATGCCAGTCAGATGCCTCTTAAATGAAAGAAAGATGCTCGTCCAAATTAGGAAAAGTTAGCACATGTCTGGGTTTTACTGCCAGCTCATGCCTTTCAAAATCCTAAATGGGAGACTTGATTGAAATTGTAATGTAATGTTTGTTTGTTTGAATGTGGTAGAGTAGTAAAAATATCTCTCTATAGAGATAAGCTATGTCTATCTACTGTATAAAAGATTTGACTTTAGCTGGCTTGTATGAGGCCCAAGCTTGAGGCTTTTTGATTGATTTATTAATGTTTTATTTGACTCTGGGAGATGGCTCCACTGGGGATTAATTACAGGGTATTTTTGTGTTCTGTACAAAGCCCAGAATTGAGGCTGACTGTTGAGGAAATTGGTTTTTTTAGACTATGACTCTATTTTTGTGTGCCTTGTACAAAGCCCAAGGTTGTGGCTGACTCTAGTTAGGGAAAACATTATTTTCTGCCTTGTACAAAGCCCAAGGTTGTGGCTGACTCTTTAAGTGAATTAAGTATGGATGACTCTATAAGGAAAAGATCCTAAGTGTTAGGGATCTTTGACACATGAAAATATGGTTTATCTGCCTTGTACAAAGCCCAAGGTTGTGGCTACTGGATGGTGAAGAACTCACTGGGGAGACTCTATTATCTGCCTTGTACAATGCCCAAGGTTGAGGCTGCCTCTTGACAGGGGAGTTTTATTGTTTGGGTGCCTTGTATGAAGCCCAAGGTTGAGGCTAACTGTTTTTGTTGGTTTTAACTCTATTGGAGATTAAAAAGACTGTTTTTCTTTGGAAGCTAACCCTTTCCAGGGATTTTGACTCAGCTGATGGAATTGTTTGTGAAAGATTGACTTTATCATGTTTTTTGGAGGCTGACCCTTTCCAGGGGTTTTGACTCTTTTTGGGGAAATTATCTCCTAAGAGAAATGAATCTTTATTTATTTATTAATTGATTTTTGGAGGCTAACCCTTTCCAGGGGTTTTTGTTAAAATGAAAGACTGTGTTGGAGCTAACCCTTTCCAGGGATTTTTGTTAAAAATAAAAGAATGTGTTGGAGGCTAACCCTTTCCAGGGATTTTTGTTAAAATGAAAGACTGTGTTGGAGGCTAACCCTTTCCAGGGATTTTTGAAAGAATGATTTAGGTAGCACTCCATTAATTATTAAAGGATGAAAAGATTGGCAGAAAGATTATCTAGTGGAGACTTCTTGTTTAAAGCCCAAGATGAAGGCTGACTCATGCTGAGGATGATCAAAACATGGATCCTAGACTCTGCTAAGGAAGATTGATGAAGATAAGGGTGACAGAGACTGTCCATGTCTCTCATTCCAAAATGTGTACTCAACATATGATTGAGACAAACTTAGCTTGTTTAAAGTCTGGTTTAAATTGGAAGAAACTCACCAGGGTAGGCTAAAAGGTGACTAAAAGACCTGTTCCTATGTTTATCAGAAACCTGATGGGTCCTTGTATACAAGCTCAAGAGGAAGCTGGGAATGCTTTTAAGAAGCCTGTGGGTCCTTGTACAAAGCCCAAGAGGAGGCTAGGAATGCTTTTAAGAAGCCTGTGGGTCCTTGTACAAAGCCCAAGAGGAGGCTAATCGAGGGTCCTTGTTATAGCACAAGAGAAAGCTATGTAGTTTTGAACTTATTTTGGCTCTAAGCAAATGGGTAAGAGGTTTCACCGGGAATAATTCCTCTTTGGGTGGAGGTGCCCTATTATTTTGGATTCTAAGGTTTTTGCCAAGATGTTTCACCGGGAATAATTCATCTTGGTGGTTTTAACTACAAATCTCTAATTAGGAAAGAGCCTTCACCGGGAAGACATTCTCAATCCTAGGCCATATTCCTATAATATATATATATAGTTTAACTGTCCTAGGGTTTATACTCAAACGTAGTCCTAAACAAATATATGTATATATGCACAGTTTATATTTGACAGTAATTTAAACAAAGACTGTAAATTGAAAGCTTGTAAAGCCTAACCTGGATGGAGTGGAGGCCTTTGAAGAAGTATGTACAGAGCCTCAACAGTAATTGGTGGATAACAGTTGAATGTATATATGATAAACAGTTAATGGTTTTTTGAAAACAGAAGAAGTGAAGATGGACAAAGGTCACATAGGTATCTGAAGAGTTTCACCGGGAATAATGCCCTTCAAATACCAGAAGAATGTTTTGAAAACGGAAAGAAGATTTTGAAAATACAGTTTTGAAAACAAGCTAAGAAGAGAAGGTTTTTGGGACTTACACTCTATTAGAGGCCCAGTACTTTACAGTACTGGTGTAAAAGCAACTGAAAATGATTTGGAATGATACAAGGTTTTGTTGTTTGAAAACCTTAATCATTTGATTTAATCAGAGATTGAAAACAGTTTTAAGAATTGACAAAAGTCAACTTAATTAAAGTAAAAATAAAGATTTTTTACTTAATTAAGACCTAAACTGTAACACCCCTTTTTATACCCCAAATATTTAACATATAATCAGAGAATAACATGCATATAATTCAAAAGGGCGTCACATTGATGCTTTTAGAAGAACTAAAAACCTAAAAAAAAACTGACAACATTTATCTACACAGCACAATACTCCTGGTCATTTTAATAACACTCAATATCAAATCACAATTTAACCTGGATATGCATTCACAGCGGAAATATATGATACTCATGTGATTTATAATGATTCATGTCCCATACCATGATCATACATCGACTAGTAATCTCAATTCAACATAAAACATAATCAAAAGGTTTGGCTTGTAAGCCTCTCAAAATAACAAGTAATCACCAAATAAGTTCATAAGTCATAGAATAATAAATGAGCAATATGACATGAGTTCAAATACACCTAGTCTACCCAGTGTTACATGACCAGAGCATCGACTCACTACCTAGTCTCCAATAACCAAGGAAGAACCTCCGGCTAGGCACACGCAGCTACTAAACTCCAGAACCTGCATGTTGCCAAACGAGGGCAACATTAAAACAGAAGGGTGAGAATACGAACCATTATGAAGAAAGTATAACAGAATGTAATGGTTAAATCAACCCTTCAAGCAATTAGTGATACTATGTGAAACAAAATAGATCATAGTAATCAACACATATTTCACATGTTATCGCATATACAACAAGCACAGATAATATAATATTCGATTCTACTATTATATTCTCAAGAAAGTACACAATCATAGTTATCACATATTCTCACACTTTGTCAAGTATGGATTCAAACTCCACCCGTCTCAACTATCAAACTCATACACATTTTACAACTACATCAACTTCACGCACTCAATTATTGCATAATTTTAATGTGACTCAATGCAAGATATGTGACGCTATGCATGTGGTACCGAATTGTGAACCCAAAGTTTCACCGCTTTCCGATTCAATATCTAGAATCCAAGCCACGCTTCCGATCCGGACAAGACCAAAGCCCACCAAACGTAAACATATAGTTTACCGCTTCCGATTCACTCTAGAATCTAAGCCTCGCTTATGTTTCAAAGCAAACCACCTTTGTTTCAAGGCATCCATGATATGAATGTATGTACAATGTTAATCAAACATGTGCAATTAAGATCATCTCTACCATCTTAATATTTAGCATATCACAATAATTCAACCATGTGAATTATCCACAATTATTGTACACAACATTCTCATCACATAAGCATTATTCACATATAATAGTCAACACACAATTTCAATGCACCATCTCAATTAACACTAGTAATTAATACTATCACATGCTAACTCACAATTTGTCAATTTCATATGGTTTACTCACTTTCATATTAAGCCAATAAAACATTAGTATTTTTATCAACTAGTTATTTCTAAATTTCAAATCTCTCTCTTTTTTTTTTTAGACTATAATAGAATATAATCTAATTACTATCTTTATTAGAAATATATTAGTTTATCTAGAAATCACCTTCATTTAAATATACTTATTTTACTAAGTAGTCTAAAACATATATGTGTACATATTATATATATACATATTTCCATTAAGGAATTGTGAGTGAAGTTCATGTAACATTTAAGTGATAGCTACTACAGTAGCCGTGGGGTGAAAGTGATTATCCCTGTTTGAATTGTGGCCAAGCAATCACCATGCTATCACTATAATTTGTGGTCCTTATCCTTATTCTAACAAGTCACAGTGCTACAGTAGTGGCCATAACAACCACAAATAATTCCGCAACACCTATTCTCATCAACCAGTCAGATTTGCGGTAGATATCCATCAAATAAAAAAAAAACTATGCACCTAACAACTAACAGGTCTCAAAGCCATTGTTTTCAATCAGCCCAGGAAGATAAGTTTCGGAATGGATAGCATACGGTTAACTAGTAGCAATTTAATTCAATTCCCCTCTACTATATCATTTTTTTTTTTTTGGAGAAACAAGATGATGTTATACAATTACACATAATATATAGCTCAATGCCAAGTGTCCTTATCCAATTGACATTTTTCAATGCACATTAAAGGATGGTGAATGACACCCGTGAGGAACCTATCCAAAAGTTATACATTTATGTATCTATCAGGTAGTACAACATTTTGTATTTTATCTTAATTTGATTGAAGAAACATAAGATAAGTTCATGTATGCCACAATGAGTCATAGAATGAAAAAGGCTCACATAATGAAACAACAAAACATGACAGGTCATACATGTGTTGAAGTATCAATAGCTGAGATTGATTAGATCTAAGGGCCAGCATTAGTTTCAATATTGTACTTGCATTGTAGAGTATAAATACTCATTGTATTGACACTTGTACGTTTTATCCAAAATGAACAAATAATAGCCAATGCATTTTGTGATCATCTTATCTTCTTTCTGTTATTTTCTGTTACACTCTTTCTCTGTACTTCTTCTTCTTCACCAAGAATCAGTTATGGCTGTTGTGAAGATAACTTCAACATGGTATCAGTGAGCCTGCACATCCATGGCTCCTCCTCGTAACACCGCTTCCGTTTCTAGCTCTTCCGATCCTATTCTTGATCCCACCAGTCCTTACTACGTTCATCCAAGCGATGGTCCATCATCGATTTCCATCACTCCGGTCCTCAATGGTTCCAACTACCATAGCTGGGCAAGATCGATGCGCAGAGCCCTCGGAGGGAAGATGAAATTCGATTTCGTTGACGGTACTATTCCAGTTCCTACTGATTCGTTTGATCCGTTATTCCGTGCGTGGACTCGTTGCAATATGTTAGTGCATTCTTGGATCATGCGTTCTGTATCAGATTCCATAGCTCAATCGATTGTTTTCATGGAAAACGCTATCGATGTTTGGAATGACTTGAAAGAACGGTTTGCACAGGGAGATTTGATTCGAATTTCAGAATTGCAACAAGAGATTTACGCCTTGAAGCAAGATCATCGCACGGTAACAGATTTTTTCTCTCAGCTTAAGATTCTTTGGGAGGAATTGGAATTGTACATGCCAATTCCTCAGTGTACTTGTAGAATTCGTTGTTCCTGTGACGCGATGCGTAGTGCTAGGAACAATCACAATCTGTTACACGCTATACGTTTTTTAACGGGTTTGAACGATGATTACAATGTTGTGAAATCTCAAGTTTTGCTTCTTGATCCGTTACCTCCATTGAACAAGATATTCTCCATGGTAATTCAGCATGAACGCCAAGTCTCACCTCCTCAACATCTTCCTGTTACCTCAGATGATGATCCGAAGGCACTGATCAATGCCACTGATAGCAGGAAGCCACCATTCAAGAAGTTTGGTCAAAGAATATGCACATTTTGTGGAAAATCTGGACACACAGTAGATACTTGTTATCGTAAGCATGGTGTTCCTCCACATTTGCAGCGCAATTCTAATGCCAATGCCAATAACACTAGTGCTGAGCCTTCAGTTGACAACTCTAATACATTGATTTCTTGTGATGCTGATCATCAGTCCCTACCACAACTTACATCTGAGCAATATCAAACTTTGTTGACCATTCTACAGGGAGCTAATGGCAATACACAATCCAGTTCAGCAAATCAGGTGAAAACATTCCACTCAACTGCTAGCACAGGTAACATCACCACTTCACTCTGTTTGAACAATTCTGTTCTTAGCCCTTGGATTATAGACTCTGGAGCTAGTGATCACATCTGCAGTGATTCTCATTGGTTTGACTCTTTACACAATGTAAAGCCTGTTAACATTAGATTACCTAATGGTAATTTTGCTATTGCTAGTCAAATAGGTACTATCAGTTTCACTGACCAGTTTGTGCTCAAGCATGTTTTATATGTTCCTCAGTTTTCTTTGAATCTCATATCTGTGTCCAAACTTTGCCTTGAGTTACCTTGTATTGCTAATTTCACTAACTCAAAATGTCTACTTCAGGATCCTCAGTCACTGAAGATGATTGGTTCTGCTGATTTCATTGAAGGCTTGTATTACCTCAATCTGCACAATAAGAAGATATCATCCCTACCTGGTATTTCTGTTTCCCACACCATTACCATACCTGATCAAGCCTTATGGCACTTTAGATTAGGACACCTTTCCAACTCTAGAATGCA
This sequence comes from Vicia villosa, assembly GCF_029867415.1. Lineage (NCBI taxonomy): Eukaryota > Viridiplantae > Streptophyta > Magnoliopsida > Fabales > Fabaceae > Vicia > Vicia villosa. The sequence goes on along the minus strand of NC_081184.1, from coordinate 7,391,732 downwards.
CTTACTTCAGTCTGATTTTCCCTTTATTGTTGCTGATCCCATTGGTACTTGTGATGTATGCCACTTAGCTAAACATAGAAATTTACCATATCAAAGAAGTTTTAATAAAGCCCTTACTGTTTTTGAATTACTACACTTTGATATATGGGGACCTCTTTCTATTAAATCCATACATGGTTTTTCTTATTTTTTAACTGCTGTTGATGACCATAGTAGATATACTTGGTTAACCCTTATGAAATCTAAATCAGAAGCAAGACAACACATCATGAATTTTGTTAATCTGATATACACACAACACAATACCATGGTCAAGATCATTAGGACTGACAATGGTCAAGAATTTTCTATGCCTCAATTCTATTCCTCCAAAGGTATTATACACCAAACTAGTTGTGTTGAGTCTCCACAACAAAATGGAAGAGTGGAGAGAAAACACCAACAAATCCTAAACATAGGGAGAGCCCTTTTATTTCACTCAAACCTTCCCAAACATTTCTGGTGCTATGCTGTCTCCCATGCTGTTTACATTATGAATAGAGTAGCTAGCCCTGTTCTCAATAACAAATCACCCTATTTCATCTTACATAAAGTTTTACCTGACTTACAAAATTTGAAAGTTTTTGGTTCACTTGTATATGCCTCCACTATTCAGTCCCACAGAACCAAACTTGATCCAAGGGGCAGAACTTGTGTCTTCCTTGGTTTTAAACCTGGAACTAAAGGATGCCTCTTGTATGACATTAACACTAAGGAAATATTTGTTTCCAGACACAATAAACATCATGATAACATTCTTCCATACAACCCTATATCCAAACCTGTTACATGGTCATACCATTATCCCATGGATAATACTACACCACACACCACATCTCAATCTATACCTACCTCTGTACCTTCTGCAGACTCTACACCTATACCTACTGCAGACCCTGCTTCTGTGCATAAACACACTACCCTTCCTATACCTACTGCCAGCCATACACCTGACCCACCTAACTCTCCTACTTCTCTCCCTTCCCTACAACCATCAAACCAACAAATAAACAAATCCTTTAAACCTAACAGACAGAAAATAACCCCTTCTTATTTGGCAGATTATGTTTGCAATGCCTCTCATGACTCAAAAGAATCAACATCCTCAGGTACTCTATATCCCATCACTCATTTCCATTCCTTTTCACATTTATCTCCTGCTCAACATGCTTTTTCCATTTCACTCACCCAAAATGTTGAACCAAAATCCTACAAAGAGGCTAGCAAATCTGAACATTGGCTCTCTGCCATAAAATCTGAACTGGATGCCCTTGAGAAACTTGGAACTTGGGTTATTGTTGACCTTCCTCCACATGTCAAACCTATAGGCAACAGATGGGTTTTTAAGATCAAACACAAAGCTGATGGTTCTATAGAGAGGTATAAAGCTCGATTAGTGGCCAAGGGTTACAATCAAATAGAAGGTCTTGATTTCTTTGATAGTTTTAGTCCTGTAGCCAAGCTGACTACTGTGAGAATGCTCCTTGCATTGGCATCTATCCACAATTGGCACCTTCACCAATTAGATGTGAATAATGCATTTCTCCATGGAGACTTGCAAGAAGATGTTTATATGACTATTCCTGATGGGGTGACTTGCAACAAACCTAATCAAGTTTGTAAACTCCTCAAGAGCTTGTATGGTCTTCGACAGTCTAGCAGAAAGTGGTATGAGAAGCTAACTTCCCTGTTGCTTCAGCAAGGTTACAAACAATCCACTTCAGATTATTCTCTCTTTACTTTAAAGACTGCTACAGACTTCACAGCCCTCCTAGTATATGTGGATGACATCATACTAGCTGGTACTTCTCTCAGTGAGTTTCAAAGGATCAAGACTATTCTTGACAGTCATTTCAAAATCAAAGACCTGGGTGTGTTAAAGTATTTCTTAGGCCTGGAGGTGGCTCACTCCAAATCAGGCATTACCATTTCGCAAAGAAAGTATTGTTTGGATCTTCTCAATGACTCTGGCCTACTTGGTTCAAAGCCTGCATCTACTCCTCTTGATCCATCTATAAAACTACATCAAGACAATGGCAAGCCATTTGAGGATGTAGCTGCATACAGGAGGCTGATTGGTAGATTGTTGTATCTCAATACAACAAGGCCAGACATTACTTTTGCTACTCAACAGTTAAGTCAGTTTCTCCATGCTCCTACCATGACTCATTTCAATGCAGCATGTAGAGTAATCAGGTACCTCAAGCATAACCCTGGTAGAGGACTTCTTTTTCCTAGAGATTCTGAAATGCAGCTCCTAGGCTACTCAGATTCTGACTGGGCAGGATGCATAGATTCTAGGAAATCAATTTCTGGCTATTGTTTCTTTCTTGGATCCTCTTTGATTTCATGGCGTGCCAAGAAACAGCAAACAATCTCCAGATCTTCATCAGAAGCTGAGTACAGAGCTCTCTCCACAGCTACATGTGAACTCCAATGGTTACTGCATCTGTTCAGAGACTTGGAAGTCACATCTACAAGACAACCGGTTCTTTATTGTGACAGCCAGAGCGCAATACATATAGCTTCTAATCCAGTATTCCATGAGAGAACTAAGCATTTGGACATTGACTGCCATTTAGTTCGAGAGAAGGTGCAACAAGGAACTCTTAGACTTTTACCAATTTCATCACAAGAACAATTGGCTGACTTTCTGACCAAGGCACTAGCTGCTCCAAAATTCAATAGTTTTATATCCAAACTGAACATGGTTGACATATACAATGCTCAGTTTGAGGGAGGCTGTTGAAGTATCAATAGCTGAGATTGATTAGATCTAAGGGCCAGCATTAGTTTCAATATTGTACTTGCATTGTAGAGTATAAATACTCATTGTATTGACACTTGTACGTTTTATCCAAAATGAACAAATAATAGCCAATGCATTTTGTGATCATCTTATCTTCTTTTTGTTATTTTCTGTTACACTCTTTCTCTGTACTTCTTCTTCTTCACCAAGAATCAGTTATGGCTGTTGTGAAGATAACTTCAACAACATGTGTAATGGAATAGAGGATACAACAAAGTAGATGAAATGAAACAATAAGGAACGAAAGAAACGCGAAATGTCACATGGCTACCGAACCACATACTTTCCCAGTTACAAAAAATGTCTACCATCAACGGTATCCTACGCCTCTTATTCATTTCATTATCATTTTCAATTACGTACCTATGTTCATATCGTTCCCAATCTCAATCTCGGTTAACAGAACTCAGCATTGCTAACACAGAAAATAAATAACATTTTTTTTTTATCCAATCCAACTAAGAGAAATTATAAACATATTAATATACCCATTATTCCCTTATACTAACCCATAAAGATTTGGGATTCTCCCCCTTACCTCTTGATTTCTCCTCCAAAACCCTAGCTTCCTCTTCTTGTTTCTCTCCTCCACTTCTATTCTTGAAAAAAACCAGAAAAATGATAAATGATGCTCCTACTCTCATTTCTTCTCTTACTATCTTTATTTATTATATTGGGCTTTAAAATAATAGCACCCCCCAATTGCTTATAACTCTAATAAATAGGCCCAATTCATCAAACTCTCTAATAACTTAAATAAACTCTATTAAACACAAATACACTCAAGTTTAATTAATTAAATTAATAATTAAATCCCATAATAGTTAAATAATTAATTTAACGCACCAAAAGTATAAAATAATATAATAAAATAAATACTAAAAAAAAACGGGTTGTTACATAAACAATTAGGGTTTTATCATAAACTTTATTTACAAAATGATTAGGTTAAAAAAAAGTGAACATATGTATTAAAGTATTTAAGAAAACACCTAAAACATACTATTTTAAACCTAATAAAAATTTATGAAATAAATAATATTTTTATGATTTTTTTTTATTATTCACAAAATAGATATATAAAATGACAAGTGTGTGAAAAATGAAGTGAAAATGAATTAGTTTGATAGGTTAAATAAATATGTGAAGTTGTGAAGAAAATAGGTGTGACAAGTGATAAAAAATTAGGAATGTCTCTACCAAGGCTTGAACTCACGCCCTTTAGGTCACACACTCAAAATAATACCACTGGGCCAAGGCGCGCTTGGTGTTTATGATATGCATTCAGTTCATTATATTTTCAAACAAGTGGTAAATCATGGAAAAAATAAAAGAAACAAAAAGTCTGGGGCGAGGGGGATTCGAACCCTAGACTTTGGGCATGAGGAGACTAAGAGCGCATGTGTGGCCACTAGGGCAAGTTATTCATTCGTTTAGAAAACGCCTACCATTCAAAATAAAATAAACTAAAACCCAGGAAATTTGAAAAATGGCGCCACCATCTTCATCTTCAACCTTAAGCTTCAGATTTTTTGAATTTGCTATCTCCTTCGTTTCTCAACCAAACTTAAAGATGTAAACATGGATTTTGCTCGTTTTTGGACGAGGATTATGATGGTGTCCTTTAATTTCATTTATTCTAAGTGTAATATAAAATTCGCAAGCATGAACACTAAGAACCCTAAAACTGAAATTAAACATGAAATGCTATATATGTATGTTTTGATGCAATTGATTGAGGGCTAATGATCTATGAAGGTGCAGAAACCAACTGGTAACTTCATTTTAAATTTATCATGCGTGAATCATAGAGTTTGAAGCTTTGGAAACTTACCTGAAAAATGAAGATCGGGCTCTGATCAAAGTGTGTTGCAGAGTTGTTGCAACGATCCAGATAGCTTCAGTGATCCTCCTTGAAGGTGTTGAGATGCTTAGCTTGGACTGAAAGTACCCAGAACCTCTTGCTCGACCCCAACTGCAACAGCTCCAAGTGAGTGGTGAAGATGATGATTCCTCACTTCCAGAAATGTTTCAGAGGTCTGGATCACCTCTAAATGACTCCCCTAATGTGTTTGAATACTTAATTCCAAAGGAAGAGCTTTGGTTTGAAGAATCCGAGTCTTCTTGCCAAAGAACCTTTGAAAACCTTAAGTATGGAGAAAGAAGAGAGAAAGCAAGAATTCTGTTGCTTTGGTGTGTTTTTTGAATGAGAATGAGGTCTCTATTTATAGGCAATTGGTTCGGTACTGAGTGAGAGTGTGAGCTTGCTTAATGGGAGAGTTTTGGTTTCTTAGCCATGAAGCAATTCAAGGAATCTTCAAAATGCATTGATGCATTTTCGAGCCAGCTCTCCCAACCATTGATCTTGCAGGATCTTAGGGAACATTTCTGATATGTAGCAAGTTTCTATTGGCTTAGGAGAAGATTCCAATTGGTGAATCATTGCTTATCATAAATTCTCAAAAGTAATGATTACATAATCACATGTTCTTGCTTTTGGGAATCTTCTTCAATCTTCATGCCATGGTGAAAATGAATGCATGGTATTGTTTCAGACATGTTATGGGTCGTGTAGCATCCATTAGTGAAGCAAAATGCACAAAATTGCAAAGTTCCAATTTGCACATGACCTATAATTTTACCTCATGAGGCCAACTTTGAACAAGCATAACTCCTAGCTCAAATTGAATTTGGAGAAGGTTGAACACAATTTGGAAAGCCCTAAACATCTACTTCAAATCATTAGTTTATGTCTTCTTCAGAATCATTTGGGAAATTTGTGAAAAATGAGCCCAAAGTTGGATGAAAACTAGGTTAAAACACTTAGAAAAATTTCTAAGTGTTTATGACCTAAACTTCAAAATTTCCAAAACTTCATAAATGGTTGATCTTTTGAAAAAAATTCCTTTTTAAGATGTTTTTTTATTTTGCAAGATCTACAACTTTCATGTTGGAAGTTTTTTGAGTTGTGTAGGTGAAATTTTGAGTTCTCACCATGCCTTCAAAAACCCTAATTCCCGACTTTTCGCTCCTTGATGAATTTCCTTGAATTTCTTTGGTCAAATGAGTTTGACATCCATATATTGATGATATTGATCTTTGAAAGTCATTTTTTGACCAAATACCTTAAAAGTCAATGATGATCCTTCACAGTTGACTTTTTCCTGACAAAGTGAATTTTTGGGCTTTTGTGTAGAAACAAGATCTTCTCAAATGAATGATGTAAATGGATTATATTGAGGTAGTAGAGATTCTTGAATCATGTCTTGAGTTTTGGATTCATGCCCTGAGTAAAAGTCCACTATCTTGGTGAATTAGGTCAAAACCCTAATTTGTCGACCATGTGAAAATAATGACTGTAGACTTTGAATTGAAGTGTGATGTCCAGTAGATCTTGTAATATGAGATATTTGAAGATGATTGATGTCTTTGAATGATCCCCTGAGGTTTTTTAGGGTTTCCCAAATGTGATCCCTGATTTCAGTCCTTGATAGGCTCAAAACCCTAGTCTGGTGACCTGAGTAAACCTGTACTCAGATGACTGGATGTCTAATCAATCATAGATGAAAAAAATGAAGTTCTTGAGCCTCATGATTGTATTAGGGACTAATCCTTGTATTGATTGATCCTTTGCCTGAGCTTTCTTGTCTTTGAGCATCCTCGATTAGATACCAGATGGAGAAGTGACTGCTCTGGGTACTTGTCTTGTCCTGATGAAAAATCCTGAAGATATGTCATCTCAGGGGGGTCAAAAATTAGGGTATGACAGATCCATTGGAATTAGAAAAGTATTCCATGGAGTGATGACAGTTTGTTGTTACTGTTGTTCTTTTTGTTGAGAAGACGAAGCATGTTGTTGATTTGATGAATAAGCCATTGATGAGTTGTGTTTTCTTCATTTAGGGTTTAGATGAAGAGAGAAAAGAAGAAAAAAATGCATAAAATATAGAAGATTTTAAATGGAAAGAGGGAAAGTATGTAATTGAAATGCAATTTATAGACTCGGATTTGAAATGAATTTTGCAATGGAGTTATGAATGAGAAGATTACATAATTTGAATCAATTATCATAAATGTGTAAAGACGTTAGTGGGGGTTAGTGTGAGATTTGAAAATATTTTCACGGTTACCTAGGGCGACGTCTCATCAGCTGTACGCATGCTTGTCCCTTCAGAATGAACACGCGGTCATCATCTGGAATAGCTGGTGACAGCTTTTTTGCTTTAACAAAAATTATGAATCATACTTGGGCACGTGAAAAGTTAGTAATAACAGTTCTAGAGTATCCATATGATCATACATAGTCAGAACATCTGATAAGAAAATAAAGCATAAACTTCACACTAATTCATATATCAGATAACCTCATAACTTCATTTTGGGCATAAATCCATACTGATGTTCTTCAGAATGAACTTAAAGCTATCTTCAGCAAGGGGTTTTATAAAGATATCAGCCCATTGATGGTCTGTATCAACAAAGTTTAAAGAAATAACACCCTTCTGAACATAGTCCCTAATAAAGTGATGTTTAATTTTTATATCTTTAGCTTTAGAATGTAAAATAGGATTCTTAAATAAACAAATAGTAGAGGTATTATCACAGAATATAGGAATATTACTCTCATATATCTGATAATCTTCTAACTGACTTTTCATCCAGAGCATCTGTGTACTACATCCGGCAGCAGCTACATATTCTACTTCTGTTGTAGATAGAGCAATTATTGCGTGCTTCTTGTTGTACTAGGAGACCAGGTTACTTCCCAGAAACTGACAGCTTCCAGAAGTACTTTTCCTTTCAACTCTATCTCCAGCATAATCAACATCACAATTTCCTACTAAGTTGTATTCTTCAGATCTTCTGTAGACTAAACCAACATTAGTAGTACCTTTCAGATACCTAAGAATTCTCTTAACATCAATTAAGTGAGATTCTCTAGGATCTGATTGGAATCAATCACACAAGCATACACTGAATAAAATATCAGGTCTAGAAGCAGTCAGATAGAGAAAAGATCCTATCATACCTCTGTAGATCTTCTGATCTACCTTCTTGCTTACCTCATCCTTACCTAACACCCAAGTTGGGTGCATTGGGGTTTTTGCTTCTTTGCTTTCAGATAATCTGAACTTCTTCAGAAGTTCTTTCACATACTTAGTCTGGTGAACATAAGTTCCTTCTGTAGTTTGGTTGATCTGAATGCCCAAGAAATACTTGAGTTCTCCTATCATGCTCATCTCAAACTTTTCCTGCATAGACTTAGCAAAATCCTTTCCAAGTGTAGCATTAGATGTTCCAAAAATAATATCATCAACGTAAATTTGCCAAATTAAAATATCCTTTTTATAGGTTTTACAGAAGAGAGTTATGTCTACTTTTCCTCTAGTTAAACCATTATCCAGAAGGAAAGAACTTAATCTTTCATACCAAGATCTGGGAGCTTGGTTCAGTCCTCTTTAGTTTAAAAACATGTTCTGGAGACTTAGAGTCTTCAAAACCAGGAGGTTGGTGGACATAAACTTCTTCATCTATATAACCATTTGAAAAGGCACTCTTAACATCCATCTAATATAGAGTGATGTTATTTTGAGTAGCAAAGGAAATTAATAATCTAATATATTCTAACCTGGCCACTGGTGCAAAGGTTTCTGTATGGTCAATACCTTTTTGCTGACTATAGCCCTGAGCAACCAGTTTGGCTTTGTTTCTGACAACTTCACCTTTCTCGTTCAGCTTGTTTCTGAATACTCATTTTGCTACAATTATATTGAATCCTTTAGATCTTGGAACCAGATCCCAAACATCATTCCTTGTAAACTGATTTAACTCTTCTTGCATGACAATTATCCAGTCAGCATATTCTAGAGCTTGATCAACAGAAGTTAGCTCAATCAAAGACACTAGACCAAACTGACATTCTGCATTATTCTTTAGGAATGATCTTGTTCTGATGGGATCATCTTTCTTTCCAATAATAACATCTTCTGGATGAACAAATTTGATTCTTGAAGATCTTCTGAGTGCTGGCTCTTCAGATATTCTGAGATTCTCTAAAGACGTTGCAACTTGATCTTCTGAATCATCCTTTCTTCTGGGTTCTTCATGATTTGGATCAGAAATGTCTAGATCTGCAAAATTCTCATTTTTCTTTGGCTTTTCATTGTCAAGATTATCATCAAATCTGATATTGATTGATTCCTCAACTATCAGCGTTTCAGTATTGTATACTCTGTAGCCTTTAGAGCGTTCAGAATATTCAAGGAAGAAACACTTTTGAGCTTTGGAATCAAACTTGTTCAAATGATCTTTAGTATTCATAATATAGCATACACATCCAAATGGATGGAAATAAGAAATGTTGGGCTTTTTGTTCTTCCACAATTCATAAGGATACTTATTTAGAATAGGTCTTATGGAGATTCTATTTTGAATATAACAAGCTGTGTTGATTGCTTCTGCCCAAAAGTGCTTAGCCATATTAGTCTCATTGATCATGGTTTTGGCCATTTCTTGTAGAGTCCTATTCTTTCGTTCTACAACTCCATTTTGTTGTGGAGTTCTAGGACAAGAGAAATCATGGGAAATACCATTTTATTTGAAATAAATTTCAAATAATCTGTTCTCAAATTCTCAATCATGATCACTTCTGACTTTTATGATTTTGCATTCCTTTTTAGATTGAATCTGATTACAGAAGTCAAAGAACATAGAATGTGACTCATCCTTGTGTTTTAAGAAATTTACCCAAGTCCATCAGTTGTAGTCATCTATGATGACCAATCCATGTTTCTTGCCTCTGATTGATGTTGTTTTGACTGTGCCAAAAAGATCAATGTGCAGAAGTTCTAAAGGCCTAGAGGAAGAGACAACATTTTTAGATTTGAACGTAGGTTTTGAAAACTTCCCTTTCTGACATGCTTCACAAAGAGCATCTGATTAATATCTCAGATTAGGGAGTCCTTTGACCAGATTGAATTTGTTAATCAGAGAAATCTTTCTCAAACTAGCATGACCCAATTTTTTGTGTCAGACCTACTGCTCTTTGTTAACAGATAGAAGAGAAGTAACCTGTTGGTTCTTAAGATCTGAAAGATCAATCTTATAAATGGTGTTCCTTCTTTTGCCTGTAAATAGGATTGATCCATCCTTCTGACTAACACCTCTACAAGACTTTTGATTAAAGATTATGTCATAACCATTGTTACTTAATTGACTTATGGACAATAAATTATGAGCTAATCCATGTACTAAAAGAACATTAGTTATAGAGGGAGAATTACCAATACATATGGTTCCTGAGTCAATGATTTTTCTCTTCTGAATCCCTCTAAACTTTACTTCTCCATCCGATTTAAGTTCCAGATCTTAGAACATGATCTTCTTCCCGTCATGTGACGTGAGCATACAGAGTCCAGGTACCATGACATGTTTTCCTTTTGTGATGTGAAGGAGATCTGCAACAAGAATGATCTTATCCTTAGGTGCCCACATTCTTTTGGGTCCTTTAGGGTTAGTCCTTCTCACGTTCTGATTGAACTGAGATTTTACATAAGATTTACCAGAATATGCAACAACATTTTTCTTTGTGTGTGTTATGTGGAAACTCTTAGAGTGAGATGTGTGTTTAATATCATGAGAGTGACCATACATAAACTGTTCATGTAGAGGTTTATATTTAATGATCATTTCATCAACAGGTTCTACTCTATATGGGATTTCTCCCTCAAAGTTTATGCATATTCTTTTGTTTCCACTAACACCATAGATCATAGAGGCTAATTAGCTTCTGCCTATACCTCTAGATAAGAACTTTCTGAAACTTAAGTCATATTCTTTCAGAATATTATTAGTGCTTAGGATAGACTTGTCTGAACTTGAAGATGTTTTCAGAGTTTCAACATCTTTAGTAAGTTCTAAAAAAATTTGTTTGAGTTCAGAGTTTTCTACTTCAAGCTTCTTAGTTTCAGATTCAAATGTGTTTCTCAGACTTTTGTATTTGAGACTAATCTTACTCTTAACTTCCAAAAGTTCTGAAAGACTAGAAACTAACTCTTCTATAGTAAGTTCAGAAAATACCTCTTCAGAGTCTGAGTCTGATGTAGATTCTGATTCTCCATCTATGGTTACCATTAATGCTAAGTTGGCTTGCTCGTCTTCAGAGTTCGACTCTTGATCAGAAGAATCTGAGTCATCCCAGGTAGCCATTAGACCTTTCTTCTTTTCAAATCTTTTCTTGGACTTTTCCCTCTGAAGCTTTAGACATTCATTTTTGAACTGTCCAGGTTCCTTGCATTCATAGCAGACAACTTTCTTCTTGCAAGATCTTTTGTGATCAGAAGATTCTCCCTTTTCAGGTCTTTTGTAGTTCTTAAGTCTTCTTTGCTTGCTTTTCCATAGTTGATTTACTCTTCTAGATATGAGAGACAATTCATCCTTTTCTTCAGATTCTGACTCTTCAGATCTTTCTTCTTCTGCCTGAAAAGCGTTAGTGCATTTTTTATTATTTGATTTCAGAGCAATAGACTTACCTTTCTTCTGAGGTTCATTTGCATCCAACTCAATCTCATGACTTCTCAATGCACTTATCAGCTCTTCAAGAGTACCTCATTCAAATTCTTGGCAATCTTAAAGGCAATCACCATGGGTCCCCATCTTCTGGGTATGCTTTTGATAATCTTTTTTACATGATCAGCTTTGGTGTGGCCTTTATCTAGCACTTTCAGCCCAACAGTCATAGTCTGGAATCTTGAAAACATTGCTTCAATGTTCTCAACTTCCTCCATCTTGAATGCTTCATACTTTTGGATGAGAGCCAGAGCATTTGTCTCCTTTACTTTAGCATTTCCCTCATGTGTCATCTTTAGAGATTCAAACATATCATGAGGTTTTTCTCTATTTGTTATCTTCTCTTACTCAGCATGAGAAATAGCATTTAGCAGAATTGTGTCATACCCCAATTTTTTACCTAAGATACCACCTCATATCATAACATATGCATCATTTGCATCTCTAACAAATTGCATAGCTTGTGTTTGCTACTTGTGACTCAACAGGATTTAATCAAGAAATCACTCATCAATACAAGCAACAATCAATTAGGGTTTTGTTCTCCCTTCATCTCAAATGAATCATCTTCATCAACAATCAACATTTGGTCCTCAGAGATTCATTTCAACAAGCTTAAAGGCTCTGAATCAACCAAATTAGGGTTTTGACTAAAGATAGCATACTCTTGACTTTTGCTCAGGATTTGGCCTAATGACTTGGGACATGACCTCAAGACCCCAAGTGCATCATTTTGACCTAATTCATTGGCTCAGGACATCTCCTACACAAGGATTGATCAACAGTGAAATTGCAAATCATCAGATTAGGATTTTGAACTATCAGGGACCAAAATCAGGGATCACATTTAGGAAACCCTAAAAATCCCCAGGAAGTCACTCAAAGGTTTAAATCATCTTCAAATAATCCCTATGACAATATCCAATGGAAATTACATCTCAATTCAAGATCCACAGTCATCAATTTCATCAGGTCGACAATTAGGGTTTTTGACCTAATTCACCTGAACCACTGACTTTTTAATCAAAACATGGTGTCACAACTTAAACCATGGCTCAAGATCCTCCAATAACTCAATGTGATCCATTCATACCATTCATTTGGTGAGGATAGCTTGATTCATTTGAAATCTCCAGAAACGCGATTCGTTTGAAAAAGTCAACTATACAAGATCACCATTGACTTTTTGGAATTTTGGTCAACCATGACTTTTGAAGTTTTAAATCATCAATATATGATATATGAAGTCATTTGTTCAAATAAAATCAAGAAAATCAATCAAGAATCAAAATGTCAAAAGTTTGACTTTCATACTTAGAAAATTTTTTAAGTGTTTTTCAATGGTTTTTTCCAAACTTTGGAAGGGAATAACTCAAAATTTCACCTACAAACTGAAAAAAAAAACTTTCAACATGAAAGTTGTAGACTTTGATCCAGTAAACAACTTTGTCACATAAAATGATTTTCCAAAAGATCAACCATTTAAGAGATATGGAGCTTCAAAGTTGGTATCTTTTGAAAATTTCACTTAAAATCTCATTTTCTTCAAAGTTCATGGATCTTTTTCACCCATTTCCTTAAAGGTCTTGAAGAAACTTTCAACTAGGGTTTTGAAGTGTGTAATATGAGCTTTCCAAAATGTCCAAGAGCATGAAAGAATATGGAGTGTAGCCATGGTTTTGAATTTTGTCATTAGAGGTCATTATGCTTGAATTTTCACCATTTTTCACTAAGTTTCAATGCTATATGGCCTCTAATGCAAGTAATGACACATCAAAGCAATAATTGAAAGATATTTTCTGATTTGAAGATCAGAATGGAAGAGGATAAGAAGCTTGGGAGAATGACCATGGTTAATTTACTTTAACCATTTTGCATTAAATGTAAAAGATTCAATTTTATCTCTTAAGCCAAATCATCACTCCTTGATCAATTTGTAAAGGTCTGAGTTCAGAACCCTTGGCCTATAAATAGAGGATCAAATCACTTCCAAAATCACACCAAAACCTCATAAACATAGGTTTTCTCTTCCTTTCTTAGAATGCAAGTTTCATAGTTTTCAAAAGAGGTAAAATTCTCAATCTCTAAACCTTTGAGGTTCTAAATAAAGTGATGCTTCTAACACTTCCCAGATACCATATGGAAGTTGTTTGAACCTTTGAAACCTTCCAAAAACATCAAGAACTCAGAATCACTACCTCACTTCCCAAATATGCATAACACTAGCCTTATCATGCCAAAATCAATTCCAGGCCAATTATGTCCAAGCTAATCATTCAAACACATTCCATATACCATATGTGAACTATCCAAACACTCACACATGACTTGAAACATCTCCATCATCAAATTTGATTCACTCTTGAAGCTTCTGCAGATCGGGTACCATTGCCATGCTCAGATGAATTCAAGTGGTTCCTGTTAGAACAATATTTGTTCTGATCAATTATCTTAGTTTTTATGATAACAATAATATGAATTTTGCTTAAGATAATATGGTACTCTAATCCAATGCAATTTCCTTTTCAGGAAATATATAAAGAGTATGCATAATTCAGCGCTCAGAAGATGTGTCTCAAAGGGTTCAGCATGCAACATCAGAACATGGTCTGGCAAGACATCAGAAGATGGTCGAAGCAGAATCAGAACATGGGTCTATGGAAGCATCAGAAGAACATGAGATCAGAAGCACTGAAGCTCAGAAGATGGTATCACGCAACAGAAGCACTTCAAGGTCAGAAGATCAGAAGATGCTATGCACCAAGCTGTTTGACTCTGATGATATTCAAACGTTGTATTCACAAACATCAGATCAGAAGGAAGTACAAGTGGCAGGCTACGCTGACTGACAAAAGGAACGTTAAAGCTATTAAAGGCAACGTCAGTAGACACAGCGTGAACAAGGCTCGAGGTAGTTGACAAAAGCGTATAACATTAAATGCAATGCTGTACGGAACACGCAAAGCATTAAATGCACTCAACGGTCATCTTCTCAACGCCTATAAATATGAAGTTTTGATGAGAAGCAAGGTTAACGAATTCTGAACGAAACAATTCAAAAAGACTTGCTGAAACGCTGTTCAATCAAAGCTCAGAAACTTCATCTTCATCAAAGCTCACTACATTGCTGTTGTAATATATTAGTGAGATTAAGCTTAAACGATAAGAGAAATATCACAGTTTGTGATTATAGCTTTTAAGAAGCAATTGTAAACTCTTGAATTGATTACATTAAGTTGTAAGGAACTAGAGTGATCGTGTGGATCAGAATACTCTAGGAAGTCTTAGAAGTTTTCTAAGCAGGTTGTAACTAGAGTGATCGTGTGGATCAGTATACTCTAGAAAGTCTTAGAGTGTGTCTAAGCAGTTGTTCCTGGAGTGATCAGTGTGTGATCAGAAGACTCTGGAAGACTTAGTTGCTGACTAAGTGGAAAACCATTGTAATCCGTGCGATTAGTGGATTAAATCCTCAGTTGAGGTAAATCATCTCTGCGGGGGTGGACTGGAGTAGTTTAGTTAACAACGAACCAGGATAAAAATAACTGTGCATTTTATTTTTATCGTCCAAGTTTTTAAAGTCACACTTATTCAAACCCCCCCTTTCTAAGTGTTTTTCTATCCTTCAATTGGAATCAGAGCGCCGGTTCTAAGGTGCAAGCACTTAACCGTGTTTAGAAAAGATTCAGGAAGAGAAAAACGCTTCAGTAGAAGATGGCTGATGGAACTGAAAAATCTACATCTACATCTGGCTCTGCTGAGCAACACAACGGTAACAATGGTTATACAAGACCGCTGGTATTTGATGGTGAAAACTTTGAATACTGGAAAGATAAACTGGAAAGTTACTTTCTTGGTCTAGATGGTGATCTATGGGATCTTCTGATGGATGGTTGCAAACATCCAGTAAATGCCACTGGCGTAAAGCTGACAAGGCAAGAAATGAGTGATGATCAAAAGAAGCTTTTCAGGAATCATCATAAATGCAGAACTGTTTTGCTGAATGCTATCTCTCATGCTGAGTATGAGAAGATATCGAACAGGGAAACGGCCTATGATATATATGAGTCCTTGAAAATGACTCATGAAGGAAATGCTCAAGTCAAAGAGACTAAAGCTCTTGCTTTAATCCAGAAGTATGAAGCCTTCAAGATGGAGGATGATGAAGACATTGAAAAGATGTTTTCAAGATTTCAAACTCTTACTGCTGGATTGAGAGTTCTTGACAAAGGATACACCAAGGCTGATCATGTAAAGAAGATCATCAGAAGCTTACCCAGAAGATGGGGTCCTATGGTGACTGCATTCAAGATTGCAAAGAATCTGAATGAAGTTTCTCTGGAAGAGCTTATCAGTGCCTTGAGAAGCCATGAAATTGAGCTGGACGCAAATGAGCCTCAAAAGAAAGGTAAGTCTATTGCATTAAAATCCAATATCAAGAAATGCACTAACGCTTTTCAGGCTAGAGAAGAAGATCCTGAAGAATCAGAATCTGAAGAAGAAGATGAACTGTCCTTGATCTCCAGAAGGGTAAACCAACTCTGGAAGAGCAAGCAAAGGAAGTTCAGAGGCTTCAGAAGTTCAAAGAAATTTGAACGTGGAGAATCTTCTGATGACAGAAGATTTGACAAGAAGAAGGTCATGTGCTATGAATGCAATGAGCCTGGACACTACAAGAATGAATGTCCAAATCTTCAAAAGGAAAATCCCAAGAAGAAGTTTCATAAGAAGAAAGGTCTTATGGCAACCTGGGATGAGTCAGAAGATGATTCAGACTCTGAAGATGAGCAGGCTAACTGTGCGCTGATGGCGACAGAAGATGACAGATCAGAATCTACATCAGAATCAGATTCTGAAGAGGTATTTTCTGAACTTACTAGAGATGAGTTAGTTTCCGGGTTAACTGAACTTTTGGAATCCAAGTCTCAGATTTGTATCAAATACAAAAAGCTGAAAAAGCTATTTGAATTTGAAACAAAGAAGCTTGAGTTGGAGAATTCTGAATTAAAAGAAAAACTTTTAAAATTATCCAATGATGTTGGATCTCCTTCTGATTCCGAAAAATCCACTCCTAGTCTAAACCATATTCTGAAAGAATATGATTTAAGTTTCAGGAAGTTCTTATCTAGAAGTATTGGCAGAAGTCAGCTAGCTTCTATGATATATGCCGTGTCTGGAAACAAAAGAGTTGGCATTGGTTATGAGGGTGAAACCCCATACAAACTTGAACCTGTTGATGAAATGAAATTCACATACAAGCCATTGTATGATCAGTTCAAGTATGGCCACTCCCATGATATTAGGCACACTTCACATGCTCAAAGTTTTCACATAACACACACCAAAAAGCATGTGACACAACCTAGGAAATATCATGAGACTCACATTAAAAATTATCATGCTGTTCCTCCTATTGCTTACAATGTCAAACCCAAGTTCAATCAGAACTTGAGAAAATCTAACAAGAAAGGACCCAAGAAGATGTGGGTACCTAAGGATAAGATTATTCCTATTGCAGATATCCTTGGCTGCAAAAAGGACAAAGCACAACATGTCATGGTACCTGGACTCTGGATGCTCACGACACATGACAGGAAGAAGGTCTATGTTCCAAGACCTGGTGCTTAAGTCTGGAGGAGAAGTCAAGTTTGGAGGAGATCAGAAGGGCAAGATAATTGGCTCTGGAACTATAAAGTCTGGTAATTCTCCTTCCATTTCTAATGTACTTCTTGTAGAAGGATTAACACATAACCTCTTATCTATCAGTCAATTGAGTGACAATGGTTATGATATAATCTTTAATCAAAAGTACTGCAAGGCTGTAAATCAGAAGGATGGCTCAATCCTATTTACAGGCAAGAGGAAGAATAACATTTATAAGACAGATCTGCAAGATCTTATGAGTCAGAAGGTGACTTGTCTTATGTCTATTTCTGAAGAGCAGTGGGTCTGGCACAGAAGATTAGGTCATGCTAGTTTGAGAAAGATTTCTCAGATTAACAAACTGGATCTTGTCAGAGGACTCCCTAATCTGAAATTTAAATCAGATGCTCTTTGTGAAGCATGTCAGAAGGGCAAGTTCTCCAAACCTGCATTCAAGTCCAAGAATGTTGTTTCTACCTCAAGGCCATTAGAACTCTTGCACATTGATCTGTTTGGCCCAGTCAAAACAGCATCTGTCAGAGGGAAGAAATATGGATTAGTCATCGTAGATGATTATAGTCGCTGGACGTGGGTAAAATTCTTGAAACACAAGGATGAGACTCATTCAGTGTTCTTTGATTTCTGCATTCAGATCCAATCTGAAAAAGAGTGTAAAATCATAAAGGTCAGAAGTGATCATGGTGGTGAATTTGAGAACAGATCCTTTGAAGAATTCTTCAAAGAGAATGGTATTGCCCATGATTTCTCTTGTCCTAGAACTCCACAGCAAAATGGAGTTGTAGAACGAAAGAATAGGACTCTGCAAGAAATGGCCAGAACCATGATCAATGAAACCAATATGGCTAAGCATTTCTGGGCAGAAGCAATAAACACTGCATGCTATATTCAGAATAGAATCTCTATCAGACCTATTCTAAATAAGACTCCCTATGAATTGTGGAAGAATAAAAAGCCCAACATTTCTTATTTCCATCCTTTTGGATGTGTATGTTTTATTCTGAACACTAAAGATCATCTTGGTAAGTTTGATTCCAAAGCTCAAAAATGTTTCCTTCTTGGATATTCTGAACGCTCAAAAGGCTACAGAGTATACAATACTGAAACATTGATTGTGGAAGAATCAATCAATATCAGGTTTGATGATAAGCTTGGTTCTGAAAAACCAAAGCAGTTTGATAATTTTGCAGATTATGATATTGACATATCAGAAGTTGTTGAGCCAAGAAGCAACGCATCAGAAGCAGAGCTTCTCAGAAGCAAAGAATCTGAAGATCAAGTATCAGCTTCTCTGGACAATCTAAGCATTTCTGAAGAACCATCTGTCAGAAGATCATCCAGACTCATTTCTGGTCATTCAGAAGATGTCATTCTTGGAAAGAAGGATGATCCAATCAGAACAAGAGCATTCCTTAAGAACAATGCAGACTGTCAATTAGGTCTTGTATCTTTGATCGAGCCAACTTCTGTTGATCATGCTCTAGAAGATCCAGACTGGATAATTGCTATGCAAGAAGAACTGAATCAGTTTACAAGGAATGATGTTTGGGATCTTGTTCCTAGACCAGATGGATTCAATATAGTCAGTACAAAATGGGTCGTCAGAAACAAGTCCAGAATGAGAAGATGAGAGGTTCTTATAATCTCTTTGAAAGCAAAACAGCTGTAACTGGCTATCCAGATAGTATACACGTGTTCACTATTCCTGGACGAGCGTGCGTGCAGTTGAGGGGACGTCTACTTAGGTAACTGTGCAAATCACGTCTTTTGTCATTATTATCTCTCCTCACGTCACGTAACATTAAATGCTTTTCATCATTTACTTTCTTTCAGTTTTCTTTTTATACTCTTCAAAACGGTTCTTTTCCCTCTTGTATTTCTCTCACTTTGTATTCAGTTTCGTTTTAGTTCTCTCTCTTTGCATTCATATCATAAACCCTAGCAGTTTCCAATATCTGCAACTACATCATGAATCCATCGTCAAACTCTGGGAATCAAGATAATGATCGTAAACAAAAGAGAAAGGCAACTGATGAACCAGAAACCAAACCCAAAAAGATAAAGATCACCTATGACCCTCTCAAGGTGAATTCAATCGAAGCAAAGTTATCTGGAAACTATTCTAGACGTGTGTTTCAACCCCCTGGTGAAAGCCCTCCATCGTCTCCATCGTCTTCCTCATCTTTTTACCTTCTAGACTCAACTTCCTCCTCATCTAACCCTTCCTCTCCCTTAACCCATACATCAGATATTTCTTCACCTCTCTCACACCCTTTTCCCACCAGAACACCTAATCCCTATAGTGTTGTTCTTCCCGACTCCAGGTTCACTGTCATCCCTCCAACCCCTACCACTCAATCTGTTCTGGAGCTTTTACATTCTGATGTAAATGGCTGGTTGGAGATTCTGGGTGCTGCTTACCTTAACCATCTGGATGAGTATGCTACGAGCAACCTTTGGGATACCTTTCTTCAGGACTTCCTGGCTAAGGCTACAGACACTCAGAGAAGGATCATGTCTGAAGCTCCTGGTCCTCGTGGTTTTCGGTTGAAAGTTGGTGAAAGCAGCCATCACCACCTCATCAGGAACAGAAGCGTTCTTGAGAAGAAGTTACCTGCAGATGAGTTGGAAGAAGAAAATCTCTGCAGAGACATCGTGGTGTGGAAACCTTGGTTTCCTGTGCTGACTGGAGATTTTCAGTGGCTGTTTAACTGGTTCAGAATGAACCCTTCTAAAAAGGCACCTCACATGGTCTTTCCAGTAGTGGTCTATCCTGCTGAAGTTACTGCTCCTACTCCTCCAACAAACCTAGCAGCTATTCTTCAAGCGTTGGAAGTTGGAACTTCTGAGCTGCCTGAACCAGAATATGCTAAGGCTACTTCTGAGTCAGACTCAGATGAGGAAATGGAAGATGCACAAGCTGACGATCTTCCACAAGATCACCCTGCTGAGATTGCTGTCCCTTTTGGCAGAAATTCAGGTGCCTCTTCTTCTGGTGAAACCTCAGCTCGGTTGGAGACCTTGGAAGCTCTTCATCAGAATCAAGCTATGCTGGCTTCGCGTTTGGATGCGCAAGAAGCAGTCAATGCTGAGTTTCGCTCCTTCATGGCAAGGTAAACTACAAGCACTGACGGGATTCATGATGTTCTGGCACGGATTTTGCGTAGGCTAGGATCTTAGTCCTTTTGTCTTAGTAGTTTTCCTTCCTTGTTGCATCTGTTCTTTTCTGCATTCCAGTCTGTAATCCTTGTTTTGATTATTAATGAAAAGTTTCTTTGCTTTTTCATTCCAGTAATTTTCTTTGTCGTTTTATACATCTGAATCTTTTGAAATATTCTTTTTGATGTTATGACAAAAAGGGGGAGAAGATAAATGATAAATGATTTGATGAATCTATCAGTTACTGGGTAAAGCTCCCACAAATTTACTAACAAGAACTGCAAGTTCTATATGGTTTAAGTGTTTTGCAGGTATAAGGAATTGAAGAGAATCTTCAGAAGCAAACACAAGAAGCAAAACCATAAGAAGAGTTATTCTGTAAAAAGAATAAGCTCTTGGAAACTGAAGCAAGCTGAGTGCTATCAAGCTTCAGATATCAGAAGCAAGACAGAAGAATGAATCAGAAGCACTGATAATAGAATTTGATCCATATTTGTCTATTTGCCTTGACAAAATTCTATTTGCTCTGATATATTATTTTAGCCTATATAGCTCTGATATATATGGCTCTGATACATATCATGTATTTTAATATACATTTTATGTTCTGACTCGTTCATGCTGACTTTTGTCATTTAGTTTTTTGTTCAGTAACATTTCAGGATGTAGAGATGCTCTGATGATGCTCTGGTACATTCAATAATGTTCTGATACAAATCTAGCATGAAGTGATGTTGATAGACATTCAAAGTTCTGAAGCTATCCGAGGGAAGCAGAAATCAGAAGATGTGAATGTTCTAAAAGATCCAGAAAACTCAAGTTCTGAAGCTGTCCTAAATGGAAGCAGAAATCAGAAGCTGTGAATGTTCTGATGATCAAAGAAATTCAAGTTCTGAAGCTGTCCTAGATGGAAGCAGAAATCAGAAGCTGTGAATGTTCTGAAGATCAAAGAAATTCAAGTTCTGAAGCTGTCCTAGATGGAAGCAGGAATCAGAAGCTGTGAGTGTTCTAAGGATCTAAAGAAATTCTAGTTCTGAAGCTGTCCAATGGAAGCAGAAGTCAGAAGCTATGAATTCTCTGAAGGCAGAAGCTTATGTGATCGTCTCTACCGAAATAATCAGGGAAGTCTTTTATTAAAGTTCTTCGAGTATCTATTTCAGGGGGAGATTATTTATCTCAGGGGGAGATTGTTAATCTCAGGGGGAGACATATTCATATGCTTATGCTATAGCTGTGTAATTTGTCTTTTGCCGTCTGCTCTTTCTGATCGCAAATTCATATCATTTATATATGTTTTTGTCATCATCAAAAAGGGGGAGATTGTTAGAACAAGATTTGTTCTGATCAATTATCTTAGTTTTTATGATAACAATAATATGAATTTTGCTTAAGATAATATGGTACTCTAATCCAATGCAATTTCCTTTTCAGGAAAATATATAAAGAGTATGCATAATTCAGCGCTCAGAAGATGTGTCTCAAAGGGTTCAGCATGCAACATCAGAACATGGTCTGGCAAGACATCAGAAGATGGTCGAAGCAGAATCAGAACATGGGTCTATGGAAGCATCAGAAGAACATGAGATCAGAAGCACTGAAGCTCAGAAGATGGTATCACGCAACAGAAGCACTTCAAGGTCAGAAGATCAGAAGATGCTATGCACCAAGCTGTTTGACTCTGATGATATTCAAACGTTGTATTCACAAACATCAGATCAGAAGGAAGTACAAGTGGCAGGCTACGCTGACTGACAAAAGGAACGTTAAAGCTATTAAAGGCAACGTCAGTAGACACAGCGTGAACAAGGCTCGAGGTAGTTGACAAAAGCGTATAACATTAAATGCAATGCTGTATGGAACACGCAAAGCATTAAATGCACTCAACGGTCATCTTCTCAACGCCTATAAATATGAAGTTCTGATGAGAAGCAAGGTTAACGAATTCTGAACGAAACAATTCAAAAAGACTTGCTGAAACGTTGTTCAATCAAAGCTCAGAAACTTCATCTTCATCAAAGCTCACTACATTGCTGTTGTAATATATTAGTGAGATTAAGCTTAAACGATAAGAGAAATATCACAGTTTGTGATTATAGCTTTTAAGAAGCAATTGTAAACTCTTGAATTGATTACATTAAGTTGTAAGGAACTAGAGTGATCGTGTGGATCAGAATACTCTAGGAAGTCTTAGAAGTTTTCTAAGCAGGTTGTAACTAGAGTGATCGTGTGGATCAGTATACTCTAGAAAGTCTTAGAGTGTGTCTAAGCAGTTGTTCCTGGAGTGATCAGTGTGTGATCAGAAGACTCTGGAAGACTTAGTTGCTGACTAAGTGGAAAACCATTCTAATCCGTGCGATTAGTGGATTAAATCCTCAGTTGAGGTAAATCATCTCTGCGGGGGTGGACTGGAGTAGTTTAGTTAACAACGAACCAGGATAAAAATAACTGTGCATTTTATTTTTATCGTCCAAGTTTTTAAAGTCACACTTATTCAAACCCCCCCTTTCTAAGTGTTTTTCTATCCTTCAGTTCCAAGCATCCAAACACCTTCCATAAGGTCCATTGAAGTTGTCCAGATCAAGAAACAACAACTGGAACTCCTCATTTGCAGAATTCGATTCTCAGTTTTGCCATTTTTAAGGTAAATGCTCATGAACTTCAAACTCTATCATACATGCATCATAAATGAAAAACTGGTTTACCATCTTGTTTCTGCACACATGAGGATCATTAATCCTCAATCAATTGCATCATAACTTGCACATACACGATTTCAGAATGAATCATAGGATTAGGGTTCTTCGTGTTCATCAGAAAATCCATGGCCTTAGAGCAAAAATAAATGAAATTAAATGGTACCATCATGTTCCTTGCAAAAAATCGAGCAAGATAGGCTATTCACTTGATCCAAACAATTCAGTTTTGAGAATTTTCAAATTTAAATGGGATTCATGTTCTTGGCGCCATATTTTTTAAACTGAATTTAGTAACTTGATTCAAAATATAACCTATTCAATGCCTTTGTTAATCAGACCACGCGCGTGGTCTAGTTGGTTATGTTTTTGAATGGTAAACACAAGGGCGTGGGTTCAAGTCCTTTGGAAGACAAACCCTATTTTTTATCACTTATTTTCTTCATTTTCTTCACAACTTCAACTAATTAAGTAACCAATCAAATCAATTCATTTTTTATTCATTTTTTACACACTTCTTATTTTATATATGTATTTTATGAATATTAAAAAAAATCACAAAAAAATCTTTATTTAATACATTTTTAATTAGGTTTAAAATGACATGTTTTTAAATATTTTTAATACTTTAAATATTGTTTTTTTCATTTGATTTTCAAACTTAATCAATTGTAAATATTTTTTTGATCAAACCCTAATCATTTAGGTGTTAATTAAGTATAATCTTTGTGTTTATCTTAATTAAGTTGATTTATTTCAAAATTCCAAACCGTTTTAAAACAAACGATCACAGTTTTTTCAAAACGATAAACCATTTCTTTTTGGTTTTCTTTTCAAAAGAAACCATTGATTAATTCTTTTTGGATTGATCAATTGATTTTCAATAATATTGATCAATTCTTTCAAAAACTTTCAAACTATTTTCAAACGACGAAACCTCGCATCGTTTTCAAAATAATCAACCTTGTAAAATATCTTGGACATCCCTTATGGTATAAGTCCCATCCCCTTGTATAAATTAGGTTTTTCATTGTATAAATACCTATCTTTTCATACTTCGATCAAATTGATTTAAACCCTGGAATAACAAGATCAAAATTAGGGTTTTCTTCAAAACACCATGGGCATCCCTTAAGGTGTAAGCCCCAAACCTCTTTGTAATTTTTTTTTTTCATTTATTTACATAACTTTAATCAAAAACAAATCTTTTTCTAGGTTTTCTCTTTCGAAAAAAACTCTTGATTAAATCTTTTGATTGATCAAGTGATTTTCAAAACAATCAACCATGTTTTATAAAATAAAACATGGGCCTCTCCCTTGGAGTTGTAAGTCCCATTTCTTTTTTCTTTTGTACATATCTTTTGTGTAAAAATATTTGTTTGAATTCTATTCCAAATAATTCTAAGAGTATGGTTTCTCGGTGAAATCGCTCGCAAATCATCTTGGGCCTCCATATAGGTGTAAGCCCCATTCCTTGTGCAAATATCCATCAACCATGATTTTCAATAACATGGGCCTCCTTGTAGGTATAAGTCCCAACCTCCCTTGTAAATATTTGTTTACATAGCTTTGAATAAAACTCAACGGGCCTCTCCCCGAGTGTAAGCCCCGAGCCCCGTGTATACAAATGGATCATGCTTACAGGTATATTTCCTTCATAAAATCCATTATACACACACACCTTGACATATATATGTAATTGTTCATACTTGTTCATGTTTGTTCATACTTGTTCATGAGTTTGTTCATGTTATATATACTTGTTCAACTTAGTACAACACTAGGTTCCCCATAGCCTCCTATTGGGCTTCATGCAAAGAATCTCCTTAGTTTAGGTTAGGACATAAAGTATGGTTTCCCGGTGAAATCGCTCTAAGAGCTCAAACCAACTATACCATGCCTCCTCTTGGCTTTGTACAAACGACTTGTCCCTCCCATAGCCTCCTCTTGGGCTTACAATGCAAGGACCCTCGATTGTCCCTCCCATAGCATCCTCTTGGGCTTACAATGCAAGGACCCTCGATTGTCCCTCCCATAGCCTCCTCTTGGGCTTACAATGCCAGGACCCTCAGATAGCCTCCTCTTGGGCTTCGTACAAGGACCAACGGGCTTCTTATAAGCATCCCCAACATCCAAAACAAATACCCTAGGAGATTAGACATTTATCATCTCTATGATAGGAGTATCTCTTCTATATCATCACAAACAAACAATCAATCAATCAAACTCAACTCTTTTATTTGCCATAAGGCTGGCTAATCAATCAAACCGTTTGCCACCATACTGGCTGATTAATCAAAGTTTTTGTCAGAAGGCTGACTTCATTGAAACTTTTGCCACAAGGCTGGATGATTAATCAAAACTTTTTGTCACAAGGCTGACTTCATTGAAAGTTTTTGCCATAAGGCTGGCTAAACAAAAAACATCTTTATCATTCTAATCACCATAAGTGGCACAACCCAGGGCTTATAATGAAAAGATTTTCAAACAAAAATCAAACAGATGTATGTGATGATATATATTAGATACATCTAGCATTAAGACGACATTTGTCTCTTTTCCTTTGCTTCCACTAGCATAAGTGGGAACTACAATTGCTCTGACTTTCTCAACATCCCTTTGAGAATACGTAGGCACAAGGTCGTATCCTTGGCGAGCAAAAATTCTCCCTCAAACCACTCAAACCTTAGCACCCGTAGACCCCGTGCTACAGATGCTCTGATTCCCTTTAAGGGATATGTATGCAGAGGATCGCGATGATCTTTACGAGCATAATCAAACAAACACCTTAGGTCCCACCTATTTCACAAGAACCTTCCACCATAACATAGAATGAAACAAACATAATAAAGAAGCCTATAGAGTACTATAGATACGTTGGGTGCTAATACCTTCCCTTCGTATAACCAACCCTCTTACCCGGAATCTCTCCCCACTTTTGCATTGCTTTTAGTTTTGGGCTTTGCATCTGTTTTTAGGTTATTGCAACTTTTTTCCTTTTCCTACTTTGGAAACAATAAAAAGCTTGGTCGAAACAAAAGAAAAATCATTTTCTTGAGCACTCAAGCCCAAAGAAGGCATCAGGTGTCTCATCCCGAAAAAGATACGATTTTTCCCCGCGACAGAAAAATGGCGACTTCACTGGGGATTTTTATTGTTTCCAAAGAAAAGGGTTATTTCTAATTATTATGTTTTTATTTTATTCTTGTTACATGTGTGGTTCCTTGGTTCCGTTACTTGTGTGATTCTGTTACAAGTGATACATTATGGAAAAATCCTAACCCGGATTAAGTACACATAAGAATTAGGTGGAGGGTATAGTCATGTATGGCATACAAGGAGTTCAGTCCTTAAAAGGATGGCATGAGAAACCTTCTGCTCAGTGGAGGTTCCTTGTTTGTAGTATATGTTTAGCAAGTTCAATTGCGAAGACATTATTGCTTTCATTGAACTGTAGAAGCTGAGTTGGCTGTAGAAACCATAACCCATCCTGGCCTTATTAGGTTGTGGCGCAGAAACTATTCAGGTGAAGGCTTGGATTAGTTGTCATGCGGAGAGCCACACTCAGATGAGTTTTTCTTGAGAATATTGATAGCTCACAAGTTCAGTTGTGCAAGCTGGTAATATTCGAAAGAAAAATGTAGACTCTGACGTATCAGTAGAACATGTTGTGCAGGTGATTAAACCCTAGTACTATCCCATGTTTGGTTCTCTGACCTCATGCTCGTGACGCTGAACTTTTGAACCTATGTGTACCATGTTTGTATTACCATGTTTGTAGAACTATGTTTGAACTACCGTGTTTGCATTATCATGTTTGCCTTACCATGTTTTTATATGTGGCATTCATGCATCCATGCATTCATACATTCATAGAAAATCCATCTTTTCAAAAAAAAAAAAACACAACATGATTTTTCCAAAAAAATTTAGAGAAATTTTCTTTGCAAACATTATTGGATTAAGTTATGGAATGGGTAAAAAGGCATACCAAGAGGTAAGATTTCAAAGCGCCTAATGTGGGAAAACTGAAAGAGTTAGCATCTTTTGTACAAGATCCTTCCGATTTTAGGAAAAGCCATGGAAAGCTTTTGCATATTTTGAACACTCAAGTTGATGAAGGACTTCTCAAAACTCTGGTTCAGTTCTATGATCCCGTCTACCGATGTTTCACCTTTCCAGACTACCAGTTGGCACCAACCTTGGAAGAATATGCCAATATTTTGGGTATTCCTGTGTCTGGCAAAATACCTTTAAATGGTTAGGAAGCCATTCCTAAGTCACAAGTCATTGCAGCAAGTATCCACTTGAAGAAATTTGAAGTAGAAAGCAATTGGACTACCAAAGGAAACCTTCCGGGTTTGACTTCGCAGTTTCTAATAAAGAAAGCCTTTGATTTCATCGAAACTGGTAGCATGATAGCTTTTGAAATTGTATTAGCCTTGCTCATCTATGGCTTGGTTTTGTTTCCCAATGTCAACGACTTTGTTGATATCAACGCCATAAAGATCTTTCTGATTGGAATCCTGTTCCGACTTTGCTTGGTGACATGTATTTCTCTATTCATCACAGGAATCGCCAAGGCGATGGAATCACTGTATGTTGTGCACCTCTTTTGTTCAAATGGATTGTTTCACACTTACCTAAGTCTCCAATTTTCACGGAAAATCGAGAAGGTTTGCGTTGGCCTCGAAGACTTATGTCCCTTACTAATAATGATATTCATTGGTATGCTCTGGCTCTCTGTGGTACAGAAACCATTGATAGTTGTGGAGAGTTCGCCAACGTACCCCTCATTGGTACACAAGGGGGAATTAACTACAATCCAGTCCTAGCCCGACGACAACTCGGGTATGCAAATTCAACTAAACCCATTGGTCTCGCAATAGAATGTTACTTCTACCAAGAAGGGGAAGATCCTCAAGGGTTGAAGACAAGAATGGTAAGAGCTTGGTACGACGTCCGAAGAAAAGAAAAAGGTGAGATAAGAAACTGCATTGCTACAAACGCCTACACTTGTTGGGTGAAGAAAAGAGCAAGGGAGTTTCAAATGCCTTATAATTATGAAGAACCCATGTTCCCTGTGGTATCTCAACTACCCGATATTCCCATTGGCACTATATAAGAATACCAAGAGACTTTGGCTAAGATGAGGTTAGAAAAAGACGCCTGGGAAGAAAAGTTTCGTAGAACTGATGTGGAAAACAGAAAGTTGAAGAAACGGGTGAAAGATCACAAAGAAACTCTCTATTATCAAGATGGGTGGCTCATGGGTAAAGATGAGAAAATTCGTCGGAAAGATGCCGCAATCAGGAGGTACATCAAAGAAAGCAAGAGAAATCTTGAAGGTTCAATAAGCAACGCTCCGATGCCTAACAATTGGAAGAATGTTGTTGAAAAACTGAGGACCGAAAAGGCCGAGTTGAGAGCTTATTATGGGAAAGAAATCATGAAGCTCAAGCTGCATAATGCATTTGGTTATTCGTCCGATGAAGATGTTTAGGATTTGTTTAGATTTTTATTTATCATTTGCTTCTGTAAGGAGCTACGCTCCAATGATGTAACATTTCCCATTATTTCAATAAAAGAAAAGTTTGTGTTCAAATGTTTGCAAGGAAATAATCTTTAAAATGTTTGGAAAAATCATAAATTTCCTTTTTGCATACATCATTCTGCATATCGAGCCTGTTGTATAGAGTCTCATCTTTTGGATCTTTCTCCAATAGATCGTCAAGTTGTCGCGTCTCAAAGTTTCTCGACCGCGCTCGCAATCAGATCACATATACAATACTCGTTCAAGAAAAAGAAGAGTGATGGAACACTCCAAACAAGAGAATATTGAGCTTCGTGGTACAGTGACCACCCTTCAAGAAAAATTGGAAAGTCTCACTACTCTGGTTGACTCTTTAATGGCCGCACAGAGTCGCCAGCTGTCGCGGGTCAAAAAATCATCGCCACGAAATTGGTGTAAAACAGAGTCGCCACCAAATTTTATTTATTCCAATGGGAAAGGGAAAATATTGATAAAACCCACAAATGAAATGAAATGGGCAAAGACGGTCTTCGCAACCAAAATTGGGTTCGGGAGTCGGTTAAGCAAGGGGAAGGTATTAGCACCCCTTACTTCCATCGTACTCGATGGGACCCATTTAGTTATTCTTGTGATTGATTGTTAGCTTATTATCTACTTGCATTCTAATTATTATGTGGACAAGAAAGAAACGAGATTTGGGTTTTTTATTATTGTGCTCGCCAAGATATTTGAATCTTGTGCCTACGTATTCCCTCGTGCAATGGGAAATTCAGAGCGTTCGTAGTTCATGGCTACGAAATTATATTTTTTCTTAGTGTGCTCGCCAAGACATTTGAGTCTTGTGCCTACATATCTTCGATGGAAGAATCAGAGCGAATGTAGTTCGAAGGAACTACGAGTTTGTTGATTGATTTTAATGGGTCTAATCGCACTTGGGCGGGAAGACGAGTTTTTGAATGTGGTTCGCACTTGGGCAAGATTTGCACTTGGGCAAAGAGAAGATGAGTTTGAAATAGGTGTTTTATGAAAAATTGGAATTCGAGTACGTAAACAATGGCTTAACGGCCATCGCCTAAAATACTTGAAAGAGCGTTTTGCTAAATTGAGCGTAATGAAGTTTTTAATGGAATACAAGCATTCAAACAAAGGCTTAACGGTCATCGCCTAAATGCTTGAAAGAGCAACTTGTACAAGTACGTACAAACCCCTCTTGATTCATCCATTATAAACCGAAATTGATTTGATAAAAAACGTTTTGTAGAGAAAGGCGAGTCAAATCGAATTTTAAGGAGTCTTTAATGGAATCAAAGCATTCAAACAAAAGCTTAACGGCCATCGTCTAAATGCTTTAGAGCAACTTGTACAAGTACGTACAACCCCCTCTTGATTCATCCATTATAAACCGAAATTGATTTGATAAAAAACATTTTGTAGAGAAAGGTGAGACAAATAGAATTTTAAGGATCTTTAATGGAATCAAAGCATTCAAACAAAAGCTTAACGGCCATCGTCTAAATGCTTTAGAGCAACTTGCACAAGTACGTACAATCCCCTCTTGATTCATCCATTATAAACCGAAATTGATTTGATAAAAAACATTTTGTAGAGAAAGGTGAGACAAATAGAATTTTAAGGATCTTTAATGGAATCAAAGCATTCAAACAAAAGCTTAACGGCCATCGTCTAAATGCTTTAGAGCAACTTGTACAAGTACGTACAACCCCCTCTTGATTCATCCATTATTGACAAAATTCTATTCGATTACTAAAACATTTTGAAATATTTTTTTTTTAATTGTGACAAATGAAGTTTGAAAATGATACTTGGTGTTTGACCAAGATTTATTGAAATTGTTTGAAGTAGACTCGACATTGGACCGAGTGTTATTGAATGAAAATTGTTTGTGAAAAATGAAAAAAAATTGATTTTATTATGGAATGGAATAGCTTAACTAATGAAAATATGATTAACTATTAATCAAATAAAATGAAGAACTAATTTACCAAAATTAATTAATCAATCAAGACAACTAAAAACTAATTAATAAAATTATCTAATCAATAATATTTTGATTAATCAAAACAAGTTTACCTATTTCTTTTATTATGAAAAGGAAAAGATTTATGAATTTTCTAATCAGAGTCAAGACAAATAATAAAAACACAAACAGACTCACTGGGGGTGTCCGTATTGGGTTTGATTGACCCATTGAAGCGAAACAAAAGAAGAGAAAAAAAATTAAAACAAAAACAAACAACCATGGGCTGGACCGGTTCGACCCGGATCCAAACTCAAAATGAACTGGACCGGGTTCAATAACCCTAGCCCCTTTTCTCTCTTCAATTGGTTCTGTCCTCTCACGAAGAAGAAAAACAAGAAAACACGCTCAAAGATCTCCTTCTCTCTCGCGATTTCTCATGTTCTCCTCTCAATCGGCGATCTCAATCTCTCGATTTCAATATCTCTCGACTCTCATAACGGTAACATTCAATCAAATAGTCAAGAACCCTTATCCCAACATAAATCCCTAAACCCCAATTTCATTATGATTTCATGCTTTACATATCGCAAATGGAAACAATATGAAATTAGCTGGGAGAGAGAAAGAAATGAGTGAACGCATCAGCGACAACACAGGTACCGTTTTCGACTCTTTTCTCTGCTCCGAACTCGACTTCTTCTTCTTTTGGAAATCAATTCTTTGACGTTTCTGAGATGCCCTGTACCTTGTTGTTATCGTGAAAGTGAAGATGAGTGAGGTAGCTTCTATGGTGAGGTCTTATGTAGTTTTGTGTATGATAGGTGTGAATTGTTGAGTGAGAGTTATTGAGGTGATCTTCAGGCGAGGAGGATTTTGAGATGGTGATGTTGTTAACGTGAGGTCAGGGATGTTTGGTATGAGGTGAGGTTGAATGTGTGGTTGAAGGATTCAAAGGTGGTGAGTATGACTCGGTTTGAGTGAAGTTTAAGGTGTGTCTTTCTGGGCAGAAATTATGGATAGGTTTGAGAGGGATTTGTTATGAGATTGTTGATAGAGGAGAGGTTTTGAGTTTAGAAGAGGTTTTGTATTAAGATTTTTGTGGCTGCTACTATGGTTTTTTCGCCTCCCTTCTTTCTGTTGCTGTGAATTGATTTTATAGATGGGATGAGATAGTTTTTGGGGGGGAAAATGTTTGGTAAGTTTGAACAATTGTGTATTCTGATTTTGTTACTTTTTTGGTGCAGGAAATTGTGTGGCTATTTTGGTGAAATATTTGGACTGTTGGCAGCAAATTGGAGCAGCAATAGCAGGTTGGGTGGAGCAGATAGGAGCAGAATGCAGCAGGCGTGGCATGAGATGAACAGGTTGTCTGGCGTGGGAAGTTTTGGTGAAGAGGGAAACAACATTTTTTTTGTTCTTTTGTGTATGTAATGGGCCTAGTGTATTTTTTATGAATGGGCCTCATAAAAGAATGCTGTAAAAAAAAGAAATATACTAATGTTCTATATAAAAAAAGTATTAAACATAGTTAATATGATTTTCTTTTTAATTCTAAACTTCAATTGAAAATAATAATTAAATAATAATTTAATCGTTAATTCAATCTAAAAATAGAATCTTAAAGAGAAATAAGCAAGTTAATTTATTAAAAATAAAATATGTCATGATAAAATTGAACTCAATACGCAAAAATAAAATAAATTGTTAATTGAAATGATGGACAAATTAATTGTGAATTTCATACTAATAATAAAAATAAAAAATAAAAAAAAAGACGCAACGCGCGAAGTCGAAACTTAATATGGATGCAGATGAATTGATCGATGCTAATATGAATGAATCAGATGGAAAAACTTAGGTCAAAATTTAGGGTGCGACAGCAGCCACCACCCAACAGTCAAGCAACAGTGACATCCGAGACAACTATTCCAGTTTCTACAGTTGCATTCAGCATTCCATCTTTCTCCATGCCAGAAGGTTGGGGCACACCTTTCAGTTTTAGTGCAGGTTTCCGCCATAATTTCACTGGGGTTCAAACAACCACAACTGAAGCGCCTGCTACATAGGGTTCGACGTTTATTCCACATTCAGGGGTGAGTTTTTCCCAAATCACTATGGCACTTTCTCAACCCACTATGACAGTTCCGACTCCTACGGTTCACACAGTTCCTTATGGTGGCAATGAGATATATCATGATCAAGATGATAGCACAAATCAGCATAACCTTGTGGAAGATCTCCAAGAACAGTTCAACAAGATTCAACTAGAGGTCAAAGCAATTCGCGGGAAAGATTTGTTTGGAAAGAATGCCCAGGAACTCTGTTTGGTTCCTAGTGTACAAATACTAGCTAAATTCAAGGTCCCTGACTTTGAGAAGTACAAAGGTAGTTCTTGTCCACAAAGCCATCTTGTAATGTATGCCAGGAAGATGTCTACTTATGCAGATAATCATCAGTTGCTCATCCATTACTTTCAACACAGTTTGACTGGTGCCGCACTGAAGTGGTACACAGATTTGGATAGCACCAATATTCGGACTTTCAACGATTTAGGCGAGACATTTGTCCGACAATACAAATAAAACCCGGATATGGCTCCCGACAGAGATCAGCTCCGATCCATGGCTCAGAAAGACCATGAAGCTTTCAAAGAATATGCCCAACGATGGAGAGAAACTGCTGCTTAGATTAATCCACCGTTAAAAGAGAAATAGATGACAAAGATCTTCTTGAATACTCTTGGCCCGTTTTATTATGAACGCGTGATTGCTAGTGCTCCAAGTGATTTCACCAAAATGGTAAACACGGGGATGCGTCTAGAAGAAGGAGTCTGAACCGGATGTTTAACTAAAGAAGGTGGATCTTCAAGCGGAACCAAAAAGTTCGGAAGTGGTTTCCAAAAGAAGAAAGAACAAAGTGTTGACATGGTGTCCCAAGGAAAGCCAAGAGGAAATGTCAATCGTCAACAACAAATTTCTGCTATTGCGCCAGTCGTTAATACAACACCGAATCTGGGATTTACCCCGCAGTTTCAACAACAGCCTCGATAACAGGCTCAACAGTTTAACAACAATCAGAATCGTGTGCAAAGAGCTCCGCAGTTTGATCCGATTCCGATGACCTATACAGAGTTGTACCCTGCACTGATAGAAAGAGGTCTTGTTCAAACTAAAGCACCACCACCAATACCTGAGAAATTCCCATGATGGTACAAAGCTGAGGTCTCATGCCCTTACCA
Organism: Vicia villosa; assembly: GCF_029867415.1. Lineage (NCBI taxonomy): Eukaryota > Viridiplantae > Streptophyta > Magnoliopsida > Fabales > Fabaceae > Vicia > Vicia villosa. The sequence continues at coordinate 7,358,054 of NC_081184.1, read as the reverse complement.
TCAAGGATCACCTGGCCATGATCTTAAGCATTGCATAGCATTGAAATATGAAGTTCAGAGTTTGGTTAGATCTAATCTCCTCTCTTTCAGAAATTTGAATCCGAATATTCAAGCAAATCTGCTACCCAACCATGGAGGGCATGTTTTAAACATGGTATATGAATGTCCTGGTCCATACCGAGTCTATAATATCAATTTCTCAAGGGTAGATTTGGTACAAATACACGCTGTAACGCCCGTATAATTTTAATATTAATTTAATTTTATTATTGAATTAATAAAATTAGAATTATTAAAGAAATTGTGGAAATAATGAATAAATGAGGTTTTTGGCTTTTGGGCCATATGTGGAAATAGTAAAAGAAGGGAGGTGATTCTGTAAACCTTTTACTAATTTTATTATTATTTCATAACATTGGGAATTGGGAACAAAGAAAGAGCGTGAAAGAAAGAAGTCTGAAGAACGAGGAACGTGAAGGAGAACGGCAGAGGGAAGACCAAGAATCCAGAATTATCTAAGGTAAGGGGGGACTTGTCTTGATTATCATCTATTATCGGGTTAGGGGTTGATAATGCTGAATAGATGTAGAATTCAGATAGATTGAGTCATATGATAGGTTTAGGGATTGTGTCAATTGTATGATGTTTTGATCTCTATGTGTGAATCTATGATGTCTGTGTTGTTATAGTCTCAATTGATGCGTAATTGGTGCATTATGAGACGTAATTTGTGTTGTTTTGGGCAATCTATGTATCTATGTTCGCACTGGTATGTATTTGGGGTGTTTGGAATGCATAGAATGCTGTTTTCTGCAGATTGGGGTTTCTGAAAATCGCGGTTCGCGCCGCGTACATAGGGGTGGCGCCGCGAACCTGAAGGCAGAATGCCAGGAATTTGTGATACGCTCAGGTCGCGCCGCGTACCTGTGATCGCGCCGCAAAGGCGTAACTTTTTCTCGTTCCGCGCCGCGTGTGGATGTGTGCGCCGCGAACAGCTTGGCAGAGAGCCAATGAATTTTTGGGACGCTCAGTTCGCGACGCGAACTGGTGATAGCGCCGCGTGCTGTTGGTGTTTTGGGATTTTTTTTCTAAAAGTTTAAAGATGCATAACTTTTTAACCGTTGGTCCGTTTAAGGTGCCGTTTTGAGCTGAACGAACCTTTTAGGATAATCTATATGATGATGATTGATTGGTTTTAGAATGATGATAATATATATGTGCTATTCATTATTGATGATGATGATCGGTGCAGATACATGTATATTTTCTGTATGATGATGATAGAATTGTGATTGAATGGTGTGAATATATATGAACATACTGATGATGATGATGGTATTGATGATAATGATGATGATGGTATAAGTATGTTATATATGTTGCATTCATTCACATACATTGATGATATTGTATCCATAAGGGTGGGTTGGATCAGTGAAGGGCATGATTCCCATTGTGTGGAATCTGTGCTGGCAGGGCCGTATCTTGATGATGTTGGATCGGTCATGGGTTATTCCCATTGGATGATGTTGGTACCACATGCATAGTGTCAGTCCATTCATATGCATGATTTATAACATGATTGGAGGTATTCCAGTGTTGTAAATGTTGATGATGTGTTGGTTGTTATTTGTTTTGTTTTGATTGTCTGTTTATGAAACGATTGGGTGAATGATGCAACTGTGATGTGTTATTGCTTTATAACCTTATAACATTTGTTAATTATAACGAGACTCACCCTTACATGTTGTCATTTTCAGATTGAGGATAGCGGCTGTTCGACTCGGTGAGGATTAACTCATGAGTCAGTGTTTTAGTTAGCGTCAGGTGTCAGGCTCTGATAGTTGTAACACTGGGAACGCTTGTTTGTAGTTTGATTGTAACTCTACATTTATTTGTTTTGGTTGAAGTCTGATACATTAGTGGTAATGTTGACTTGATGAAATATTTCCGCTGCGTAGAACATGGTTTTGAATGATGAGTTATGATTTCCAGGTGTTTCGATAATGCATGACTTATATTGACGTGTGTTTTTAATTATTATGAATTGTGATGCCTCTCTACATGTTACTCTGATTTAATAATTACTTATTTGTCGCGGGTTATTAGAGGGGTGTTACACACGCTACTCTCTGTCAAGGGAAGAATGCTCACGGGTAACAAGAAGTGGACGTGTGTATACTCCACTACCTCCAAAGCAGCCTGTTACCCCTGCAACCAGGAAAAATCCTGTCAATACACCAGTGGTGAATCCTGTGGAAACTCCTATCAATAACACAAGCGCTGATGTTGGCCAATTCAGTGGAACCAATGTCAATCCTGATTTTGATGAAATTTTGAAGCTTATCAAAAGAAGTGAATACAAGATTGTGGATCAGCTTATGCAGACTCCTTCAAAGATCTCAATACTTTCATGGCCCCGCAGTTGACTCGGAAAGTGTCTTTGACAATGAGTCTCTTCATCCTGAAGACTGGGAAATACATCCTGAAAATTCTGAAGATTGTGACTCATCATATGCTCTTCAAGAAGTAGAAGAAGATCGTTTCAACTCTACAAAGAACAAGGTTGACAAACCAGGGTCTTCAAATCCTTCTCGACCAGCGGTCAATGTCAATACTGAAGATAATTTTGAGGAGAATTTTCCTGAATACATAATACACAGAGGAGTTCGTTGCTACTGGAAAGCTATCGACGTTCCAAATGTTGTTCGCCGCTCAAAGTAATCACCTCGCTGTTATTTTGACCTCTTGCCTAGCCCAAAGCAGAGAGATGTTTTATAGGGCTTTTCTTTTAAATGTTTTGCCCGAATAAGTTTGTGTATAGGGCTTTGTTTTCAAAAGTTTCCCTCTTTGTCCTGCCCAAGACAAATGAGTTTGTGTTTAGGGCTTTGTTTCAAAAATGAATCATAAATAAAGTTTCATTTTGAATTCCCTACATTATGTGTTTTATTTTTGCTTTTTTCTTGAAATGGTAATCCTAAAAAACCCAAAAAAAAAACTTTTCCAAATAATCTGCATACACTCTTGCATTCATAAATTTTCTGAAATAAATATAAATCATATGTGCAGATTAACTATTAATAAACCCATTGAATGCAATAACCCTACGCCCTCTCCCAACTTTGAGTTTCCTGTGTTCGAAGCCGAAGAAGAGGAAGAAAAGGAAATCACGGACGAGATCTCTCGATTACTTAAGCACGAGGAAAGAGTCATTCTGCCTCACAAAGAGCCTTTAGAAAAGATCAATTTGGGTTATGAAGAAGACAAAAAAGAAGTGACCATTGGATCGCTGCTTGATACTGATGTCAAGAGTAAGCTGATAGATCTTCTCAAAGAATATGTTGACGTGTTTGCCTGGTCCTACAAAGACATGCCTGGGTTGGATACCAATATTGTTCAGCATTACTTGCCATTGAAACCAGAATGTCCGCCAGTTAAGCAGAAATTGTGAAGGACTCACCCTGATATGGCTAACAAGATCAAATGGAAGTTCAAAAGTAACTCGACGCAGGTTTTCTTGTCACCTCGGAGTATCCTCAATGGTTGGCCAACATAGTGCCAGTTCCGAAGAAAGATGGAAAGGTCAGAATGTGTGTTGACTATCGTGACTTGAACAAGGCCAGTCCAAAAGATGACTTTCCATTACCACATATCGACATGCTGGTCGATAACACCGCTAAGTTCAACGTCTTTTCCTTAATGGGCGGGTTCTCCGGGTATAATCAGATTAAAATGGCTCCCGAAGACATGGAGAAGACATCTTTCATCACCCCATAGGGTACCTTTTGCTACAAAGTGATGCCGTTTGGATTAAAGAATGTAGGCGCAACTTACCAAAGGGCAATGACTACTCTCTTTCATGACATGATGCATAAAGAAATTGAAGTTTATGTGGACGACATGATAGCCCAGTCCAACATAGAAGAAGAACATATCGAATACCTTTTGAAGTTGTTTCAACGACTAAGGAAATATCAGCTTCGCTTGAATCCTAACAAATGTACTTTTGGGGTTAGATCTGGAAAACTCTTGGGTTTCATTGTCAGCCAAAGAGGTATCGAAGTAGATCCCGACAAAGTCAGAGCTATTCAAGAGATGCCTGCACCAAAAACTGAAAAGCAAGTAAGAGGATTTCTCGGACGATTGAACTATATCTCCAAATTTATCTCTCAAATGACTGCTACTTGTGGGCCAATTTTCAAGCTTCTCCGCAAAGATCAAGGGGTTGTATGGATTGAAGACTGCCAGAAAACATTCGACAGTATCAAGGAATACCTGTTAGAACCACCAATATTGACTCCTCTAGTTGAAGGAAGACCACTAATCATGTACCTTACTGTGTTAGAAGAATCTATGGGTTGTATGCTTGGACAACAAGATGAGACCGGTAAGAAGGAGCATGCCATCTATTACTTAAGTAAGAAATTCACAGATTGTGAGTCTCGTTACTCCATGCTCGAAAAAACATGTTGTGATTTGGCTTGGGCTTCAAAACGTCTCCGCCAATACATGATTAACAATACTACTTGGTTAATCTCCAAAATGGATCCAATCAAGTACGTCTTTGAAAAGCCTGCCTTAACAGGAAGGATTGCCCGATGGAAAATGCTGTTATCCGAATATGACATTGAATACCGTGCTCAAAAAGCGGTTAAAGGAAGCATTCTCGCCGATCACTTGGCGCATCAACCAATTAATGAATATCAATCTCTCAAGTTTGACTTTCGTGATGAAGATGTCATGTACTTGAAGATAAAAGATTGTGATGAACCGTTACCTGAAGAAGGTCCTGATCCTGGATCAAGATGGGGCCTAATTTTTGATGGAGTAGTAAACGCTTTTGGCAATGGAATTGGGGCAGTCATCATGACTCCCAAGGGTACTCATATCCCGTTCTCCGCCAGACTGCTATTTGATTGCACCAACAATATCACAGAATATGAAGCTTGTATCATGGGTCTCGAAGAAGCCATTGACTTAAGGATCAAGATCCTCGACATATATGGAGATTCAGCCCTCGTGATCAACCAAATCAAAGATAAATGGGAAACTTTCCACCCTGGCTTGATTCCTTACAGAGATTATGCAAGACGTCTGTTGACTTTCTTCAACAAAGTTGAATTGCATCATATACCTCGAGATCAGAATCGAATGGCAGACGCCTTGGCTACTCTATCTTCCATGTTCAAAGTCAGTCACTAGAATGATATGCCTAAAGTCAGAATTACGCGCCTTGAAAGGCCCGCCTATGTGTTTGCAACTGAAGCAGTCATCAATGATAAACCGTGGTTCTACGACATCAAACGCTTCCTCCAAACTCAAGAGTACCCGCTTGGGGCATCAAACAAAGATAAGAAAACTCTAAGGAGACTTTCTAGCAGTTTCTTCTCGATTGGAAATGTGTTATACAAAAGAAACTTCGACATGGTTTTGCTCAGATGCGTGGATAGACACAAAGCAGACATGTTAATGCATGAAGTGCATGAAGGGTCCTTTGGAACTCATTCAAATGGGCATGCAATGTCCAAGAAAATGTTAAGAGCAGGATACTATTGGTTGACAATGGAATCTGATTGTTATAAACACGTGAAGAGATGTCAAAAGTGCCAGATCTATGCAAATAAGATCCATGTGCCACCGACTCTACTCAACGTTCTCTCATCTCCGTGGCCTTTCTCCATGTGGGGTATCGACATGATTGGAATGATCAAACCGAAAGCTTCAAAAGGTCATCGTTTCATCTTAGTGGCTATTGATTACTTCACCAAATGGGTCGAAGCAGAATTCTACGCCAATGTTACAAGACAAGTGGTTGTGAGGTTTATCAAGAACAACATCATTTTGCGATATGGTATTCCCAGTAAGATCATTACTGACAATGGTTCAAATTTGAACAACAAGATGATGAAAGAACTGTGTGAGGAATTCAAGATTGAGCATCATAACTCTTCTCCTTACAGACCAAAAATGAATGGCGCAGTCGAAGCCGCCAACAAGAACGTTAAGAAGATCGTCCAGAAAATGGTCGTCACTTACAAAGACTGGCACGAAATGCTGCCATTTGCTTTACATGGGTACCGTACTTCAGTGCGTACTTCAACAGGGGCAACTCCTTTTTCTCTAGTATACGGCATGGAAGTTGTGCTCCCCGTAGAAGTTGAAATTCCATCAATGAGAGTCCTCATGGAGGTCATGTTATCAGAGGCTGAATGGTGTCAAAGTAGATACGATCAGTTGAACTTAATCGAAGAAAAACGTATGACTGCTCTATGCCATGGACAATTATACCAAGCAAGGATGAAACAAGCCTTCAACAAAAAGGTTTGACCTCGTGAATTTCAAGAAGGCGACCTCTTGCTTAAAAAGATCTTGTCTTTTCAACCAGATTCTAGGGGAAAATGGTCGCCCAATTACGAAGGCTCGTATGTTGTCAAAAGAACATTTTCTGGAGGTGTAGCAACCTGCCCTAAAAATTATAGCTTTTAGAGTCGCCACCTATTCTGAAGGGCGAATAGGAAACCCTACGCGGTTAAAATATTCGGGTAAGTTATTATAATCAGGTCGAGGGAAGGTGTTAGGCACCCTCATCCCTTTCCTATTAGCTTTGAATCTAAGGTAAAGGTTTATGGCTAAAATACTAGGATTTAATATCTAAGAAAGTGAATAGGGGAAAAATTGAGATTTTAGGGAGGGGGACTCGCCTTGGTTATCCAAGTGCCTACGTATCTCCTTATGGAGAATCAGAGTCAACGTAGTTCGCGCACAAGGTTGTACGCCTTAAAATTAGAGTTGATATGGTTTGAAGGCTTTTTGAATGGCCTGTCGTAGTTTTGCATTTGTTTTGAAAATCGCAGTTGAATGGATGAAAATCCGTAGTAATGTGGTTTAGTGTGTATTGAATATTTATTTGGGCGTACAACTCTGATTTAATATGTCACCGTTAGTTGCGATGATCAATAGGTTTGATCGTTATAGTCAATGGATTAAATTGTATTGCTGGATACTCTGACCAATAGATTTGATCGTCGCGGGCAGCAAGTTGAATGTGTTTTAATTTTTGTATTTTTTATCTCTTTTCTAATGCGACTAATAGATTTAGTCGGGTCGAGAAGAGAATTAAATAAAGAATTTTACCATTTTTTATTTCTCGTCTTTACGACTAATAGCTTTAATCGGGTCGAGGAGAGAATTAATCGAAGGTTAATATTTTATTATTTTTATCTCTCGTCTAATGCGACTAATAGATTTAGTCGGGTCGAGGAGAGAATTAGTAAGAATTATTGTTTTGCCAAACGGTAATGGGATTGGGCAAACCCTAACGCCTTGGATAAACTTTCCTAAGGTTTTTTTTTTTTATAATTTAATAGTTAATAAGTAATTAATTTAATTAAGTCGAATAATCGGGATGAACCTTAATAATCCTAATCCTAATTTTAACCTTGATTATATTATTCAAATTCTAAATTAAATTAAATAAATTAAACATAATTTACATTTAACCTACATAATAAAACTAGAAAAATAAAAATATATAAAACACCTGGGCCATGATCCTGTGCAGTAGCTTTGGAAGGTACATGGTGCACCTATACATTGAGCAGCGTTGGATCAGTGAGGAAGAGATCTTGTGGCCTAGACCTGAGGTTGTATCGCGTTCATGTGTGAGAGAGTTGCGCCAGATCTGTAAGCAAATTGTCACCTACAAATAATAAAAAAAACCTGAAGGCGCGTGGGGTTCGAACCGCCGTCACAAGGGTTACCAACGTTTCAAGTTTTCCAAGCCATCCATTCTCATCTGCTGTTAATGACGTTGAAACAAATAATAATAAATAAAAACACACGCGCATTAAATTCTTGGAGGGACCAAAAAGTCAGCGCGGGACCCTCCTCTCTGACCGGCCAATCTCGCAGCGACAACAAATCACCTTCTTCTTGGGGCAGCATAATTGATCGTGAAAAACTCCTCCAAAGCCACAAAAAAACACAGCTCCACCCTCCATTTTCACATGCCCATAACTCTCTCAATTCTCCATGAAATCAAGCGAAATTTGAACCAAAATTGTAGTACTAAATGTCATGAACACGACCATCACAAATTTGGAACAAATGGAAAGTTGTATCAGGTATAAAATCAAACTCAAAGTCATGATTTCAATATGTTTCAATAACATAAACACATAATTAAACTAAAACAAACCACGGTTATTATGATAAAGAGATCACCCAGATCTTCTAATTAAAGCATGGTGAGTCATGGATATCGAAAGAATTAGTAAATTTTCTACAATGTTAATAAATCACAAATATTATCACTATTAGAACCATTTGTTAATTATTGGAAGAAAAAGATTAGCATGGTTAGTGATGAAACTGGCTTTTGAGAGGTAACGTGGAATATATACAAGGGGTTGTTTGTGTTGGTAAATTGGTATCAAAGAAAGAAAAAAAACAGTTGTTTGATATTTACAGTGTATGGAAACGTGAAAACATGTGAGTGATAGGGATAATGGTTTTTTGTGAATGGAGTTGGCCTCCCCTTATGCACAATAGTCTTCCCTTTTTTATATTAGTCTATTAGGTTTTTTCTACACCTAATGGGCCTATTGCCCAATTAATTAATTTAATAACAACAATAAAAAGATAATAATAATAACAATCATAATAATACTAATATTAAAATTAATAGTTATAATTTTAATTATACTAATAATTCTAATAATAATAATATTAGTTAGTTAACAAAATTGCAATAGATAATAACCGCTAATAAAATTATTAAAAACAAAAGAAATGTTAGTAAAAGGCGATTATATCCAAAAAATGGTAGAACCCTTGTAGTAATTGGGTCCAACTTTTAGATCCCAAAATACCTGTTAATCGCACCTCATTTTGTTCTCAGGATATTTTATAAGAGGGCGGGTTTGACAATAGGAATGTCAAACCCCATAACTCTTAATTTTGACCCTTGATGAATTGAAAGATATAGATCTGATCGGGCAAATTTTAGGGTATGACAGCTGCCCCTGTTCAATCTTCTTAAACCTGAAGAGTTGGATAGGCACGTCTGCTTATCGTGATCTTAAAGGTAGAAGATGATTGAACACTAAAAATGCCCTGGAATTTGCTTTTGTCGGGAAGAAGTTCTGCGGGAGGTGGGCTTACAGATGCCACCCAAGGTAAATACCATTTCTCATGAAGTGAAGCAGATGCTTTCAAAAGGAACCACTTGCTTTGATTATAGTACGGCCTAAAGAGGCAACCTGAATTTTAGGCAATGGTATGATGCATGCGATGTATGATCTAGTAAGCTTCTCGAAATAAATGAGAGCCATGTATGTATATGCACTATGTATGAATGAAGTATGTTAGTTGAATGATGCATGATTGTCAGTTAAAGCATGTTAGTAGTTCTGAAAAGAAAGATAACACCTTTGATTATTATTGACGATGTTTTAGAGAATATCACTGCCGAGGGACTCACGTGATAAACCCAATTGAAGAAACCTTTTGTAAAACCTTGGTATTTTTGAATAAGATCACTGCCGAGGGACTAACGTGATAAACCTCTTTGAAGAAACCTTTTGTAAAACCCCATTGTCTTTCGAAGTATATCACTGCTGAGGGACTAACGTGATAAACCCCATTGAAGAAGCCCTTTGTAGAATCTTGTGCTCGAGTGTGAGACAAAAGAGTCGTCCTGCTAAAGCCTGAGTCTTACATAGCGAGGACTCGCAGTTTGTTGTAGAAGATAGTTAATTTTCTATAGCGCTAGCAAACTTTCGTAGTTTGTGAACCCCACTTACTATAGTTCTAGTAAGTTTCTGTAGTTTGTAAACCCCAAAAAGGATCACTTGCTATAGCTCTTGCAAGTTCACCTGCACCCATAGGATTACTTGTCATAGCCCTGACAAGCTCACCTGTACTATTTGAATCATCTGCCCTTGTTCAAACAAATTTCATCTGCACCATTCGGATCATTTGCCCTTGTTCAGACAAATTCGCCTGCACCAATTAGGATAATTTGCTATGCTTATAGCAACTTCACCTGCACCATTTAGGCTAATTTGCTATGCTTATAGCAACTTCACCTGCACCATTTAGGCTAATTTGCTATGCTCATAGCAACTTCACCTGCACCATTTAGGCTAATTTGCTATGCTCATAGAAACTTCACCTGCACCATTTAGGCTAATTTGCTATGCTTATAGCAACTTCACCTGCACCATTTAGGCTAATTTGCTATGCTTATAGCAACTTCACCTGCACCATTTAGGCTAATTTGCTATTCTTATAGCAACTTCACCTGCACCATTTAGGCTAATTTGCTATGCTTATAGCAACTTCACCTGCACCATTTAGGATCATCTGCGAGGGTTATCGCAAATTCACCTGCACCAATTGGATTGTTTGCGAGTGTTATCGCAAGTTCGCCTGCACCATTAGGATCATTCGCGAGGGTTATCTCAAATTCACCTGTACTATCAGGAGTCACTTGCCCTGGTTCGGGCAAGTTTACTTGCATAAGAGGAGTCATTTTCTATAGTTGTAGTAAACTTTACCTGCATGAAAAAGATTCACCTGTTTGGAGAACTGTTTGAGAGACAAAGAAAATAAATCCATATTTTTGCAAAGAGATATCACTGCCAGGGGACTAATGTGATACGAATCGCCGAGAAGATTTGAAAGGAGATCACTGCCAAGGGACTAACGTGGTATGACATAACTTATTGCTACTCAGGGACTAACGCAATAAGTCATGGTTGGGATTGAAATTGAAAATTGAAATTGGAATAGGATTTGAAATAGGATTGAGATAGGATGTAACAGGCAGCCGAGAGCTGACTACCAGACGGGAAGTGGATTTAATGTAACAGACAGACGGGGGCTGACTACCAAACGAGAATTGGATTTAATGGTTTTCTTGGACGAGGACTGGACTTTGCAAGGATTTGCCAGGACAAGAACTGGACTTTATAAGGATTTGCCAGGACGAGAACTGGACTTTGTAATGGTTTGGATTGCCAATAAAAATTGGGCTTTTTGTGATATGTATATGCTAATGCTAATGCGTATGTATGTATGCTAATGCTGATGCAATCCCAAGATTTTATCTCCTTAAACCCATTGAACTTGTTTACTCCATGCCTGCACCTATACCATGACTATGCTTATGCTGGCTTTGTAATGTTTATGTATGTGGATAATGCTTATGCTTCTGTATATGTTGATTGATGTAATGATTGGAATGAAGTGGTGTCTTTTATAAGATTACCTGAAAAGGTTCCTGAAATGGATATGAACATTTGTCTTAAAGAAGACTACCTGAAAAGGTTTTTAGAATGGACGAGGAATGTCTTTAAAGACAACTACCTGAAAAGGCTAAAAGATGTCTTAAGAGGGATTACCTAAAAAGGTTCTTGGCAAGGATAGAAATTTGTCTTGAAGAAGACCACCTGGAGAGGCTGAAAGATGTCTTTTAGAAAAACTACCTACAAAGGTTCTTAGCAAGGATAGAAATTTGTCTTGAAGAAGACCACCTGGAGAGGCTGAAAGATGTCTTTTAAAAAAAATACCTACAAAGTTTCTTAGAAAGTATAGAAATTTGTCTTGAAGAAGACCACCTGGAGAGGCTGAAAAATGTCTTTAAAAAGCCTACCTACAAAGGTTCTTAGAAAGGACGATTAATGTCTTAGAAAAGACCACCCAGAACGGTTCGTAGAATGTCCTAAAGAAGACCACCTAAAGAGGTTCCTGAAAAGGATGATAAATTGTCTTAAAGAAGGCTACCTAAAAAGGTACTTAGAAAAAGAAAGTCCTGAAGAAGACTACCTAAAAAGGTTCTTGGAAATGACGATGATTGTCTTAGAGACGACTACCTAGAAAGGTTCGTAAAACGTCTTAAAGAAGACAACCTGAAGAGGTTTCTGAAAAGGATGACAAATTGTCTTAAAGAAGACCACCTGAGAAGATTCCTAGAAAGGATCGTGCGATTTGTCCTAGAGAAGACTACATGCAAAGGCTGAAAGATGTCTTAAAAAAATACCTACAGAGGTTCTTAGAAAGGACGACAATTGCCCTAAAAAGATTCTTGGAAAAAGAATATCTTAAAGAAGACTACCTAAAAATGTGTAGTGTGATGTATCAACCAATGTATGCAATGCATGATTCATATGTATTTGCATGATGCTCCAATGATAGGTTGTTGATAACCAAAGCGTATATAGCTTGCTGAAGTTGCAAGTTTGTTTGATAAGGTGGGGTGTGATGCTAGCGCGATTCCCCGATACCTGTTTTTGAAGATCGTAGTTAGGAGAAAGATTTGTTCGATGTTGTAAAGTGTGAGAACGCCTTTTCCTTGTGTTGTGCGCCTTGCTCCAGTTTGACTTTTTGAGATACTCCACGCCTTTAACCTTTTGAGGTTCTCCTTATGGATTTGATATCCAATACCCCAACGTTTAATGGAAGGGATGCCTATGATCTCCAAGCCATGAAGGAAGTGCCCCGAGAAATAACCTTGTCATATACTTCGATGTTTAGATTGAAGGGTGTGCCCCTGGTTTCCAGGATATGGAGGGCTATCCATAATGTTCTATCCTTTGAATTCTAATTCTTCCCGTGTTTGACATGCCCCTGCTTTCTGTTGCTTCGAGATGTGCCCCAACTCTATTGAACCTTTAGGAAAATTTCCCCTAGTTAATAGGATGTTTGATTGCATGCCCCTGCAATCCTTGAATTTTTGCCCCTGTTTAGGAGAACCCCCTAGATGTGATTCTCCCCACTCCAGAGTCTTTATTAGAAAGGATCTCCTTTAATTAACCCATTTCGAGATCTTCTCGATGCTTAGTGTATACTTGCAGATGACGTTGTACCATTTGGGAAGTAACTCCAATGTAATGTGTATGCAAGTTTTGAAATCGAAGTCCGTTATGAATTAGGACTAGATGGTTTTGAAAAGAATGCTTGAAGAAGCACAGTGTTACAACAAATCCTGCTTAATATGCTTTCATAGTTAACCTTGCCTCAATTAGGACTTTTAACTGTTGTAACTTGGCCTGGTTCATGTTTTAAGAAACAATGGATATAAGGCTCAACATTTATTTATCCCACCCCTTTCTCCTTGATGTTCTCCAAACCTAAAAGTCGCCTAATCCAATGGATGTGCCTTATTTGTAAGAGAATCAGTTTTGTTGTTGAGCAGAAGCCTCGGTAGAGATCCAAGCATTGACGAAAGATGTTGTAGAGACCCAAGCATTGATGTGAAGCTTTTGATGGTTTAGCAGTCACACGATCATCCTTTGTAGTTCGCCTTTGTTTTTATCCCTTATTTTTGCATGAACCAACTCCTTTGAGTTTGATCCATCGGGATGCCTAAGCCATTTTTGTTTTCTTTTACGAATTTTTTTTTGTTTTGACTTAGCGTGCATTTTTATTTTGAAGGCTCCTTTTGAGATTGATCCTTGGATATCGAATGTTGTGACTGCCATGTTGACTTTGATTTGTAAGCTTCACCTTTGATACTTCCTCGATCTTGAATGATGTATTGAGGAAGAAGATTGTTGTGAATGTCATCTCTATTGCTTCCTCAATCCTGGATGAATGCGAGGAAGAAAGATATGCTTGAACCCTATGCTTGAACCTTTGCTCGGATTGACCGATTCTCTTGACAACCAAAATACCCCATTGAGTTAATTGAAATCTACCCTGCCCCTGGTTGAAATCAAGGTTTAATTGAAAAAGTAAAAAAACAAACTCCAACTCCTGGCTCGAGGGTGTGACGAGGGATTAACATCCTTATGTCTCCACTGTTTGGGAATTGAAGCAATGCCTGTACATCCTCGGCTCGGTCTTGTCTTGAAAGCATATGTTTAGTTGGACTTTGTTATTTGTATTCGTCATTCTCCCTCACGCCTATTAATAATCCTAAAAATAGAAGTGTGCGACTAGAAAGTCGTAGTAGTGAGTGAATGTATTGACTCTAAAACCTGCATGGTCATCCCATTAGAATTGCTAAGCCGAAGGTACAACTTTTATCCTGAGAAACACTTAGTGATCGCAGGGGTTGAAATTCTGAGCCTGGTAAACACCTATTGATCCTAGGGACAATCTCCTTTGTAGATCCATTGATCTAGTTTTACTCCTTAGTTCATGTACTTGCAGAAGTGAAGGGTAATCTCGAATTCTCCTTGGGCACGTCAAACCTGTCGGGAATAAATTGTTAGCGGTGGGTTTTCGTCGTATCGGAACTTTATGAGTTTCCTTTGACTGAACCTCTTTTGCTTTTCCTAAGGATAGTATCACCTATGACCCTTTTCCCCTTGGTGTGGGGTTGACATATGTCGACTTCCCTCCATCGTAGTCATGCATCTTTGTTCAGGGTATTGCCCCAGTTGGACTGACCCTTGCCCCTAGGTTATCGTGGAGCGTCCACGTAAGTTTTGCTATGTTCATAGATGAACCCCCTTATGACTAGATACCCCTTGTGTGTATCTATGAGGGAACTCTTTTATTGAACTAACTCTTGCTCGACGATGACCTTTGTTGTATTTATAATCCTGTTACGACAAGGTATGGACATGCGACGGTCATGGCGAAAGGCATCCTTTTTAATTTGTGTGACCAAATTCGTTCTTGGTGGTTGCCTTCGTTCTCAATAGTTTATCCTCCTTTCTACATAGTCTACAATCCTTTTGATTTTTTTTTGAGTCTCAGGAAACCGGCTAGCGCGGTATGTGTGGGTAGAAATGCAAATATAGATGCAAATGTATGAATGCATGAAAATGCGAATGCATGCGTATGCGAGAGACTCATTTTTTTATAACCTCGTGTATGCAATGCAGACGTGTGACGTATAATCCTAGGGATAGCCTTAAAGGCGACATTGTGCCCTCGTGAAATCCTTGCAAGGTAGATGTTTAACACGCCAATGGAAATCCCTTAGATTAGGGAATATGAAGAAGGTAGCGGCTGGTGACCGTTCAAGACAGTCCCCAAGTCTCATGACCATCGAGAGGCCAATCAACGTGTACGAATGAAGTTGTCCTTAGTGGGAAGGTTCTCTATACGGAACACAACCTATATAATGACGATATTAGATGAAGTGAAATCCCTACAGGCTAGGGATGAAAGATGTATAGATGGACATCCATATCCTAAAAGTTAGAGAGTGCGCGGGAACAAGCATGGAGTGACCGTTCAGGACAGTCACTAGATCTCATAGCCATCGAGACGCCAATCAAACGCATGCTAATGAAGTTGTCCTTCAAGAAGGATGTGTTTTTTGAAATATAATCCCTACAGGCTAGGGGACGCGTAGATGTAAGCACGTGGTGACTGTTCAAAGTAGTCACTGGATCGCATGGCCATCGAGAGGCCAATCGACGTGCGTAAACGAAGATGTCCTTCTTGGGAAGGACACGTAGTTGTAATGTAATACCCGACATTATATTTATTCAATCTTTATGTTTACTAATAAAAATTGGTATAAAATAAGATGGATAAATATGATGTATATTCTACTAATTGGTATTTAGTGCTAACTAAACTTATTAGTGGCAATAGGAGGGGTATAATGGTACTTTCACCCTTAATTAGAACTTAGGACATGTTTGAATCCCTCATTCCTTTCTTGACCAAAAACAGAATTTGCGAGGGAGAGAAAGAGGAGAAGAAGTGTGGAAAGAGAGGAAGAGGAAGAAGAGTCCCAAAACTTAGTCCAAGCTTCATCCTTGCATGCAACCAATTCTGTCCCAAATCTTGCTCTTTCCATCATCATCATCATTATCATCATCATCTTGCTTGCAGCTTTGTCATCATCATCTTCTCCAACTCTAAGGTGAGTCCATAGTTAGTGACCTTGGGGGTTTTGCATGTAAGGGTTCAATTGGGGTTTGGGGATTATGAGTAAAGTATGAATTAATGATGCTAAACATGTTTGCTTTGCTCTATTCTTTGCATGCTGATGTTTCTAATTGCATTTGTGTGACACATTTTTGTTTGGACTGTTATACAAGTGTAAGGGATCCTCTATAGGTTGTTTGGGACTGATTTAGGGCTTCTAAAACGCAGAAAATTGATTATGCATCAGAGTAATCGGTTACTGGGTCATGGGTAACCGATTACCCTGTGTAATTTGGCGTTGATGGGCATTTTTGAAGCCAATAATCGGTTACTCTGGGACCAGTAACCGATTACCCTGGGCAAAAGTGCAAAAATCAGCAAACTTCGGAAATTCGTAACTTTCGGCTCGGGTATCGGAATTGCGCAAACTTTATATCGTTGGAAAGCTAGCGACATTTACTATCTAATGTAATTGATCCCCAAATCAGAATTTTTGATTTAATAATATTGGAACCCCACTTAGTGCGCCCCATCGGGCGAGATTTTACGTTACTAACTCCCCCGAGAGCAGTTCTGTTCCGAATAGAGAACCAAACGCCTCCTTAGGCGTGTGAGACTTGTTTAAATTATATTTGAACATGTTAATGCTGTCAATGATCATGGATGTGTTAATTCTTAATATGCGGATCATTAATTAATGCATTATATTGATATGCTTTGTGATGATCATATTATGTTTATTCGTCCGTTCGATTGACGTTCGGAGATGGTTGCTTGTTTGTGGCATGATGCTTTGTGTGATAATGATCATTAATTCCCATTGTTTCGGTTAAACATTCGGGATTGATTGTATTATGTGATTGACGCTTGTTATGCGTGTGGTATGCTAGAATCGAAGTGGGCCACTACTAGGTGGTAAGGCACCATTGTATATGGAATAGTTTCCAATTACCATTGCGATGTGCTCGTGAGTTTCCGTACGGGGTTTTACTCACTTGCTGTTAACACATTGGCGTTCTTGGTATGATTAACACACCTGAACTACCGTTGCAGTGTGCTTGTGAGGGTTTGGAGGCATTTTACTCACTTGCTGTATACACACTCGCGTGCTCGGTATGATGGCGTTATGCGGCTAAGTAAGCCTACGCATAACAGGTAAACCATCTCTAGTGATGCCATGTAGGCTACATCATTAGGTTCCTACCCGGATGGGCTAATGCGTCGAGACGGCGTGTTGCACTTGCTGTTAACACCACGTGCGTACAGATGGTTAATGGGACGGTGTCTCCTCTTAGGCAAGGTCATCTCGCAGCCAAGTAGGCTTGTGCGAACCCATTTAATCATCTTTGCAGGGTGCTTGTGCAAGTCTCTTGACAAATAGGCATGGGTGAACCCACCGAGGGTGTGCGTGCAGCCTTGGTAGTTTGGTTGTTACCACTTCTGGATTCCCCGTACATGGGTATGGGTCTGCATACGTGTTTGTTGTACTATTTGTGTACTTGTGATATGATGACTCCTATGGTTGACGATTCTTGTGTTTGCTCCGTACTTGTACCGGATGTGAGTTTGAACCCCGGATCAATGGTGGATTCGGTTTGGGATGCATGTACCCTGTAGAACCGAGTGGACCCATAGTATAGAAGGACTCACTGAGATTTAGTAATCTCACCCCAATCAACTTATATTTTTTCCAGGTGCAGTTAGTAGCGTTTGATCAGTAACAGGTTTGGACTGAAGACTTGGAAGTGGTGTTGGCTCGAAGACCTCGTTGGTTTTGACATTCCGCTGTGCAAGATCCATTGAAGACTCATGTATTATGCTTCTCTTTAGAATTTCATGTTGTATTTTATATGGATCTTTCTATAACTATAGCTTCTGTATGTACTCAATATCAATTTTAACGTTTCATGCATAATATACTAGTCAGTTATGTATGGGGTGTTACAGTTGGTATTAGAGCAGGTCGATTCTCGGCCGAGCCATGAGACATCACTAGCAATTCCTTTTCCTCCTCTCAAGTGTGCGTTGCTAGCCTGATTTTACTGAAATCTCATTCAGTTGTTGAACTTGATCAACTCATCGACTGAGTGTGAGACAGTAGAATTACGGCAGAGCCGCCACGAGGACTCGTAAAACCTGCAAGGTTGTGAACCTAAGTTGTTGGAGTGGGATGAGTAATGAATTGTTGGACATTTTAAGTGGATGATATTGGAGTCATCAAGATTAAGGAGAGCGTTCGACACGAAGTAGTGATACCCAAACTGTCAAGGTGTGGATTGAGGCAGCTAAAACCCCCAGGATTTTGATTGGACGAAGTGAAACCTTCTCTAAGTCTTGGTAATAGCAAGGGAAATCCAAATAGGATTGAGTAGGAGCCTTGTAAGTGAGATTCTCCAAAGGTGTTGAGCTGTGAATTAGTAGGATTCAGTACTGATGATGATGTCGGTGTTAAGTGTGACGGATGAGCTGATAGGACAAAATGGCCTTTGGAAATGCGGACAGAAGAGTTAGACCATTCTGATTGCGCTAGTATGGACAATAATTGGTTGGATGAAGTATTAGATCCTGATCCAACTTGAAGTACCCTAAGCAAGAGTAGATACCTAGTAGATGTTGGTGGAATGTACGAGTGTGGTAGCTTACGATTGGGTGAGGCTTGAATACCCGGTCGATAGAAGAGGATATGTATTTCTGTTCTTATCATTTTATATTTAAGTTCTAGAACTACGCTAGATGGAATATGAAATGATGTAGAAGCGTGAAATGCAATAACCTAAGTTCTTGTTAGTTGTTGTTCGTCTGACCCCGAGTGAAGCCATAGAACTACGCTTGGCGTTGGGCGTTCAGGCGAGTAAGAACTAAGATCTATCTGGAACGTCAGTAGGATGATCGCAGTTGAGTCGACTGTTAGGAACCATGGTATTCCTATATGGACTGAATTATCCTTGGAATCTCATGCATGCGTGGGACTAGTGGGTACCCGCACTGCATGGTAACCCGAAGTTGAACTTCAAATCTTCGTGCTTGGCGTTTTGGCTTTCCGAGTAAGTAACCTTGATGTGTAGCACTCTCAGGTTTTAGCATCCTGAGGAGTGTGATTCGAAGGACTTGAGGGACGATGAACCCGTTGGAGGCCTGTTCAGACACTTGTCGATTGCAACTATAGGATACGTGTGGAGATCATTATACGCCACTGAAGTAGGTTACCTGAATACATGGCCTCGGAGTTAGACCACCATGTTGGTACTACCAGAAAGGTATAATGCCACAGTATCGCTATCGTGCACAGAGATGCGTGAGTCATCTTTTTCCGACATGTGTGGGACAAAGGTGATATGAAGCTCAAGGTAGAATTCTGACGTGATACTCATGATACACAGATCCAAACTCTCATAAGGTATGTGGGATAAGGATCCATACGTCGCGCTCGATAGTAGAGGAATGACTAGACAACCAATGGTGAAATGGATCAAGATCCAATACTATCCTTATGGAGACCCTGAGTGATCGTGATCGCATGAGTTAGTATCCGATTGCACCTTGGGGATGTTCTCGTTTCGTGAAGTGTTAAGTTGGAAATTTTGCATGAGTTACTAGAGTGAAACTTATGTGCGGTCATGATATCCTGGTCTGCATAGTGAGTGGCTATCATGTACCATTGGCGACCGGTAATGGAATATGCGAATTGTGTCTTGGACTAGTTCGATGTGCGATGTGTCTGGTAAGGTATTGCTAGATACTCTGAGTGGAGAAGTGTTAATCTTGGTAAAGCATGGACATTTTGGTTTGAGAACTGTTAAGGAGTTTATAAGAGAGATGTTCGAAGTGCAATTTCTTGCATTGTAGCTACACTCTGACTGTTAGAAGCACCGCAATGAAGGATGCAGCCGCCGAAGAAATCAGTTTAGTTCAGAGGCAGAACAAACATTAGATGACTGTGTGAATGGAGTGTGGCTATGGGAGTATTGTTATATCGGTAAGTCGCACGAGTTATCAGAGGTGATGCCATGCTAAGAGAGAGAAGGTGTATAGTTGGGTAGAAGTTGTGTAAAATTGCTAGAGTTATCATGAACTGCAGTATGTCATGAAGGATTCAATATACCGGTTGAGCAACAAAGATTGGTTGGAATGAAAAACATAGCAGTTGTATGCTGTGGAAATCAGTAACAGGAAAGAACCTCTAAGTCAGTGAGTGTTTGGGTTTCAATGTCCTGAGGATGAAACGTGTACCTAGGTTGTGGTAGATGAACTATATGGAATGGGAGAGTAAGTAGAAGCTTGATTCTGGAGAGTACGCAACTTCAAAGAGTAGTAGTCGGTGATGGATGTATATGGAGTTCTGGCACGTGTTGTAATTGGACAACTGTGGATAAGGAATTATTGTGTATTAATGGAAGCTAAGTGAATTATGGATATAATGTGACTCAGAGGATTTCAAGGTGTGTGACTTGTTGGAATCAGAGTAGCGCAACGGATCAAGGAAGAATCAGATAAGTCTGAGATAGGAATGAACAGACTATTTATAGGATTTTATGTTAGGATGAAAGTATCTTCCTAAGGGAAATTGTCGAAGCAACGTTTCGTTCATTACAGTCTCTCAAGGATCACCATAACTTGAGAGGTGTTATCAATGGACCAGCTTGGGAATACATTTTGTGGATGGCATGCAGTCCGACGTTCGTAGGTCATCAGTTTAGCTTGCAAGTCACAAGGGTTGGACTGAGTACCAGACCGTTGAAATGCTGGAGGCTAGAGAGGACATTCAGTTGGCGCAAGTTCTTTGTGGTCATGCCTTGTGTACTATGATTGTACAGGAAGACTGGTACAATGGTTACAGGTCAGTTGTTGAATTTCACGTCTTATCAGTAGAATCTTGTTCGAAGTTGTTGAATGTCAAGGCGATAGTTGCAAGACGATTACACCTTCGCGGTTTACGCTGACAGTTGTATAAGTAAAGATAAATTTGGAACAATCATCCTAAGACTTTGGGAACCAGGGGTTAAGATCGAGGAATTTGGAGATCACCTAATGACATTGTATAGACTCGATTGGAGAATAACTTGAAGTGTTATCTCAGAAGCAACGTTGTGGCGGTAATTCTCAAGTGGGAAGTAATTCAAGGAGCTGAGTGGATCAGTAATGTTTGTTGAACGAAGGATATTTGACATGAGCGGATTATTAGAGTTTTTGAAGTTCTGGAGATTCAGTGCAGAGCAGTGAAGGTCAAGGGCCCTAGAAGGATCTTTCCCCAGATATGTCAAGATGAAGTATCTGGATAGACTTGTTGCTTGAGAGTCAAGGTTCTAACCATGCATAGTGGGACGCAGGTGTTTTAGCAAATTATGTTTCTTCGTATGGAATGACCCTCAGACAGAGTAGTGAGATTATCTGAAGAGAAATGTGAGTAACATTCTTTCCCTTGGTTGGATAGATGTGAAGAGTTGGTTTTTCACGATGATTGAAAGGAATTCGAGGACGACTTCTATTTAAGGGGGGGAGAATGTAATACCCGACATTATATTTATTCAATCTTTATGTTTACTAATAAAAATTGGTATAAAATAAGATGGATAAATATGATGTATATTCTACTAATTGGTATTTAGTGCTAACTAAACTTATTAGTGGCAATAGGAGGGGTATAATGGTACTTTCACCCTTAATTAGAACTTAGGACATGTTTGAATCCCTCATTCCTTTCTTGACCAAAAACAGAATTTGTGAGGGAGAGAAAGAGGAGAAGAAGCGTGGAAAGAGAGGAAGAGGAAGAAGAGTCCCAAAACTTAGTCCAAGCTTCATCCTTGCATGCAACCAATTCTGTCCCAAATCTTTCTCTTTCCATCATCATCATCATCATCATCATCATCATCTTGCTTGCAGCTCTGTCATCATCATCTTCTCCAACCCTAAGGTGAGTCCATAGTTAGTGACCTTGGGGGGTTTTGCATGTAAGGGTTCAATTGGGGTTTAGGGATTATGAGTAAAGTATGAATTAATGATACTAAACATGTTTGCTTTGCTCTATTCTTTGCATGCTGATGTTTCTAATTGCATTTGTGTGACACATTTTCGTTTGGACTGTTATACAAGTGTAAGGGATCCTCTATAGGTTGTTTGGGACTGATTTAGGGCTTCTAAAACGCAGAAAATTGATTCTGCATCAGAGTAATCGGTTACTGGGTCCTGGGTAACCGATTACCCTGTGTAATTTGGCGTTGATGGGCATTTTTGAACCCAGTAATCGGTTACTCTGTGACCAGTAACCGATTACCCTGGGCAAAAGTGCAAAAATCAGCAAACTTCGGAAATTCGTAACTTTCGGCTCGGGTATCGGAATTGCGCAAACTTTATATCGTTGAAAAGCTAGCGACATGTACTATCTAATGTAATTGATCCCCAAATCAGAATGTTTGATTTAATAATATTGGAATCCCACTTAGTGCGCCCCATCGGGCGAGATTTTACGTTACTAACTCCCCCGAGAGCAGTTCTGTTCCGAATAGAGAACCGAACGCCTCCTTAGGCGTGTGAGACTTGTTTAAATTATATTTGAACATGTTAATGCTGTCAATGATCATGGATGTGTTAATTCTTAATATGCGGATCATTAATTAATGCATTATATTGATATGCTTTGTGATGACCATATTATGTTTATTCGTCCGTTCGATTGACGTTCGGAGATGGTTGCTTGTTTGTGGCATGATGCTTTGTGTGATAATGATCATTAATTCCCATTGTTTCGGTTAAACATTCAGGATTGATTGTATTGTGTGATTGACGCTTGTTATGCGTGTGGTATGCTAGAATCGAAGTGGGCCACTACTAGGTGGTAAGGCACCATTGTATATGGAATAGTTTCCAATTACCATTGCGATGTGCTCGTGAGTTTCCGTACGGGTGTCATACCCCAAAATTTACCTCCCACACTTTTCTCATAACAAAAGCAAGGTTCAAATCTCAAGGCATGGCTCATTCACATAATCCAGATAATTCACAGTCAACTGATCCAAATTGAAAGGTCAATCATAATCAAGGCATGATCCAAACTTTAACCATTGGGCAAATATCAAGTATGGGGGGCATAACCATCATTTGATCAAGAATTGATCATGATTCCAATAATAGAAACTCAGAGATGAACAAATATGAAAAGGTTCAAATTAGGGTTTCTTAGGAGAAAGTCAACCCAACTTTGACTGAGCATAACTTTCATCAGAAATTCCCCACTCAAAGCCTATTTTGAAGAAAATTGAATTCTCTACAACTTTGTGTCTCACAAGCCAAGGCTAAAAATGCTTCATTTAAGAGATACAAAGCAAAAGATTACAGGTCATTTTCAGGCATCCTTCAAAAGCAGTTTTTTCCCAAAAGAGATATGATCAAGATAAAAGCTTCAAATGAGAAATATGTTCCGAAGTGGCTTGTAGAGGACCTCTTGAGGTTTCTAAAAAGTATTAGAACTCCCTCATAGCTTAAAAATTGAGAGAGATATGCTTGATCAAAGTTAGGTGATTTTGAGGGACCAAATGTGAAAAAGGAGGGCCCAAAAAGAGAAATTTTGCAAATGGGCCTATGATTTTATGGTACAAACTTGATCCACAAGCCATTATCTTGTCCAAAACAAAGGGCACGAAATTTATCATATTAATTGATTTAATATATTTTTTAAAATTAATTTTTAATGATTTAATTAAATGAAAAATCAAATATTATGGTAAAATATTCATATAGGCCAATTTCAATCAGTATTAATGGCAAAATATATTGTTATTTTCGTGCTAAATCAAGTGGAAGGGAGTGATGCAATATTTGGACCAAATTAGAAACTTAAGATTCAAGAAAAATCAAATTTTCTCAACAATGGAAAGATTTGATTCAAAGGCCTTTTTAATTCTTTTTTGACCTAAATTGCATCTCCTATAAGTATTAAACACAAGGCACAAGGGTTGGGGTCGAAAATTCTGATCAGAGGCAAGAGTGCAAGAACCAAAAAAAAAGCTTCAAGAATATCAATTCGGTTTTGAAGAATTTGAAGCTTTCAACAAGAATCAAAGGTTTCAAAAGCTTCTGCAAGGGATTTGGAACGTGTTTGGATCATCACACGACTTCAGCACCCCCAGAATTTCTCCAAACAAGCCAAGTAAGTCGTTTCAGATTCTTGCTCGATTGACATAACATAGGCATGTTCTTGTTATTTTGATTACATGTTTAGCTTTCCCTAAGTGTTGTGATGGATTCTGGATTATTTGGTTAAGTTTGATGCGTCCTGGGATGATCGGCCATTGAAGGCCGATCCAAGCTTTTAGGGTTCGTTTTGGGGGTTTCTTATGGGGATAAAATTGGGTCAAAATAAATGCATGAGCGAATTCGCATGGCTGAGACGAATCAGTTTCAAGTATCGCGAAATATTTATGTGAGGGCATGTTCGATTCGCTATTTTGGTGGTCTGGTTTGCTACGAAGGAAAACGTAGCAATTTCGTAGCTATTTTCCTGAATATTTGCAGGTTCAGTGAAGAAGATGATGATGTGTCTCCATAGCATTGGTCCGTTTGAAATTCGCGCGCTTGAATTTCCGTTTAGGAAGACTATTCTTATATATTTAACCAGGCGCGTTTAATAAACAACTAACCACGTTAGTTGAAGTGGTAGCGCTTGCTGTGTGTAACCTAGGGGTCTGGGGTTCGACACCCAGCTCCAGCATTATTTTTTTAGAAAATAACACTTCCTGATCCAGCGCGTGCGCCTGCGTACAGAGCACCATGCACCCCTTAAATCTGGCATTTAATCTTCACTAGACTTAGATCCAACGCCCCAGCTTGACTCCCCATACTATACACCATAACAGCAGCCACATTGAATAGAAATCCTAATTAACTAATTTATTTAATTAATATAATTGATTTTTGATATTTCTTTTATATAATTAATTTTATTAATAATTATTTTTTTAATAAAATAAATACATGATAATTATATTAAAATTCTTAATTTGTTATTCGCGCCGATTAAATCGATTAATCGCTGTGGTTAATAATATTTTTAATTAAAATGTTATTTAATAAAATATAATCAATTTCTATTATTTTGGTTAAATGGTCGCAATTATTTTATTAATTGTGATGATTAACCGTATTCCTTCCGATTTAATTTATTATTCTTTTTAATCGAATCAATCGATTACGAGGGGTAACAATGCATATAAAAATTCTATAAAATTATTAAGTAAAAATACCTTAATTCATTATTAGTGATGATCGAAGCAATCGATTAAAATTGATGATGATGCAAATTATTAATCTTTTAACTATGGGGATCGAACCTATTGATCGTCGCGGTTAATTGTGCCAAATCAGGGTTGTACGCCCTAAATCCTAATAATTCTAAATTCCATCCAAAACTACAATTACAAACCAAACTGCGATAGGCCGACCAAAAAGCCTCTAAAAAACCATATCAAATCAAATTCCAACTCTAAATGGCGTACAACTCTTCCCGAACTACGTAGACTCTGATCCTCCCTAAGGAGGTACGTAGGCACTTGGCAACAAGGCGAGTCCCCCACCCTAAAATCTCAATTTTGCCCTTTTCACTTCATTAGCTATAAAACCTTAACAGTTAGCCATAAACCTTTATCTCTAAGTGTTAGCCTTCAGGAAAAGGGTTGAGGGTGCCTAATACCTTCCCTCAGCCTGATTATAATAACTTACCCTCAATTGTAACACCCTTCTAAACCCCAGCGGAAATATAATAAAAATCAGAGTAATTATACAACAAGGATGTTACAATTAATAAAATAAACAAAACTCCAAGTCGTTTGTCATGCTTTATTAAGAATAATCCAAAATATCAAAATACATGTTCAGCACAGCGGAAACTCATTCAACAATGTTATAAAACATTTCCGATAAAATCAACGGTACATTATACAATAATGGCAAAATAGTGTATCACTAGTCAACTCTAAGACTATCGTCCCCCAGTGTTACAAGATCAGAGCATGACCGACATGACCCAACATAACTGGATAAACTCTACGAGTCATCCTCACCGATCGCTTAGGCCGCTACTTCAATCTGAAATCATTAAAGTAAGGGTGAGACTACATCATAATTAAATAGCATTATAAATCGTCCGATATAGAATTCATAAGCAATTATCCACCCTACTTAGCATATTCAGATTAATCAATTCATACCAATCACAAGCACAAGTCAATAGTATGCAACAATAACACAACACAATCATAACACCGGATTTCATCCTGACATGTCACAATTTATACAAAGACCATGCAGACTCTTATGCATGTGGTACCATACATGGGATACACCCATCCAACTGATCTTTTTCATCACCGAGATACAGTTTAACCAGCACAAATTCCACACAATGGGAATTATGCCCACCATTTTGATCCATTTCATCACCGGGATCCATCACCAAAAATGTATGCGAATGAATGCAACATATAACATGCTTACAACATCACCAATCCGATGTATCACATCGTCTCATTATCATCACCAATTCATCACCGATAAGCATGCATAGTTTTAGCATTCATACAATTATATCACACGCATACATGTAAAACATCACCCAATAAATAATATAAACACGATACAAAACTCGGACCTTACGTCCATATCACCTATTCATCATATACAATTCACACCACATATAACATCAATCACAGTTATATCATTACAACATCACCACATTGTCACATTAACCAAATCATGCACACAATGTACAAAACACGTCATAAACGAAATAAATCAAGATTTTCAAAATAAAATCAAGTTATTGTTGTTTTCTTTACTTTATATCATAGAGTATTTAATTTAAGAAACAACGTCCAAAACGGCGTCTAAAACGGACTTACGGTTTGAAAATTAGAGGCTTTTAAAGTTAGAACAGTTCTCAAAACGTGCTGCTGGAATTTTGTACTGGAACCCGGTTCGTCCCACATGGGAACCGGTTCCTGGACCCAAAAATGCCATTTTTAACGTTTACAAACACTGGAACCCGGTTCCTCCCACATGGGAACCGGTTCCTACGAACCCAGTAGCTGAAAAAAGTGATTTTTAAGACTTTTATGCATCCCAAACACATACCAACTCATACCATTTCGAAATTGATCATCAATAACATCAAAATACTTCAAATACATGATTCTAATGCACAAACAACATACCACAACACCATGTAACATCACTACATCATCAATTGCAGTCAATTCATCAAATCATACATGTCAGTGTTGGAATTTCACAAAACCTAACATCCCAAATAGAGATTCTAATCCCTTATTTCAATCCTATCATCATCAAAATTATAATACCATATAATTAGAGTAATCACCCCTTACCTGGAATTAGTTTCTTGATTCTCCTTGAGCTTTGGGGTTTTCCTCCTCCTTGCTCCTCTTCTCTTGTTCTTTCACGTGTTCTTCCTTTTCTCTCCAACTTTTCATTTTTCACGTACTGACTCTTTTTTCCATATTTCCCTTATTTTATGAAAACATAAAATGGTTAGTAATGGGCTTACTCACTTAGCACCCTCATACTACTAACCTCACCATCCGGCCCAATGGCCCTTAAATCCATAATCCTACAATAATTCAACCAAATACCAAAATAATTCTAATAAATAATTTAATTTCCAATTAAATTAAAATTAGAAAATATGGGGTGTTACAACTCTCCCCCACTAAAAGAGTTTTCGTCCTCGAAAACATACTTCAAGTGAAAAGTTCCAAATAGGAGTCCTTCATCTGAGTCTCCTGTTCTCAGTTAACACTTTCTTAGTCGAACCTCAAAACTCATCTAACATAACCAACATAAGCATGTCTCATGCATTCAATCTCAGCTCTTACGTCGCATTTGACCATCCCAAGGTATACCACTTGCTATATCTCCAAAAGGTTAACAACAATGAAACGTCAGGGTGTGATCCATACAATAAGCCCAATAACTGAGTAATATAATTACACAACCATGGTATGACCACACCCGATCAGCACTGCAGTAAAGCATTTCATCTACCGAACGTACCAACCTTAGACACACTTTTCCATCCGAGCAATGAAATAACGCTCACACTTTTCACCAACTGCTTCCTTCAAGAGCTCGATAATAACATTCCTATACCATTGAATTTCAACCATCTGACTCCTCTCAAGTCATACCAGCAATTATCCAACAAGTTATATTCTGCTTTTGCTGCACTATTTTGATTACTCATTACAATCATCATTACCAATTAGATTTCTCAGTTTTATCCAATTTCGACTCTCTTTACTCATTCGTTCCAGAATCCTTCTTTATCATACATGGTACTCATCTACCATTTAGCAACACTTACTCGCACTCAAAACAAAGTCCTGATTTACTTCCTCTATTTAAAAATTTCAACCATCAGAATGAGTACACACAAGTAATTATAATTACACTCATCATCCTTAATATACCATTGCTTACAAAATAGCTCAAACCGAGTCTCGCTCTTCTCTAAGGATTGAATCAACTTCGTTCTTCATAGAGTATAATTCCTCATTATATCTGGAAATCTACAATAATACCTTACAACAGTACAAAATTATTATAGCATCATATAGTATCAACTCATCACCTTAGTTTCGCTTAATACATACTCGTTGACTAAGTACATCCATAATAACATACTCATCATCTCGGCAATTATTCACAAGAGTTCTAATTCTCTAGCACGACATCCTCGCATCCACTAGATTCTAAATCTAGCATATAGATCAATTCATGTTCTCTACGTAGGCTCCCGGCTTATTAATTCCTCACTGCCCACGAGTAGTACTCGCACACTAATCCACATCACACTTTCGTTGCGCGATTCTGATTACCCGTCTTAAGTCACCGTCCAATATATTTCACTCTTTCCTATTCACTTCTTCATAAATTCATACAACATGGTGAGTGATTATTCTCACGGCTTAGTATCCATCATATCCTAAACCATTAAGGTAACAAACAAGCTCATCCTATCTATATGATTCCGTCTACTATCAACAAGAGATTAAGGGTGATCAAGTCCTCAATTTGTCAATAGATAGCCGACAACCATATTTAAGCATAAACCGTCGTTACTACATAATAGTGTCCTTTTCCGAGTTTGTACTCAAACTCATTAACATTGTCATAGTCCAATAGTTCACTCTGAGTCTTTACAACTCGCACACTTCCCTCTCATTGGATCTTGTCAGTGAGATACCAACATCCAAACATTTTACACAAACCACTTCATAGTCACTTAGCGTCACACGCTTGTTAAGTACTTCCAACTTCATAATCACTAATATACTCGTACCTTTCTATTTATCTCGTTCTGAATCAAAATCCTCATCTAGCAAAAGACCGCGATAACATTCATAACTCGTGGTTTCACTCTAAATCCCATGACATCTTTTGCACCCAAGTATCATTCCACTCGGAATCTCAACAAATTCTTCCTCACTCCAATAGGTGTAAGAAATCCTCTACAATTCTTCTTCTATACATGTTGTTGCTTTGGCATCATAAATACGACTTCAACCGTACTAAAACTTATTTCACCCTTTCTACTAATTCACTCCTCATTAAAATCCATCGGTACTCAAATCATCTTTATTACCAAACATATCATCAACTTATTCCTCAACAACATATTCTACTCAATTTTGTTTCAAACAATCACGGTAGTAGGCCTTCCTATTCAATAAGTTTTGCGCTTCCCTAACCGACTTCAGAATATCTCCTCATAGGATAAAAAGTTATGGGTTTTTAAAGTAAAAACAATTTTCCAAAAACACACAGTAGAACCCGGTTCCTCCCACACAAGAACCGGTTCCTGGCTGCTTCCCATAACTCGTCTCTGATTTTTACTATGGGGAACCGGGTTGTCTCTATCTGGGAACCGGTTCCCAACAACCCAAAATTCCCACGCCTCTGTTTTTATAATTGGAACACATTTCAAACAAGTTTTAAACATCAAATAACAACATATATCATGGTTATTAAGTCAGCTTCGCAATGCCCCAAACGACACTTAAATTAGACACTCGAATCTCAAGATATGAATTTTCCAATCGTTGTCCAAAATTGCAACACTGACGCCATGCAGCGACACCTTAAATGATATTTCAAAAACTCCTCAAATGGTACAATTAATTCCTAAAATTTCTTCTCAACAAACCTTTTAATTATTTCTTCACTCCATTCAACTCTGACACTGACATCCCGTGCCGTACCAACAAACAAGTCTAGTTCTAAGAGCACGCGTAACCGCAACTTCACCTCTTTCCAACATCATCCTGTCACAATTAAATATTTACAGCTGCTGCAACCATTTTTATAATAAAGTTCATCTCTTTAGCTTTCCGACGCTTCAAACGGAACTCAAATCGGATGTCCAGAACTCCTGTTATGAATTTTCGAAGTTCTGCAGCTATTCAGCAATTTTCCTGCGTTTTGCTTACGAAAATTTCATTCCAAAACTCATTCTCTTCAACTCGATCATATTCCAAACAGCCCCTTATCATATCTCTTCACTTCCAAACATTATTATAACTTGAGCAACACATCCCATTGTCGAAGTGCAATTTCTGAAACATTACGACCGCAATCCTTTTTGCAACTTGCAGCTGAACCTCTTCCGAGACGCAAGGCTACTTAACTGACAACTTTGCAGCCCCTCAGTAGAGCTGATACATTGCAACTTCTTAATTTCCCTCTCCTACAGATAATCATCAATGACCTCTAATCATCTTCCTTCCATATGTTCCAACTTAGCTACCAGTCGAGTCCTAATTCTAAGTCACCTTCAATTCAGAAAACAACAAACTCCAACAACGCTTGCACGGTTGCCAACAACAGCTGACTGAATCAATCATCTTACAAGTGAACATAACCGAGAAGCAAAGCTTCTCCCCCACTTCGCTCAAACCAACCCCTGCAACAAAACAAACAAGTACCGACAGTGATCCACTCACATGTCGCGTACCAAGGGCTAATACGCCGACAGTATTCAACTGTCGTGCAACTCAACAGACTCAACAATTGGCCGGACGGACCGACCTGCTCTGATACCACTATTGTAACACCCTTCTAAACCCCAGCGGAAATATAATAAAAATCAGAGTAATTATACAACAAGGATGTTACAATTAATAAAATAAACAAAACTCCAAGTCGTTTGTCATGCTTTATTAAGAATAATCCAAAATATCAAAATACATGTTCAGCACAGCGGAAACTCATTCAACAATGTTATAAAACATTTCCGATAAAATCAACGGTACATTATACAATAATGGCAAAATAGTGTATCACTAGTCAACTCTAAGACTATCGTCCCCCAGTGTTACAAGATCAGAGCATGACCGACATGACCCAACATAACTGGATAAACTCTACGAGTCATCCTCACCGATCGCTTAGGCCGCTACTTCAATCTGAAATCATTAAAGTAAGGGTGAGACTACATCATAATTAAATAGCATTATAAATCGTCCGATATAGAATTCATAAGCAATTATCCACCCTACTTAGCATATTCAGATTAATCAATTCATACCAATCACAAGCACAAGTCAATAGTATGCAACAATAACACAACACAATCATAACACCGGATTTCATCCTGACATGTCACAATTTATACAAAGACCATGCAGACTCTTATGCATGTGGTACCATACATGGGATACACCCATCCAACTGATCTTTTTCATCACCGAGATACAGTTTAACCAGCACAAATTCCACACAATGGGAATTATGCCCACCATTTTGATCCATTTCATCACCGGGATCCATCACCAAAAATGTATGCGAATGAATGCAACATATAACATGCTTACAACATCACCAATCCGATGTATCACATCGTCTCATTATCATCACCAATTCATCACCGATAAGCATGCATAGTTTTAGCATTCATACAATTATATCACACGCATACATGTAAAACATCACCCAATAAATAATATAAACACGATACAAAACTCGGACCTTACGTCCATATCACCTATTCATCATATACAATTCACACCACATATAACATCAATCACAGTTATATCATTACAACATCACCACATTGTCACATTAACCAAATCATGCACACAATGTACAAAACACGTCATAAACGAAATAAATCAAGATTTTCAAAATAAAATCAAGTTATTGTTGTTTTCTTTACTTTATATCATAGAGTATTTAATTTAAGAAACAACGTCCAAAACGGCGTCTAAAACGGACTTACGGTTTGAAAATTAGAGGCTTTTAAAGTTAGAACAGTTCTCAAAACGTGCTGCTGGAATCTTGTACTGGAACCCGGTTCGTCCCACATGGGAACCGGTTCCTGGACCCAAAAATGCCATTTTTAACGTTTACAAACACTGGAACCCGGTTCCTCCCACATGGGAACCGGTTCCTACGAACCCAGTAGCTGAAAAAAGTGATTTTTAAGACTTTTATGCATCCCAAACACATACCAACTCATACCATTTCGAAATTGATCATCAATAACATCAAAATACTTCAAATACATGATTCTAATGCACAAACAACATACCACAACACCATGTAACATCACTACATCATCAATTGCAGTCAATTCATCAAATCATACATGTCAGTGTTGGAATTTCACAAAACCTAACATCCCAAATAGAGATTCTAATCCCTTATTTCAATCCTATCATCATCAAAATTATAATACCATATAATTAGAGTAATCACCCCTTACCTGGAATTAGTTTCTTGATTCTCCTTGAGCTTTGGGGTTTTCCTCCTCCTTGCTCCTCTTCTCTTCTCTTGTTCTTTCACGTGTTCTTCCTTTTCTCTCCAACTTTTCATTTTTCACGTACTGACTCTTTTTTCCATATTTCCCTTATTTTATGAAAACATAAAATGGTTAGTGATCGGTCACCATTTCTACCTAATTTCTGTCATGGATTCGGTCTAAATTTGTTAATTCGGTAACACTTTGATCAATGTTTTATTGTTGTTGTTTAAGTACTTTATGTTTAATTGTTTTTATGTTTTATTTGCATTATGTCTAATTAAAGTTATTTAGATGCTTTTTATGCCGTTTGGTTAGTTGTGTGCAAGTTTCAGGTCAGAACGAGTCGTCTTAAATGTCCAAGCAACCATGAAAGAAGGAGGAGCAAGAGAAAGAGAAAAAATACAAATACTGGGAGCAAACACGGCCGCCCGTGCTTCCACGCACGGCCCGTGTCAGATGATCAACTCTCCTCCATACAAAATCCAGGGGCGACACACGGCCGCCCGTGCTTCCACGCACGGCCCGTGTCAGGATGGCTGGGAGCAAAAATAAAAATAAAGAGCAGCACGGCCACCCGTGCGTCCAAGCACGGCCAGTGCTGCTGAGAGCGTGAAACTTCCAATTTTAGGGCTTTTTCATTAAATCTCCACCTTGAGGGCACTTTAGACATTTCTTTTGCCTGAGATTTGTACCTAGACTATTTAGTTGAGTTTGAGAGAATTATTTTGGGGACTTTTTGCATCATACGATAGAAATTCACAGAAGAGAGAAGATAGCTTCATCAAGGGTTTCGGAGACGGAGAGATTCAACGGTGGACACCATTGAAGATCAAAGTTCCCAATTATCTTTGTAATGTCTAAATTCTTTACTTTGTCCTTCTTGAATATTATGAGAGGCTAAACCCCCCAATGCCAGGGGGGTGTCCCTGATTTGAATTGTAATGACTTTTGAATTCCGTATTTCTTTAATCAAGTATTAGTTTTATGCAATTTGATTGTTTAATGTTTTTATGCCTTCTTTGTCGGAAAAACAAAGATTGATCTACGGTTAACAATTTGTAGGACTACGGTTGTTAAGGTTTTTAAACAATTTGATCTAGTAGTTATCACCTAGGACTAGGGATACCGAAAGGTTATTTGAACATTCTTGATTATTTACATCTTTGGTTTGCAAACCTTTGTTTCTAAGGACTTAGGCAATAGGATTGCAAACCAAAAGGCTTTCCACTAAGGACTTAGGGAAACACCCTTAAGAACAAATAGTTGCAGTCTATGAACTTGTTGAAGAGATCTTTTTACAGAGTCATTATAAGGAAGATCAAACACCTACCCTGGCATTACCTCAAATTACATCTAAAAAGTCAAACTTTAATTTCAGCTTATTTCTATTATTTCTTTTATTTAAATTTACTTATTGCATTATAACAAAACACCTATTTGCTCTTTTGTTTAATTGACTTAAATAACTTGTGTTTCCTACGCAATCCTCGTGATCGATACTTGGGGTAAAACCCATTATTACTACATCGGTGAAAATAGTACACTTGCTATTTTTCCGATCAAGTTTTTGGCGCCGTTGCCGGGGATTGCCAAAATATAAGTTTTATTTTAGTCAATTAAAATTTTATTGCTCTGCAATTAAAATTCTTTGTGCTGAAATTTTTATTTGCTTATTTTAATCTTATTTTTTATTTTTTAACTTATCTGCTAATCGATTTCTAATCTTGTATGCGAGGTAAGGCCTCAGCTGAACTTCTTTTTAACGCAGAACCAGAAAGACTATTGAGAGCACGACTCCGAGAAGTCAAGCGAAAAAGACTGGCATCGAAAGAAGACTCCCCTGTAGTTTCAGAATCAGAAGACGAAGAAGTAATATCTATTCAGTCCGAGCAGTCAGATTCTGAGCCTGAAACTATGGCAGCTGATCCACCTCCTCCAGAGAGACTTTTGGGTGATTATGGAAGGGCCAATGCACCGCTTGGAAGAATGACCATTGTAAACCAACCGGTCAATGTTGCACACTTCCAACTTCATCCTTCAACTATCCGACAGTTGGAGAGCAAGCCGTTTGCGGGACGAATCAATGAAGATGCAAATAAGCATCTACAAAGATTCCTCACCACGACAACGTCATTAAAGATTGAAGGTCGTTCTGAAGAAGCTAAGAGACTTGTAATGTTTCCTTTTACCTTATCTGAAGATGCGGAAGAGTGGTTTTACTCACTTCCAGCTGGAAGCATCACAACATGGCAACAGATGGAAACCTCTTTCTTGAACGAATACTTCCCCGCATCAGTTTTCATCCGAAAAAGATATGATATTGTAAACTTCAAGCAGAAAGAAGAGGAATCGTTGGGGGATGCATACAAAAGGTTCAAGAGATGTTTGGTTGCATGTCCTACTCATAATATGGACCCAACCGAGCAAATGCAGACTTTCGTAAATGGCCTCCGAATTAAGACAAAACAGCTTATTGATACGGCTGCCGGTGGCTCAACTAATTTTTCAACAGCCACGGGTATCAAGAAGATCATAGAAGCTATTGCTGCTAATGAGCACATCGAGTTATATGACCGTGCAATGAGCCAACCGGAAGGAAAAATTGATTTGAAGCTTGCTGATCAGGTAGTTAAAATGGAAGACCAAATTGCAGCTGAAGTAGAAAGAAGACTGAAGAAGATGAATCTTAGTGAACAAAAGGTAGCACAAATTGAACCAGCGGCCTCAGTTGTATGTGAAATATGTAGCGGACCACATTTTGCTATGCATTGTGTGGCAACGCAGGAACAGGTGGAACAGATTCATATGTTGAGGCAAAATAATCCATACGCCAATACTTATAATCCGGGTTGGAAAAATCATCCTAATTTCGCATGGAAGGACCAACAAGGTAACTTTCAAAAGCAAGGATCAACCCAATTTCAAACTCCGACGCAATCACAGCAACACAGACCTCCACAACAACAACTTCCATATCAACAACAATTCCAACATCATCCTCAACAATTTCAACAACAGGTACCAAAGAAAGAAGATTGGGAGATCGCTCTTGAAAAAGTGGCAACTCAAAACTCTCAGTTTCAAGAAGACACAAGAGCCAACCTCAGGAACACCACGGCTTCAATCAAAAATCTTGAAGTTCAAATGGGTCAAATAGCACAACATCTCACTCTACAGGCACAAGGAAACTTTCCGAACGAAACTATGAAAGATCAAAAAAATCTAGAGAAGATCAATGTTGTTACAACAAGGAGTAAAAAGGTGTTAGAACTGGAAAAGGAAAAAGAAGAGTTAGATGACCCTATGGTGATAGAGGTAGATTTGGAAATAAGAGAGAACCCAAGAGAGCCAGAAGTGGTGATACCACCGGTTAAACCAGCTGAAGAAAAAATTAAAAAAGGTGCTAAACCGGAAATTAAACTACCCTTCCCTTCAAGAATAACAAAGAAGAATTCAAAAGAGAAAGACTTTCAGAAGTTCACTAAATTGTTCAAAAGGTTAGAGGTGAATCTACCTTTTTTTGAAGCACTTGAGCACATGCCTTTGTATAAGAAATTTATGAAGGAGGTGTTGGCAAAAAAGAGATCACTAGGAGGAGAACCAGAAATTGAAATCGAGAAGTGTGGTATAGTCTCTTCAGCAAGAAAGATCCCAATTAAGAGGAAAGACCCTGGGCCGGTGGCGATACCATGCACTATCAAGAATATAGCATTTAAAAAGGTACTCCTCGATTCTGGTTCTAGTGTAAGTTTAATGCCTTTATCCATTTTCAAAAAGCTTGAATTGGAAAAGATTAGTGAAAGTAAGACACAATTAAGGTTCGCTGATCACACCGTTAAGAAATCATATGGGGTAGCTGAAGATGTACTAGTGGAAGTTGATAAGTTTGTATTCCCTGTTGATTTCCACATCATGGACATTCCGGAAGACGAAGAAACTCCTATCCTTCTTGGGAGACCATTTTTGTCGACAGGCCGCTGCAACCTCGACATTGAAAAAGGGACACTAACACTGAGATCTTTTGATGAAGAAGTAACCTTGAAGATGTTAGGAGTTAAGAAACATATGGCGGTTGTAAATGATCAAGCTTCTGTTGGTATGATCGAAAGTGAGGGAGAATACAAAAGCCCTAAACATCTCCAAGAAAAAGTTTCAAGCATAGCTTCTCAGGTGGAACTAGCTCATGTTTCTATCAAAAGTCCTAAGGTCGCTATAGAAGTTAAGAAGAAAAAGAAAGAAGAAAACCAAGGTGAGAAGATGAAGGTTGAAAGTGAGTTAAAGAGAAAAGTGGTCCATGCTTTTCATCTCCATGAGTTTTTGGTGGAGAAAGTAACAAGCAACAAGGTTTGGAGAAGGAAATACCCTCCATAATAAAGGGTAATGGACCGTCGAGCCATGCGACGTTAAACGAAGCGCTTCGTGGGAGGCAACCCATGGTTTTAATAATTAATTTCTTTGTTTGTTTGTTTTATTTTCAGGAAATAAAAGAGAGCATCTCTAGTGGAAGCTAGGAAGTGATCATTGGAATGCAATACCTCTGTAAGCAACCTCTCCAAGGCTGGTTCTAAAACATTGAGGACAATGTTTGGTTCAAGTGTGGGAGGGGTTCTTTTCATTTGCTTTTAGTTGTTTTCCATTTTTGTTTTTGTTTGTGTGTTATGTTGACATTGTGTTATAGATTGACTTATGGATGCCGAATGAATGATGAATGGTATTTAGTGGATGAAAGGTGCAACCTGAACCTATTCCCCCAAGGCACCCTGGAAGTTGATGCAGCCGAAAGAAAAGTAACTGTTGGACGCAACTTGCTGATACTGGACAAAGAGGATTGTATGGTGTACCTACGCCGGAAAGAAGCCACATGACACGAGGAGTGCTTTGGAACCTGTAAGCTTACCCAACATGGTGAGGTTATAAAAAGCCAAACACAACAGATTATCATCATGAGAGTTCATTCAGGTATGACTTTATCATTCTGATTTTGCGTATGTTCTACTGACACAGCATAATATGAGGACACACACCGAGGCATTTGTTTGTTTTACCACCTAAGCCTTTCTAGCCATCCTAAATTATATGTTTATCCTTTGTTACCCCAGTTGAGCCATATCCTTTTGTTTGTTATAACCATATATATTAACCCGTAGCCAAACACTTCCAACCCTTGCTCGGCATAAATGTTGTGGTTTTCAGAGTTGTGCTAAAATCTAAGTTTGGGGTAGTAATCATCAAAGAAGAGGGCAAAAAAAATATATATAAAAGGAAAATAAATTTTTTGAAACATATGAATGTATGTCCCATAAAAAAAAAAAGAGAAAGAAAGAGAAAAACTTGCCCGAATGAAAGACTCGGTTACATTAAGCACTCACGGAAGAATGAGAGAAGCAAAAGAGTCTAAGTCGAATAAATTCCCAGTGTAACAAGTTGAGCACAATTACGAGAAACACAACATGAATGTTGAACCTAAAACCAATTGTTTATCCATTTCCTTGTGTATCCCACCGTACCTAAACCCCATTACAACCCAGAAGAACTCGAAAAGTGTGTGAACTTTGTTAGTGTAGTGAAGGTAGAATTTATTCAAAATTAAGAGTTGATATTGCATATCTTTATTTTGTGAGTGCAAAACACTTTAACCCTGGGAGATTTGGTGAAAAGTGTGAAAAAGCTTGCAGGGTAAAAAGGTACTCTGATGTGGAAGTGTGGTAGAAAGTTTGGTTCGGCAAGCCAGAGATTCTAATAGAAAGGTAGACGCAAGTTGTGAATAACATCGGCAGTGTTGTGGAAAGAAAAATCCAGGGTGACCTCTGTTTGGTCTCTTGCATCGCTTGAGGACAAGCAATGAGATAAGTTTGGGGTTGTGATCGGTCACCATTTCTACCTAATTTCTGTCATGGATTCGGTCTAAATTTGTTAATTCGGTAACACTTTGATCAATGTTTTATTGTTTTTGTTTAAGTACTTTATGTTTAATTGTTTTTATGTTTTATTTGCATTATGTCTAATTAAAGTTATTTAGATGCTTTTTATGCCGTTTGGTTAGTTGTGTGCAAGTTTCAGGTCAGAACGAGTCGTCTTAAATGTCCAAGCAACCATGAAAGAAGGAGGAGCAAGAGAAAGAGAAAAAATACAAATACTGGGAGCAAACACGGCCGCCCGTGCTTCCACGCACGGCCCGTGTCAGATGATCAACTCTCCTCCATACAAAATCCAGGGGCGACACACGGCCGCCCGTGCTTCCACGCACGGCCCGTGTCAGGATGGCTGGGAGCAAAAATAAAAATAAAGAGCAGCACGGCCACCCGTGCGTCCAAGCACGGCCAGTGCTGCTGAGAGCGTGAAACTTCCAATTTTAGGGCTTTTTCATTAAATCTCCACCTTGAGGGCACTTTAGACATTTCTTTTGCCTGAGATTTGTACCTAGACTATTTAGTTGAGTTTGAGAGAATTATTTTGGGGACTTTTTGCATCATACGATAGAAATTCACAGAAGAGAGAAGATAGCTTCATCAAGGGTTTCGGAGACGGAGAGATTCAACGGTGGACACCATTGAAGATCAAAGTTCCCAATTATCTTTGTAATGTCTAAATTCTTTACTTTGTCCTTCTTGAATATTATGAGAGGCTAAACCCCCCAATGCCAGGGGGGTGTCCCTGATTTGAATTGTAATGACTTTTGAATTCCGTATTTCTTTAATCAAGTATTAGTTTTATGCAATTTGATTGTTTAATGTTTTTATGCCTTCTTTGTCGGAAAAACAAAGATTGATCTACGGTTAACAATTTGTAGGACTACGGTTGTTAAGGTTTTTAAACAATTTGATCTAGTAGTTATCACCTAGGACTAGGGATACCGAAAGGTTATTTGAACATTCTTGATTATTTACATCTTTGGTTTGCAAACCTTTGTTTCTAAGGACTTAGGCAATAGGATTGCAAACCAAAAGGCTTTCCACTAAGGACTTAGGGAAACACCCTTAAGAACAAATAGTTGCAGTCTATGAACTTGTTGAAGAGATCTTTTTACAGAGTCATTATAAGGAAGATCAAACACCTACCCTGGCATTACCTCAAATTACATCTAAAAAGTCAAACTTTAATTTCAGCTTATTTCTATTATTTCTTTTATTTAAATTTACTTATTGCATTATAACAAAACACCTATTTGCTCTTTTGTTTAATTGACTTAAATAACTTGTGTTTCCTACGCAATCCTCGTGATCGATACTTGGGGTAAAACCCATTATTACTACATCGGTGAAAATAGTACACTTGCTATTTTTCCGATCAGTTAGTAATGGGCTTACTCACTTAGCACCCTCATACTACTAACCTCACCATCCGGCCCAATGGCCCTTAAATCCATAATCCTACAATAATTCAACCAAATACCAAAATAATTCTAATAAATAATTTAATTTCCAATTAAATTAAAATTAGAAAATATGGGGTGTTACATCAATCTCTTATCTGCGTAGGGTTTCCTATTCGCCCTTCAGAATAGGTGGCGACTCTCCGAAAGCTGAAATTTTTTAGGCAGGTTGCTACAGCTGGCGACTCTGTTGGGGAGAACACTCTTAGTGAATTATTATGCTCCTAAGGCTTGAAGGGTTTAGGTTTATGAGTCGTAGTTTGTGGTTTGTGGTTTGTGGCGCATTTTAGGGTTGGCAATTTGCCACATTTAGGGTTTGGGGGAGGTTTATCTTTATTTGTTTATTTGTCTTATGTTTGTTTATCTGCCTGAAAATATCTGCTTTATTATTGTATATTTTGCTCTATTTTATGTCAGTTAAACCTTAAATGTGGGAGTTAACCTTGAGATCACTAGGGGAGTACGAATCTCCTACGAATCTCATTGATAACTCCACTCGGAGTGAGTTAGGTATTTGGAAAGGTCCGAAACGAAGCTTGACTTTGTGGAGGGGTGGACTGGATACTTAGCTGATCTCTCCGAGAACCTACCCCAAAAATTCGAACCTCATGGATAAAATGAGTCGTTTTAAAATCCGAAGAGACAAAGAGTCTCGGAGGCTACGAACGACCCCATGAGACCTTCTAAGAACCCCCCACAAAAGGTTGGCTCCCTAGAGCCCCATACGTCGAACCTATGAACCTGGGTCTCTTAAAACATTGTGTTATATTTGATTTGTTTTATATGTTTTTTTTGTTACTATGTTTTCCTTTTCCGTTGTGTGTTTGCATGCATCATCTCTCATTTGCATCATCATCATGTTTTATCCATAAAAAATAGTAAATAAAAAAAATATGATATAAATGTAAAAATATATTCTATTTGGTGAATGTGTAGGAAGGATGAGTACCAAGAAGACCATTGTTCACTTTTCCGTTTCCACTCCGGATATCAAGAAGCTGAAAATAATCAAGGAAAAATTACCATCAAGTGCTTTGGATAGGTTTGTAATCCGCTATGGGAACATTTTGGACTTGCTAAAAGTAAGAGTGCAAGAAGAAGCAATTACTGCCTTGGTTCAATTTTACGACCCTCCGCTTAGATGCTTCACTTTTCAAGACTTTCAGTTGGCTCCAACTTTGGAGGAGATAGATGCTACGTTGGGGTTCTCAAAATTTAAAAAGGAATTCTATACTGGTGTGGGTAAAGAGGTTGACTTTCCAGATTTTGCAAAAGCTTTGGGGTTACCTGCTACGGAATTGAAGGCTAATTTCAAAACTGATGGGGATGTGCATGGGATCAAAAGAACTTACTTAGAAAATCAAGCTTTAATGTATGCTCAAAAGAAACAATGGGACATTTGTGGACATTTACTAGCCCTTTTGATTTTTGGAGTTGTTTTATTGCCAAAAAATGTTGATTATGTTGATCCCGCCGCTATTCATGCTTTCTCCTCCTTTAAGGTTTATGGAAAGGATCCCACGCCGACTATCCTCGCTAATATTTACTATGCTATTCATATGAGGTACGAAAAGAAGAAAGGAATGCTATTCTGTTGTGTCCACTGGTTATATTCTTGGTTGACTTCTCATCTCTACAAATCTAGTTGCTTTATCAAGGAGCTTGCTAGGAACGAATGGTCTCAAAAGCTAAGGGCTCTTAAAGCAGATTCTATCCTATGGTATGCAAAGAAATTAAAATCTGAAAGGATCATTTACAAATGTGGAGATTTTGACAATGTGCCATTAATGGGGACTCTTGGTTGTATTAATTATAACCCCGTATTAGCATTGCGTCAATTGGGACATTCTATGGATGGTGAACCTTCCGAAAAACAAATAGAAGAATTGATCTTGCATGATAATGGGAAGGGTGCACCAAGAACATTAAAAAGAATAATTCAAGCTTGGAGTCAGGTTCAAAGAAAATATTTTGGGCCAAAGAATGCAATTGCAAAAGCACCTTACACCACTTGGGTTCAAGAAAGAGTTGGGAAGATTTTGCTACCTTTTGTTGTGGATCCCGCATACAAGCCTGATTCTCCTGATCTTGTTCCTCTGTCCATCGAAGAGATAGAAGGAATCAAGGCTGCCCTAGAGGCATCCCAGAAGGAAAAAGAGAAACTAGAACTCGATGTGCATCAACTTACCAACGAAAAGAGTCAACTACGTTTTGACCTCAAAGAGAAAAATCAAGAACTTCAAGCAATGAAGGAGGAGAATGATAGGCAAAGGGGTAAGAGGAAACGTGCAACTGAAGGAGTTCTAAGTGCTAATGCTAATTTGGATGCATATAATGAGAGGTTAGAACAAGCGGATAGGGAAATTGCAAGGTGGAGAAGGCGTTATGAAAAGGCTTCCCATGACAAAACAGAATCTGAGAAGAATCTAGAAGCTGTAATCTTCGAATTAACTGATAGGACTAAAGATCAAGAGGATGAAATAAGGAACCTCAAGTATGATCTTCAAGAGGCCCTCAATGCTGGACAACAAGAGCATGCAAGAAGATTAACCACGGAGGAAGAACTTTTACAACGTACTGGTGAGTATGAAAGAGCATTTCAAGCTATGGTATCACTTAGGGAAGTATTCACAAGACAAAAAGAGGAATTCGAGGCAGTCTTGGAAGAAAAAGACTATTGGAAAAGACTTTATTCAATTATTTCTGCGGCGAATGAGCATGTGAGCATGGTTCCCAAGATGCTCGAAGAATATGAAAAATGTCGTGAGGATCATGCTAAGCTAGTCTTCTTGTGTAATGATTTAATCCTGGATATCCCAAAAAGTTTGGAAAGGGCAGAATCTTCTCCCATCATCCTTCCTGAAGTCGTCAAAGAGTTTATGGAGCTTTGTAGGAGCATGGTGGACAAGTTCAAAGAAGACATCCAAAGGCGCTCTTAGTTTTATGTTATTTCCTTGTTGCTTTTATTCCAAGTACTTTTGATTCAATTTATTCTAAGTATTTTTAATTTTCAGTTTCCTTTCTTTTTGTAAACCAACAATGAAGTGGTGTTTCCTTTCAATTAATAAAGTGTGTTTATTTTCGCATTTACTTGTTGTTCCTATAATATTCACCAAATAAATATATGCAGAAAAAAAAAAGAAAAGAAGAAAAAAAAAGAAAAAAGAAGAATGTATATTTACTATAATAATGTGGATAAAACATGAACATAGCATAAGCATAACATTCATATCATGCATGCCATATTTAATTACCAAAGCATTAAAGAAAAACTATCTTCATCTCCAGTCACTCCATTGCAACTCAACCACTAATTCAGACAAGATCTCAGAAGAAAAGGGCAATGGAACAATTGGAACAGAACCAGGCCGCCCTTCGTGAGGAAATGGCCCAACTGAAGGGTACTGTTGAAGACCTCCAGGGAGGAATGACCCAAGTGCTGAGCTTCCTGAAAGACCTTAAGGATAAACAAGACCAAGCTAAGGAAACTCAGGAGCAGGATGAAGAGATGCCAAATGATAAAAACCCATTGCTAGGATATGTTAAGGGTCATGACCCTCACAAGGCAAAAGCCCACTCCTAAAAAAGGGCTATCACAACTCATGAGGAGGGAGAGGCTTCTCAAGAAGGATTTATCCCTACTATTCAGAAAGAAGGGGCGTCTCGCACCGTTCGCATTCCAGTCAACAATCCGCTTAGGGATGAGGACTACTTGAATCTACAGTATGGGGACACTAATGACACAGATCAAGTCCCTCAACCAAAGCCAACCTCTGCTGATTCTAGGGAGAACTCCAAGGAGAGTGGGCAAATCAAGGTGCTGGAAGAAAGACTGAAAGCTGTAGAAGGGTATGATGCTTTCGATGTAGACACTTTTGAGATGAGTTTAGTCCCGGACCTGACGATTCCCCATAAATTCAAGGTCCCTACTTTCGAAAAATATAAAGGACTCTCTTGTCCAAGGAGTCACTTACGCATGTATGTGCGAAAGATGGCTGCTTATGCTCATGATCAAAAGTTGATGATGCATTTTTTCCAAGATAGCTTGAGTGGAGCATCGGTTGACTGGTATATGCAATTAGAGAAATCCAACATCAAAAGCTGGACCGACCTTGCCAACACGTTCCTAAAGCAATATAAATAAAATTTGGACATGGCACCCGACCGGATGCAACTCCAAAATATGTCACAGAAGAAAGAGGAATCGTTCAAGGAGTATGCGCAGAGGTGGAGGGAA
Organism: Vicia villosa; assembly: GCF_029867415.1. Classification (NCBI taxonomy): domain Eukaryota; kingdom Viridiplantae; phylum Streptophyta; class Magnoliopsida; order Fabales; family Fabaceae; genus Vicia; species Vicia villosa. The sequence continues at coordinate 7,313,801 of NC_081184.1, read as the reverse complement.
ATGGCTTCCCGAGTCCAACCTCCCTTGTTGGAAAAAGAACTCGTAAAAATGTTTATGGCTACATTACAAGGGCCATATTATGATAAAATGGTAGGGAGTGTGTCCTCAGGGTTTTCAGATTTAGTGGTTATTGGTGAAAGAATAGAAGACGGAATTAAGAGCGGGAAAATACAAGGAGCATCATCTAATTCCTATCAGGCAAAGAAGCCTACCCCCAACTTCGCAAAAAAGAAGGAAGGAGAGACTAATGCTGTAGGGCATCAGGAGAATAGACCTCCCATATCATATCCACCACCACAAAACCGGTTTCCGGGAGGACAAAGGAGATTCGACCCACTACCTACTTCTAAGAAAGAAATTCTGAAATATTTAATAAATGAATCCTTGGTAGAAGTTAGGCCGCTGCCACCTCTTCCTCCAGGCAAGATCACACCCAACTACAAACCGAATGAAAGGTGTGAATTTCACGCCAATTCTCCTGGACATACTTTGGAGAAATGTTGGGCTTTTAGACACATAGTCCAAGATCTGATCGAGTCAGGGGCAATCGCCTTTGACAAACCCAATGTGAAAACAAATCCAATGCCACACCATGAAGGCGCAGTCAATGCAATAGAAGTTGTCAATGAGCAAGAGTTGGTTCAAAAACGGAACTCCCCCATAGATGCACTTAAGAGGTATCTTCTTGTAAAGGGGTTTATCCTAGAACATAACGAAGCTTTCAAAGACACTTTGCAAAGGCTCATGGATCAAGGATTGATCCAATTGCAGGAACACCCTGAAGAGGAATATGTGGCAATGGTGGAAAGAAACGAGCCTTTAATGATACCTGCACAAGGGGGAAGGAAACCATTGATTATCCCATGCTCTAGACCGCCAGTGATGATACCTACGCAAGAGCGTACCAAGATCATCCCAATCAGAGGACCATATCCTTTGGACAAGATGAAAGCAGTACCATGGGAATATGAGCCCGATACTAATACTGCAGTATCAAGCATTGTGGGACCTGGAGGCATGACCCGTAGTGGGCGCATATTCAAAACTGCGCAAGTACAACCCACGTCTAGTGAAGACTTGACGCAATCTGGAGAACAAGTCGTCATGAGACCTAGTAACGAGGATGAACCCAAGGATAAGGAGACTTCTAATAAAGATGCCGAGGAGTTTCTCGCCTTGATTAAGAAGAGTGATTATAGAGTGGTGGATCAGTTGCAACAGACGCCATCTAAGATATCGCTCTTATCATTACTGATACACTCGGAGAAACATCGAGATGCCTTGATGAAGATCCTAAATGCTGCCCATGTAACCAAGGAAATCACAGTCAATCAATTTGACGGAATGGTGGCCAATCTAACTGTTGGGGCATGCCTAGGTTTCAGTGACAATGAGCTACCCCTACAAGGAAAGTCACACAACAAAGCCTTGCATATCTCCATGCAATGTGGGAAGGCTCATCTGGCTAGAGTTTTGATCGACACAGGGTCATTGTCATACCCCAAAATTTGCCCAAATATATTTACGATGACCACTTTATTACGAATAAAAGTGATGAGGCGTTTGGTAAGAGTGTAAGGTTTGCGAGTGCGAGCTCCCGAGTTCGAATCCCATTTACTAATTTTTCTTTCTTCTTTATTCGGTTGCTAAATCTAGTTTTAATTTTTATTTTTTTTATTTATATTCAAAAATTAAAAAAAAAAGTTTTAATAATTAATTTTAGTTGTTAGTTTAGGGTTTTTAAAATAGTTTTGTTTTTTCAATTAATCCTTTTATATTCTTTAGTCAAAAAATATTCATATATTGTTTTTATTTATAATCCAAGCCCAAACTCCTTTTTCTTTCTAACCTAAATTGTTCCTATAAATATAACAACAATAAACCTATTGGGGACGGAGAGTAATCCTAACCTACCTCTCATATGCTTTCAGATATTTTACCCTAAAAAAAAAGGAAGGTTTGCAAGCTTTAAAGATCGTAGTCGAATTCGTACAGAGGAGGAGACTCAAGAGTTTTTTTGGCTGCAGTTGGGATACCATTCTCAAACAAAACCGTGAAATTAAGGAGAGTAGCAGAAGAAGATTGAGACTGATTTAGGCCATACAAAGCCCGCCTGCAAGTTCCTGGGGACCCTCTGATACGTTGCAGCCTATCTCGAGCGAACAAGGTGTCCTGAATTGCTAAATCACGATTCTGGTTTCGTAAACTCCTCTCCTTTATTTTTTTCTTATTCGGTTTCATGCATACACGTGATTTCAATTAGATTTGAACATGTATTCTTGCTCATATTGATGTTTAGATTAGGATTGAATGATTTAATTAGAGTTTTGGTGCAAGCATGACAATACACCATTGTTAGGGTTTTATGCTTCTTGAATAGGGATTTTGTGTAGGAGCAGTTTCAGAGCAAATTGATGAGTTCGACGGACTCATAACGTCATGTGCAGTCGATCTGGGTTACTACTTGTTGTTTTTTGATGAGGATTTGCAGGTTTTGAAGAAGAGGGGCTAGGACCACGCAACAAAACCGTTGCCTAAAGCTTTGTATGTTGCAGAAAAAGTCACGAAGAAGATGAGAAGTGCTGGGCGCGTTTTGGTTTATTTAAGATTCAGTTTTTTTTATATATTATTTCTGTTTTGTTTCAATATCATCTAGCACTAATAGCACAGTTGGTTGGGGAGCGTGGATGATGACCAACAGTGGGGAGGTTCGAATCCCACTGAAGACTCCCTAAATTTTTTACAAATATGTGTGTCATGGTTTGCCTGAGGATCCGGTGCACCTCCCTTACGCGTGACTATGGTATGCCCACAACCGACAGTCATCAGATTTTAGGCAAAGCTGATCCAACGCTCCGGAAAGCGCACGTCCACCATGCACCTTCACCAGCCAACGACACAGGATCATGAGTTAAGTTTTTCACAAATTTTTTATGTTTAATTACGTAACCTGTTATTTTATTTTATATTATATATATGTTTATTGTTTCAATAATGTTTTTTTTTTCTTCACAAACTTGTTTTTTCCCTAAAAAGTTTTTTTTTATAATATCTATTTTAATTATTTTAATTAGGTCACTAAATTGTTTTATTTTGTTCAAATAATTTTTATAAAAACATAAATAATTTCTTTTTAATTAATAAAGATTATGAGAATGTCACATATTTAATCGCAATTCGATTTTTATCGATTTAATTAATTAGGTTGAAAACCAACAATTAATTTATTTTAATTCTATTAACCATGGCTAACTTGTGCCCTAATCAGGGTTTGCCATGATCATTCCCTACACTGAAATCTTTCCTGTTGTGCATTTTTCAGGGTTTACGAAGATCATGCCATACACTAAAAATCTTCTTCTTCTGTGCCTTTTTCAGGATTGCTTTTTCAAATGCCTTCCGAATACGCGCCTATCTCAAAACGCGAAGTTAAGTGTTCTATTCAGTCTAATTTAAATTCTATTTGGTTTATTTTTAAAATTAGGGTTTGTTTCGCCTTCATTCTTCTTCTGCCTTTGCCTTTTCAGGGTTAACCCCGAGGCTTCCCGCTAACCATATCAGATCAAATCAAGCTAAGTACTTTTGTTTATTTTATTTTAAATACATTATATCCTTATTTTTAGGGTTAACTGTGTTCGCCTTCGAACCGATAAATGCACTCACCCTTTTTTGTTTGCCATTTTTTCCTTTTCAGGGTTTGTCGAATGCCAAAGCTACGTCGTTGGTAACCCTAAACTCTAATATTTTATTCTTTCTGTTTTATTATTACTTTTGTCAACCCTGATAAGGGATCCGCTGGTTACAATTTCCCGCCCCCTTTATTGCTTTATATTATTATATACTGCGTGGTTAGTAATCTTAGGGAGTGCAAGCCTTAAACTGAATTAGAATAACTAATTAAAAGATAAATATCTGAATATAATCACGTGATTGTTGCACACACGCACCCTTTGGGTAACCTCTCTGTTGCCTTGTTGCCTTGTTGCCTGTTGCCTTTGTGTTTTTGCAGAATAAGCCACGTCCCTCGAATTCGAAGATACCTCAGCCATGCTGCCTCGAATACTAAAGGTCATACGACCCTAAATGATGCTGCCTTCGATACGCAATATGACCTCGACCCTCGGAAGTTGCCTACGGAAAAAGGCTGAGGTATCTTCTGGCTGCCTACGAAATGGCTTATTCTGATCCTTGCCTTAGACTACCTGCCCTTCTATGGCATGGGACAGTCTTATGGCAAAGGATTCTTCGATGACCCTTCAACCTCCAAACGAAAGGCTTCCTGCCCTCTTATGGCAAGGATAGACCCTTTCATTCTGAAAGGCTAAAAAGAGACCTATCATCTGAGTTTAAGGTAATTGCCCCTAATTGCTTTGCAATGCTCAAACTTTCATTATATTCTTTCTCATAATTTTTCAAAAGGGCTACGCTCATTTACGAGCTAAAGTCCCTATCTCTTTCATCTACATTTTCTAAAGACAAACGAGCAAGCAAAGCAATTAAGAGCCCATGGAAAACCATGGATGCAAAGGGTGCCTTACACCTTCCCTTTGCATAAATTACCCCCCGAACTTAGATTTCTTTAAAAAGGTTTTTTTCTGTTTCTTTTTGCCTTTCCGAATTTGTTTGGATAAAATAAAAGTCGGTGGCGACTCTTGCTTACCGCAACATTTACGATTATAAAAAGTCAGTTCACCGTGTTACAGAACTGGCGACTCTGCTGGGGATAAATTTCGATAAAAGAGGGGTTACCTTAAAAGTTTAGGATTCATTTAAATGTTTTCTATTGTTTGCTTTGTTTGATTTAATTTTGCAGGGCTGTTTTGGGTATTCTGTTGTGTGAAAGATCCTAACCCGGATCTGAGTACCTTAGGTATATGGCATGAGATCAAGGAGACTACACAGCGTATACTGATGTGGTTGATCTGATGGCCATCGTTAGTGTGGCACATTGGTTTGTCCTGGTGTTCCTTGGGATCCGACCTGAGGAAATGCTTGGCTGCCGCGTGGTGTCATTAAGCACTAATTCGCCCTTAGAACCTTAGTCGAACTTGACTTTGGCCTTTTAGAAAGTAGCGAGATGGCTGGCTTTGGTTCCGACTGAAGTTGGTTGATACTCGAAGCTACACTCATATGGACTGGACTTTCAGGACCTTTTCGGTTGGCGATTCGATTGCCGAACTGAGATAAGCGCCTTCGAGAAAGGTCAATGATATGAGCTCCCTAGAACCCGATATTTATATAGGACAGGTTTGAATCGACTAAACTTCAGGGGGAGGGTACGCACCTCTGGACTACATGCAAGCCTAACCATAAGGCAAAATTGTGTGACTTGTGTGACTTGCGTGACTTGTTTGTGTTTGCTACTAACTTTCGTTTCCTTGCAGGTTTTGTTAAAATGACTTGTTTGTCCTTACTACCCCACACGATGCCTAATGAACTGCATTTGCATAACTTCATGACATCATGACATCATAAGCATAACATGATTTAACTGACCCTTTCAAGGATCTTAGGGATTTAGGGCGCACTATTTCAGGTGCTCTTATCAAGGACTGAATTCCTAATCAAGGGGCAAGAGGATTTATTTTCCTCAAGCCGCATGCCTTCCAATTCAAAGACTCAGTACCTATCAAGGGGCAAGAGGATTTATTTTCCTCTAGCCATGTATCTTCAAATTCAGAAATGTCCTGAATCAGAGGCGATGACCCACACGATATGGTGAGCTTGATTCTCAAAGAAAGACGTTCAGAGACAAAGTTCAGATTTCTTCAAATAAGGACGCGGTCAAATCATTTTCTAATGTTGCTAACTAAATTCCTAAAGATCCTTGAAAGTATTGCATTTGCATTCATAACATCGCATAACAGGTTTCTTACCACAGGTTTCTCACCTCCTCGCTGTTTATTTCAGCATCATGAATCTCGAGCAATCTGTCAAAAATCTTCAGGCTCAGAATAGCCAGTTCCAAAAAGTAATCTTTCACTTGGCCAAGGGGCAAGAAGAATTGAAGGCACTTCTGATCGAGAAGGAGAAGAATCAATATAAGTATCAAGGTGGTCAAGATAATCAGAGATCCAAGCCTAAGCGGTCATTTACTCCATTACATATGTCGCTGTCTCAAGCTTTGCAACAACTGCTCAATCAGAACTTGATAACTCTATTGCCTCCATATTCACTTCCTACTAATCCCGCTCCTGGGTACAAGTACCATGCAAGATGTGCTTATCATTCAAACAGTCCTAGTCATGATACAAAGGATTGTGGACCGTTGAAGCACATGATCCAAGACCTCATTGATTGCAAGATCATTGACTTCAATTCACCTGAGAAACCTCATATGGCCAATACTGGGTACAATCGGAAAGGTCGCAATGAACCCAACCAATCTGTGGGGACAATTCTAATCTCTACACCAGTTCAACAACAAAGACGCAAGTCAGATACATCTAAACGTCAGTTTACAAAGATCAACATGTCACTGGCTCAGGCATTACAACATTTGCTGAGAGAGAACTTGATTACTTTAAGGGATCCTCCTATAAAGCCTAACACTTCTGCCCCTAGCTACAAGCCCAATGCGAGGTGCGCATATCACTCCAATAGCCCTGGGCATGATACGAATGATTGTTGGCCATTGAAGAACAAGATTCAAGACATGATCGATGCTGGTGAAAATGAATTCTATCATCCCAAGACTCCTGTGGTGATCACTACTCCTATGCCTAATCACAAAAAGATTGATTAATACCTAGAAGGATGAACTTTTTAGATCATTAGATTTACTTTCATTTGCAATTTCTATTCTGTTTGTTTAAACACTCCAATTATGATAGACATTATTTGTTTTAATAATCATCATCAGTGCATTGCATATGTTTGTCTTGAATAAATTATTTCGCTATCACTCTTTTTAAATTATGTCGTTACTCTGCATATGTTTTGTGATACTCAACTCCTGCTAAGCTGTAAGCCTTTTAAGGGAGGATGACGAGAACGATACCGCAACCTCATATAGTATGCTTTTGAACAGACTATGCTGACGATGTACAGGCATTGTTTCAATTCCTAAACAGTGGAGATATAAGGATGTTAATCCCTCGTTAACCCCTTTGAGCCTAAGAAGTAGAAGTTTTCTTTTTTGTACTAATTAAAACCCTTGATTATAACCTAGGGCAGGGTAGTTCTCAGTTAATTTGGTTGTGCATTCTATTTTAAGAGAATCATTCAGTACACCTTTCAACAAAGGTTTCAATCACAAGCGTTCATCCGCACACATCAAAGAAGTGTTGGAGATATCAATCAAAAGCCAATGATGGTTCATCAATCATTAAGCGAGGCAGTCAATATCTTTCAAAAAAAAAAACTGAAAAACATATAAAAGCCTGCTAAGTCAAAAATCAAAAAGATGACTTAGGCAAAAATCAAGGCATCCCGCTGACTGTAAACTCAAAATAGACAGTTCAGGCAAAAGTTAGGGATATCAAAAAGATGAAAAGAGAAGTCAATAAATTCCTGAACAACGCAATGTTGTGACTACCAAAAGGAAGACGTGATTGCCATATCAAAAGTTCTCTTTGCTTGTGAACCATCATCATTATCAAAGGTGCAAATCCAAAAGTCTCTTGGAACCTGAATGCATAAGTTGAATTAACTAAGTTTAGGACTGAAGATCATCACGAAGAGGGGTCGGTACAAATCAAATTTTGAGCCTTTATCCTTTGTTTCTTAAACCGTGAACCAAGCCACGTTATAACCCTTGAAAGTCCTAATTGAAGCATGGTTAGTTCGAAAGCATACTGTCACCAAAAGGGTATCCCGACTCCTTAAGGTTTACCACAAATGTTGAGTTGATATTTTGTTTTTTACAAAACATCACGTTTTTTACAAAAATCGTGTTTTTATAAATATCATTGCTTTTACATCTCTTGTTTTAATTTTTTTTTAAAACTCAAGACAAACGTATGCATTGCATCTCATGAATTCATTATTAAACATATTCTGCTACGTAATTTCAAATGTTAGCATCAGAATAAATTTGCACAGGGTATGGCTAATGACTGAAAGTTATCCCGACAAACAAAATCACTCCAAGAAGTCATGTCTCTTACGTATACAAGGGGCATGACATGTTTTGCCCAATCAATCTGGGGCAATCAAGTCAAGATTCCGAGAATCTCTCATGGATGCTCGAACAATCAGGGGCATACATCCAAGTATATCTAAAGCTACTCCCCAATCAACATGGGACATTGTCTTGAGCCTATGAGCGCTAGGAGCATATTACCCATAGTGTACCTTTCATAAAGTCCTCGCGAGGCGAATCTTACCAAAGTTCCTGCTAACTGGGGCAAATCTATGCAAGTCCAGTTTGACATCTTCGATCAACACTCATTGGCACGTTCTAATCGACACAGATCCAGGAACGACAAGTGCTATAATACTGGGGGCAACTCTCAAGACACCCATGTCCCCCCACAGAGCCAGGTTCATAAAATCACATCCCCAACAGAGTTGACATCTTCAACACCACCGACACTTTGTTCTTCTCCAACATGGCTTACTAATATCTTTCATCCCCAGTCAGGATCCATCAAATTACTATTCATCCCTAAGCAGAAGTCATAAATCCCCAGCTAAACATCTTCAAGACAAGACCAGACGTCAAAATCACAAAGACATGGAGATTTATTTTCTCGAAAAAGACAACATAAATCATATTTCGCATACCATACGGCACAAACATATTCATACATCGCATACATCACCTCATAAACATACAAAGTCTCTCATTTATTTTGAGGTACTCATTACATAACACATGCATCATGACATAAGAAAACTAACCTTTACTTTTCAGGATATTGCTGTCTCTGTTTTCAAAGTTAAGTCGACACCTTTGACGGTTCCTTAACGACCTTTCAGAATTAAGTCGATACCTTTGACGGTTCCTTAATAATCCATTTCAAAGTTAAGTCGACACTTTTGACGGTTCCTTAACGACTTTCATATCTAAGTCGATACCTTTGACGGTGCCTTAATGATATGCTTCGAATATTAAGTCGATACCTTTGACGGTTCCTTAATAATCCATTTCAAAGTTAAGTCGACACCTTTGACGGTTCCTTAACGACCTTCATATCTAAGTCGATACCTTTGACGGTGCCTTAATGATATGCTTCGAATATTAAGTCGATACCTTTGACGGTTCCTTAATGATCTACCTTTGGAAGTTAAGTCGATACCTTTGACGGTTCCTTAATGATCCACCTTCATATCTAAGTCGATACCTTTGACGGTGCCTTAATGATATGCTCCGAATATTAAGTCGATACCTTTGACGGTTCCTTAATGATCTACCTTTGGAAGTTAAGTCGATACCTTTGACGGTTCCTTAATGATCCACCTTCATATCTAAGTCGATACCTTTGACGGTGCCTTAATGATATGCTTCGAATATTAAGTCGGTACCTTTGACGGTAATCCAATTCAGACTTGAGTCGATACCTCAGACAGTTCCTCAACATTCAAAAAAAAAAAAAACAGAAGCCTCGCAACAATCAATACTCCAACAACTACTGGATGGCATCCTTAAAGCCCATCTCCGACAAAAGTCCCTACCTCAGCTAGGGAAAATTTCTTGGTATTCTAGTGTTCAATCACCTTCTACCTTCAGATACCGACTGGCATACAAACCACTCTACATCTTCAGGTTTAAGATAATTGAACAGGGGCAGCTATCATACCCCAAAATTTGCCCAAATATATTTACGATGACCACTTTATTACGAATAAAAGTGATGAGGCGTTTGGTAAGAGTGTAAGGTTTGCGAGTGCGAGCTCCCGAGTTCGAATCCCATTTACTAATTTTTCTTTCTTCTTTATTCGGTTGCTAAATCTAGTTTTTATTTTTATTTTTTTTATTTATATTCAAAAATTAAAAAAAAAAGTTTTAATAATTAATTTTAGTTGTTAGTTTAGGGTTTTTAAAATAGTTTTGTTTTTTCAATTAATCCTTTTATATTCTTTAGTCAAAAAATATTCATATATTGTTTTTATTTATAATCCAAGCCCAAACTCCTTTTTCTTTCTAACCTAAATTGTTCCTATAAATATAACAACAATAAACCTATTGGGGACGGAGAGTAATCCTAACCTACCTCTCATATGCTTTCAGATATTTTACCCTAAAAAAAAAGGAAGGTTTGCAAGCTTTAAAGATCGTAGTCGAATTCGTACAGAGGAGGAGACTCAGGAGTTTTTTTGGCTGCAGTTCGGATACCATTCTCAAACAAAACCGTGAAATTAAGGAGAGTAGCAGAAGAAGATTGAGATTGATTTAGGCCATACAAAGCCCGCCTGCAAGTTCCTGGGGGACCCTCTGATACGTTGCAGCCTATCTCGAGCGAACAAGGTGTCCTGAATTGCTAAATCACGATTCTGGTTTCGTAAACTCCTCTCCTTTATTTTTTTCTTATTCGGTTTCATGCATACACGTGATTTCAATTAGATTTGAACATGTATTCTTGCTCATATTGATGTTTAGATTAGGATTGAATGATTTAATTAGAGTTTTGGTGCAAGCATGACAATACACCATTGTTAGGGTTTTATGCTTCTTGAATAGGGATTTTGTGTAGGAGCAGTTTCAGAGCAAATTGATGAGTTCGACGGACTCATAACGTCATGTGCAGTCGATCTGGGTTACTACTTGTTGTTTTTTGATGAGGATTTGCAGGTTTTGAAGAAGAGGGGCTAGGACCACGCAACAAAACCGTTGCCTAAAGCTTTGTATGTTGCAGAAAAAGTCACGAAGAAGATGAGAAGTGCTGGGCGCGTTTTGGTTTATTTAAGATTCAGTTTTTTTTTATATATTATTTCTGTTTTGTTTTCAATATCATCTAGCACTAATAGCACAGTTGGTTGGGGAGCGTGGATGATGACCAACAGTGGGGAGGTTCGAATCCCACTGAAGACTCCCTAAATTTTTTTACAAATATGTGTGTCATGGTTTGCCTGAGGATCCGGTGCACCTCCCTTACGCGTGACTATGGTATGCCCACAACCGACAGTCATCAGATTTTAGGCAAAGCTGATCCAACGCTCCGGAAAGCGCACGTCCACCATGCACCTTCACCAGCCAACGACACAGGATCATGAGTTAAGTTTTTCACAAATTTTTTATGTTTAATTACGTAACCTGTTATTTTATTTTTATATTATATATATGTTTATTGTTTCAATAATGTTTTTTTTTTCTTCACAAACTTGTTTTTTCCCTAAAAAGTTTTTTTTTATAATATCTATTTTAATTATTTTAATTAGGTCACTAAATTGTTTTATTTTGTTCAAAATAATTTTTATAAAAACATAAATAATTTCTTTTTAATTAATAAAGATTATGAGAATGTCACATATTTAATCGCAATTCGATTTTTATCGATTTAATTAATTAGGTTGAAAACCAACAATTAATTTATTTTAATTCTATTAACCATGGCTAACTTGTGCCCTAATCAGGGTTTTGCCATGATCATTCCCTACACTGAAATCTTTCCTGTTGTGCATTTTTCAGGGTTTACGAAGATCATGCCATACACTAAAAATCTTCTTCTTCTGTGCCTTTTTCAGGATTGCTTTTTCAAATGCCTTCCGAATACGCGCCTATCTCAAAACGCGAAGTTAAGTGTTCTATTCAGTCTAATTTAAATTCTATTTGGTTTATTTTTAAAATTAGGGTTTGTTTCGCCTTCATTCTTCTTCTGCCTTTGCCTTTTCAGGGTTAACCCCGAGGCTTCCCGCTAACCATATCAGATCAAATCAAGCTAAGTACTTTTGTTTATTTTATTTTAAATACATTATATCCTTATTTTTAGGGTTAACTGTGTTCGCCTTCGAACCGATAAATGCACTCACCCTTTTTTGTTTGCCATTTTTTTCCTTTTCAGGGTTTGTCGAATGCCAAAGCTACGTCGTTGGCAACCCTAAACTCTAATATTTTATTCTTTCTGTTTTATTATTACTTGTGTCAACCCTGATAAGGGATCCGCTGGTTACAATTTCCCGCCCCCCTTTATTGCTTTATATTATTATATACTGCGTGGTTAGTAATCTTAGGGAGTGCAAGCCTTAAACTGAATTAGAATAACTAATTAAAAGATAAATATCTGAATATAATCACGTGATTGTTGCACACACGCACCCTTTGGGTAACCTCTCTGTTGCCTTGTTGCCTGTTGCCTTTGTGTTTTTGCAGAATAAGCCACGTCCCTCGAATTCGAAGATACCTCAGCCATGCTGCCTCGAATACTAAAGGTCATACGACCCTAAATGATGCTGCCTTCGATACGCAATATGACCTCGACCCTCGGAAGTTGCCTACGGAAAAAGGCTGAGGTATCTTCTGGCTGCCTACGAAATGGCTTATTCTGATCCTTGCCTTAGACTACCTGCCCTT